>NW_006921704.1:6732343-6744159 GCF_000298275.1 Orycteropus afer afer | reverse complement strand
GTCAGATTGTGCTCTCCCAAGGGCTGAAAACTTGCAAACCCAGGTCTCATAGGTTTCACAATAATTTATACTTCAACATCATATATGTAATGTAATTTTTTCTGCTATGCTATCTATGTCAGATTGAATTGTGTCCCCCAAAAAATATGTGTTGTAAATCCTAACCTCTATGACTGTGGTTATAATTCCTTGTAGGAATGGTTGCCATTGTTATGTTAATGAGTCAGGATTAGTGTAGGGTGTCTTTTGAGTCAATCTCTTTTGCAATATGAAAGAGATTAAAGAAGTACACTAGGAAGCAGTGATGGGGGAAGAGATATGCCAAACCACATGGAGATTGCCCAGGAGGGGATGCTCAGCAGAGACAAGGACCTTCCACCAGAACCAACAGAGAAAGAAAACTTTGTCCTACAACCAGAACCCTGAATTCCAACTTTTAACCTCCTGTACTGAGAAAATAAATTTTTGCCTGTTGTTTAAAGCCATCCACTTTTGATATTTCTATTACAATAGCACTAGAAAACTAAGATACTTTTCATATATGCACTGCCATCAAGTTGGATCCGACTCATAGCGACCCTTCCTTGGGTTTCCTAGGGAGCTCTGGTAGCATAGTGGCTAAGACACTTGCCTGCTAACCAGACGGCTGGCGGTTCAAATCCACCAGCCACTCCTCGGAAGGAAGGTTGGGCAATCCTACTTCCGTAGTGATACTGCCTCGGAAACCCAAGGAGGGGTCGCTATGAGTCGGGGCTGACTCGACGGCACATAACAACAACAACATACTTTGGGAGCTCTGGTAGCATAGTGGCTAAGGCACTTGACTGCTAACCAGAAGGCTGGCGGTTCAAACCCACCAGCCACTCCTCGGAAAGAAGGTTGGGCAATCCTACTTCCGTAGTGATACTGCCTCGGAAACCCAAGGAGGGGTCGCTATGAGTCAGGGCTGACTCGACGGCACATAACAACAACAACAACATCACTACAGAAGTAGATTTTCCTATCTTCCTTCCGAGAGAGTGGCTGGTGAGTTTGAATCGCCAGCCTTCTGGTTAGCAGTGAAAATGCCTTAGGCACTATGCCACCAGAGCTCCCACTTTTCATATAATTACTAAAAATTAAAGTAAGTATTTTTTGTTAAGCATAAACATGTAAAATTCAAGATGGTATTAATTATGATGGGAGCTCTGGTAGCATAGTGGCTAAGACACTTGTCTGCAAACCAGACAGCTGGTGGCTCAAACTCACCAGCCACTCCTCGGAAGGAAGGTTGGGCAATCCTACTTCCGTAGTGATACTGCCTCGAAAACCCAAGGAGGGGTCGCTATGAGTCGGAGCTGACTCTACGGCACATAACAAAAACAACATTAATTATGATAGGAGCATAATTAATGTTTGTGTTCATGTGAAAGATAGCTTCTTTGGCTTGTACATTGTTATTGTTAGGTGCCATCAAGTCATCTCTGACATAATGACCCTATGCACTGCAGAATGGAACTGCCTGGTCCTGTGCCAGCTTCACGATCCTCACTATACCTGAGCCCATCATTGTAGCCACTGTGTCAATCCATCTTGTTGAGGGCCTTCCCCTTTTTCATTGATCCTCCACTTTACCAAGCATAATATCCTTCTCCAGGGAATGGTACCTCCTGACAACATGACCAAAGTAGGTGAGACAAAGTCTGGCCATTCTTCTTTCCAAGGAGCATTCTGGCTGCACTTCTTCCAGGACAGGTTTGTTACGTCCTTTTAGCATTCCATGGTACTCTTAGTATTCTTCAACAACACAATTCGAAAGCATCAACTCTTTTTAGGTCTTCCTTATTTGTTCTCCTGCTCTCACATATACATGTTGTTGTTGTTGTTTGCCACCGAGTCGGCCATGAGGTGATTGAAAATACCAGCTTGCTTTGCTCTTCATCACTTGAAAGAGGTCTTTTGTAGCAGATTTCCCTGATGCAATATGTCTTTTGATGTCTTGACTGCTGCTTGCATTAGTGTTGATTGTGGAACCAAGTAATATGTAGTCCTTGACAACTTCAAACTTTTCTCCATATATTATGAACCTGTTTATTGGACCAGTTGTAAGATTTTTGTTTTCTTTATATTGAGGTGGAATCCATACTGCAGACTATAGTCTTTAATTTTCATCCATAAGTGCTTTCAGTCATCTTCACTTTCAGCAAGCAAAGCTGTGTCATCTGCATATCGCAGGTTGTTAAAGAGTCTTCCTCCAATCCTGATGCCACGATCCTCTTCACATAATCCAGCTTCTCAGATTATTTGCTCAGCATACAAATTGAGTAAGGATGGTGAAAAGATGCAACCTGATGCACTCTCTTGTATATAGATTGTATATAGATAATTAAAACTTGAAATATAGTATTTAGTGAGTTTTTGATAATTTAAACACTATTTAATAAACTTCATATTAAGATATGAGCTCACTTTTGCATGTTAATGTTAAATTCTTCACATTAGAGTTCACCTTCGATGTTTATAAAAATTAGTAGATCTCCTTGGCATCCATCAAAAATTAAGATAATAAAAGCATTACTGGAATCTGAAAGCATGTTTTAGAGAAAAAAATTCTACCCGGAAGTTGTAATGTTAAGGTTCATAGTTTCTGAAGCACTGAGAGCCTCATGCAAATTTCTTACAAGTTCAAGGACCTTTGAGTAATTGTATGCATATAACAGCTTGAATGATTCAGCTGACATGAACACTACGTTAGTAGTTGGAATAAAAATGGAATTAACCTTCCAAAAAATCAGTGTTCCTTATTCTATCTTTTACTTGTCATATATGACTGTAGTCAGTATAATATGAGTCAGAATTGGCTGTACAGCACACAAGTGTCTTTCTTTCATTATTCTTTTGCATTGTTTTATACTTCTGTGAGTTTTTTAATACTCTTAAGACTTTTATTATCTTCCCTAACCACATGCCAACCATTAGTCAATTGTTTTCTCTGTTCTATTTCCACAGATTTTGTTTGCAAAATTTCTTCATTTATGTATAAATGCATTTTTATTTTTAGTGTGATGATAAAATAATTCCATATGAAAAACAATTTCTTCCTGTTGACATTGCATGTTTTATTGAAATAAAATTAGGAAAATAAATACTCTTAATTTTATTTTTTTACAGTAGAACAGGAGCAATATGAGTTAATGCTTATTTAAAATAATCAGAACTAGCTTAAGAAATGATTCTGACTGATTAGTATGAGCTGTCAAAATAACAAGATATCAAGGATATTGATCTTTTATTACTGAAATGAATAAAGATTTAAATGACATTTATGAGTGAAATGGCAGAGGATGAATTGAGTGCTATCTTTTATCATATCCCATTCAGGGCATCTTATACAGTGTGGGGGGAAAGCACTATGAGATTTGATCCATTAGAGGCTGGCCTTGCTCTTTTCAAATGAGATTAGCCTTTTGCAATCTGTTTATCACTTGAGTTATATGTTGAGATGAAAGAAAGGAACTGATATTAGTAGAACTCAGAACGTGTTTCTTTACTGTAATAAGATAAACCATAACATGATTGATTGGTGTAATTTATAGTAGTGATAAGTGGAACCAACCTGAACACCCAATGATAAAGGATTGATTTAATAAACCATGGTACATCAATTCAACAAATGTATTCATTCCCTAAAATTAATTTTGTAGAAGTATATCTAGTGACATGGAAATGTTGTTGTTAGTTAACTCCAATCCATGACAGCCCCATGAGTGCACAATAAAACTGCTCCATAGGGTTTTCAAATTTGTGCCCTTTGGGAAGGAGACTGCAGGCTTGTCTTCCAAGGCACCACTGGGTGGGTTTGAACCACATCCTTTAGCTATTAGTAAAGTACCTAACCATTTATGCCAACCAGAGAGCTCTAAAATGGAAATAGAGTTAGGTTAATTCATATTTATGGGCTTGGTTTGATAAATACTTGCAAAGTTTCTCATACCATTGCCCTACCATTGTCAACTTTTTTTTCCCCCTGAATTGAGATATGTAGAGGTCCTAAATACCATGGTAGATAGGTTTCAGTGGAGCTTCCAGACTAAGACAGACTCAGAAGAAAGAGGCCATCCACTTCTCAAAGAATTGGCCAGTGAAAACCTTATGAATAGCAGTGAAACATTTTCTGATATATTACTGGAAACTTTATGAATAGTGCTGAAACATACTCCAATATAGTGCCAGAAGATGAGCCCTTCTTGTCAGAAGGCATTCAAGAAAGGAGCTCTGGTGGTGTAGTGCCTATGGCATTTAAGTGCTAACCAGAAGATTAGTGGTTCAAACCCACCAGCCACTTTGCAGACAGAAGACTGGGCAATCTACTCCCATAAAGATTTACTACCTCGGAAACCCAAAGGGGGTTGCTGTGAGTTGGAATCAACTCAATGGCAGTGAGTTTGTTTGTTTGTTTGTTTTGAAATACTGAAAAGATGATGGTGTCTTTTATCTATATAAATTCAAAATAAATAATACAAAATAAATGTAGGAAAATCCTTTTTAAAAAAAAAATCTGATTTGGGTGAAAGTTTACAGCAAATTGGTTTTACATTCAACAAACCCTACATATTCTGTTTTGACATTTACTGCAATCCCCACATTGTAACAGCATTGTTCCTACTTCTCCCTGGACCCACCCCTTCCCTTTGTCCTTCTTTCCCATTCCTTTCTATATTCCTAGTTCTATCCCTGGAGAAATGCTTTTCTCTTGATCTCATATGCTTGATTGTTCTGATGAGTACATACCTTCCTCATATTACTGTTCACTTTATAAATCTGTCCATTGTTTGGCTGAAAGTTGAGTCACAGGGGTTAAGTTCAGTTCCAGGTGAAGTGTGTCTACAGTCCATAGTCTCCAGGGTTCCAACAGTCTTCATCAGACAAGTAATTGTGGTCATTTTTATAAGTTTTAATTTTATTCCACATTTTTTCCACTCTCCAGGATCTCCTATAGTGATTTCATTTGAGTAGTTAGTTAGTTGAGTGGGTATCATTTAGTTCTTCTCATCTCAGGGTTATGGAGGCTGGGGTTCATATGTATCATTAGTCCTTTGGACTAATTGTATCCTTATGTCTTCGATTCCCTTCACTCTTTTTTGCTACAGATGGGGAGAGACCAATAGTTGCACCTTAGATAGTGGCTCACAGGTTTCTAAGGCCTCAGTCACTGCTCACCAAAGTAAGATGTAGAACATTGTCTTTGTGGATTTTTTTATGCCAATTAACCTTAGTGCCCCCTGAAACTATGGTCCTGACCCTCCATGCCCAGCAACTTCATCCCTCCAGGTATTTGATTATGACTAATATGTTATCTTAACCTTGCCCCCTATATGTTCTACTACATGCACAGATATATTTGCAGCACATATAAATACATAGGTAGATATATCCTCTTTTAAACTATTATATATTCATAGAAGTCTTATTTGCCTGCCCACCCCTTGGCAGATTGCATGTCTATTTATGTATCCACTGGTAGATTACTGTTATTAATGTTATTGTAGGATTGTGCATATAATAGTATTCACCATTGTTACTTTTAAATCTGGTGCTCCTCCCTATGTCTCCCATGGCCTTGATTATTTTGTACTGACCTACCCTCTATTTTTTATTGCCTTTCCGTTCATCCAAGTTAATATGTATCTACTCTCTATTTGATTATTTTTTCCTCCCTTCCCCTCTCACTTCTGGTTACCTTCAAAGAATGATTTTCTCTGTGTATAAATATCTTCTTAACTTTTTACAGTTGTGGTCTCATATAATAATTGTCCTTTTGTGATTGACTAATTTCACTCAGCATAATGTTCCCTTGGTTCATCCATGTTATGAGATCTTTCTTAGATTCATCATTATTCTTTAACATTGCAGATTATTCCATTGTGTGTATGTACCATTATTCATTTATCCAATCATCTATTGGTGGATGCTCAGATTGTTTCCTTTTTTTTTTGCTATTATGAATAATGCTGTGATGAATATGGGTGTGCATATACCTGTTCATGTCATGGCTCTTATTTTTCAAGGATATACACCTAGAGTAACACCACTAATCTGTCAATTTGTTGTGCTGTGGTGGCTTGTGTGTTGCTGTGAAGCTGGAGGCTATGTCACTGGCATTTCAAATACCAGCAGGGTCATTCATGGTAGACAGGCTTCAGTGGAGCTTCCAGACTAATACAGACTCAGAAGAAGAAAGGGCCCATCCACTTCTAAAATAATTGGCCAGAGAAAACCTTATGCATAGCAGTGAAACACTGTCTGATACATTGCTGGAAACCTTTATGAATAGCCCTGAAACATTGTTCTATGTAGTGCCAGAAGATAAGCCACTCAGGTCAGAAGGCATTCAAAATATAACTAGGGAAGAGCTACCTCCTCAGAGCATAGCCAACCTTAATGATGTGGATAGAGTAAAGTTTTGGGGACCTCCATTTGCTGACGTGGCATGACTCGCAATGAACATGGAATGTACAAAGTACAAATCTAGGAAAATCAGAAGTTGTCAAAAACAAAATGGAACACATAAAGATAGATATCCTAGGTGATAGTGAGCTGAAATGGACTTGTTTTAGCCATTTTGAATTGAGAAACCATATGATGGACTCTGCCAGGAATGACAAATTGAAGAGGAATGGCATCTCATTCATCAACACAAATAATGTTCCTAGATCTATCCTGAAGTACAATGCTGTCAGTGATAGGATAATATCCACATGCCTACAAGGAAGGTCAGTTAATAATACTAATATTCAAATTTACACACCAACCACTAAAGCCAAAGATGAGGAAATTGAAGACTTTTACCAACTTCTGCAGTCTGAAATTGACAAAACGTTCAATTAAGATGTGTTGATTATCACTGGGGATTGGAATGCAAAAGTTGGAAACAAAGAAGAATCACCAATAGTTGGAAAATATGGCCTTGGAGATAGAAATGACTCTGGATATGGCATGATAGAATCTTGCAAGACCAACAACTTATTCATTGCAAATACCTTTTTCTAACAACATAAATGGTGGATATGCATGTGGACTTTAGCAGATGGAGTACACAGGAGTCTGATTGACTACATCTGTAGCAAGAGACAATGGAGAAGCTAAACACCTTCAGCCAAAGCAAGGCCAGGAGCTAACTGTGGAGCAGACAATCAACTGCACATATGCAAGTTCAAGCTGAAGCTGAGGACAATTAAAACAAATCCATGAGAGCCAAAATATGACCTTTATCATATCCATCTTGAATTTAGAGACCATTTGAAGAATAAATTCTATGCATAGAACACCAATGACTGAAAACCAGAGGAACTGTGGATGGCATTAAAGGTATCATGCATGAAGAAAGCAAATGGTCACTAAAAAGACAGGAAAGGAAGCAAAGACCAAATGGATGTCAGAAGAGACTCTGAAACTTGCCCTGGAACAGAGAGTAGAAAAAGGAAATGGAAGAAATGACAATAAAAGAGTTTAATAGAGGATTTCAAAGAGAAGCTCAAGAAAACAAAGTCAATTATTATAAAGAAATGTTCAAAGACCTGTAGTTAGAAAACCAAAGATGAAGAACATCCTCAGCATTTCTCAAGCTAAAAGAGTTGAAGAAAAAAAGCCTCAATGGAGCTTCCAGACTAATACAGACTCAGAAAAAGAAAGGGGCCATCCACTTCTAAAAGAATTGGCCAGAGAAAACCTTAAAACCTTATGGATAGCAGTGACACACTGTCTGCAATATTGAAAGATTCTAGGGCAAAATATTGAATGATGCAGGAAATATCAAAAGAAGATGGAATGAATACACAGAATCACTGTACCAAAAAGAATTGGTCAACATCCATCCATTTCAGGAGGTGGCATATCAAAAAACAATGGTAGTGAAGGAAGATGTTGAAGCAGCACTGAAGGAATTGTTGAAGAACAAGGGTCCAGGGATTGATTTAATAATAATTGAGATGTTTCAACAAATGTATGCCACACTGGAGGCACTCATTCAGCTATGCCAGGAAATTTGGAAGACAGCTACCTGGACAACTGGAGGAGATCAATATTTATACCCATTCCAAAGAAAGGTGATCCCACAGATTGTGGAAACTATCAAACAATATCATTAATATCACACCCAAGTAAAATCTTGCTGAAGATAATTAAAAAACAGCTGCAGCAGTATATTGACAGAAAACTTCCAGAAATGCAAGCTGGATTCAGAAGAGGACATGGAACGAGGGATATCGTTGCTGATGTCAGATGGATTTTGGCTGAAAGCAAATACCAGAAAGATGTTTACTTATGTTTTATTGACTATGTAAAAGCATTCAATTGTGTGGATCATGACAAATTCTAGATAATATTGAGAAAAATTAGAATTCCAGAACACTTAATTGTGCTCATAAGGAGCCTGTACATATACAAGAGAAACTGTCATTCAGAAAGAATAAGGGGATACTGCCGGGTTTAAAATCAAGAAGAAAGTGTGTCAGGGTTGTATCCTTTCAGCATTCTCATTCAATCGATATCCCAAGCAAACAATCCTAGGAGCTGGACTATAGGATGAAGTTTGTGGCATCAGGATTGAAGGAAGATGCGTTAATAACCTCTGATATGTAGGTGACACAACTTTGCTTGCTGAAAGTGAAGATCACTTGCACTTACTGGTGAAGATTGAAGATGACAGTCTGCAGTATAGATTACATTTCAACATAAAGAAAAATGAAAATCCTCACAACTGGACCAATAAGCAGCATTACAATAAATTGTGAAAAGATTGAAGTTGTCAAAAATTTCCTAGTACTTGTTTTCACAATCAACACCAATAGAAGCATCAGTCAAGACATCAGACAACATATTGCACTGGACAAATCTGCTGCAAAAGACCTGTTTAAAGTGTGAAGAGCAAAGATATCTCTTTAAAGCCTAAGGTGTGCCTAACCCAAGCTATGGTATTTTCAATTGCCTCAAATGCATGTGAGAGCTGGACAATGAATAAACAAGACCAAATAAAAGTTGATGCTTTTGAATTGTGGTGTCAGTGAACAATACTGAAAGTACCATTGACTCTCAGAAGAACTAACAAATCTGTCCTGGAAGAAGTGCAGCCAGAATTCTCCTTGGAAGCAAGATTGGACAGACTTCATCTCACCTACTTTGGTGATCCTGGGTGAAGGATTCTGCTGTACATAGGGTCACTATGTGTTGAAGCTGACTCAATGGCACTTAACAGCAACAGTATGCCTAGAAGTGGGATTTATATATTATATATTTCCATGTCTCACTTGTTAAGGAAGCTCCATACTGCTTTCCACAGTGGTTGTACAATTTTACAATCCCACCAGCAGTGGGATTCCAGTCTCTCTACACCCTCACCAGTATATGTTGTTTTTGTTTTTTTGAACTTTGCTATTAGTGTTGGGGTGAGATGATACCTTGTTGTTTTGATTTTCATCTCTCTAATGGCTAATGATCATGAACATTTCTTCATGTGTTTGCTAGCCATCTGAATGTCTCCTTTGATGAAATGTCTGTTCATGTCCTTTGCCAATTTTTTATTGGATTGTTTGTCTTTTTGTTGTTGAGGTGTTGAAATTTTCTATAGTATTTTTAAGATTAGTTCCTTTTCTGATATACTGCCGCCAAACTTTTTTTCCCAGACTGAAGGTTCTCTTTTTACTGGTTTGACGAGGTCCTTTGCTGTACATAAATATTTAATTTTTAGGAGATCCCAGTCATCTAGTTGTTTTGTGCTATTTGTTCATTTTTAGTTATGCATGATAGTGTTTATGCCGTGTATTAGCTCCCATAAGTTTGCCCCTATTTTTTCTTTAGTGATCTTTATGGTTTCAGGTTTTACATGTAGGTTTGTGATCCACCTTGAGTTAATGTTTGTATATGGTGAGCGATATGGATCCTGTTTCCTTTTTCTGCAAGTGGATATCCAGTTTTGCCAGCACCATTTGTTATAGATAATATGCCTTCCCCATTTAGTGGGTTTCTGCCCTTTGTCAAATATCAGCTGTACATAGGTGGATGGATTTACTTCGGAGTTTTCTGTTCCATTTCTCTATGTGTCTCAATCGCAACAAAATCAGGTTGTTTTGACTATTGTGGTTGCCTAGTAGGTTTTAAGATCAGGGAGTGTGAATCCTCCTACTTTGTTTTTCTTCTTTAGTAGGTTTTTTTTTGCTTATTTGGGGTCTCTTTCCATATAAAATTGGTGATTAATTTTTACACCTCTTTAAAGAATGATGGAGCTCTGGTAGCGTAATGCCTAAGGCATTTGACTGTTCAAACCAACCACTCCTCCGAAGGAAGGTTGGGCAATCTACTTCCGTGTAGTGATACTGCCTCGGAAACCCAAGGAGGGGTTGCCATAAGTTGGTCCGACTACAGGGCACGTAACAACAACAACAAAGAATGATGATTGGATCTGGAATGCATTGTGTCTATACATTGCTTTGGGTAGTAGTGCCATTTTTACAAATCCATGAGCATTGGATAGTATTTCATTTATATAGGTCTCTTTTGGTTTCTTGTAGTAGTGTTTTGTAGTTTTCTTCATATACATTTTTTGTGTCTCTGTTTAGCTTTATTCCTAAGTACTTCATCTTTTGTGTTGCTATTGAAATTAGTATTCTTTTCCTTTTCTGAATTCTCTTTGTTAGTATAGAGAAATTCTACTGATTTTTTTATGTTGCTCTTGTATCCTGCCACGTCACTGAAACCTTCTGTTAGTTCCAGTAGTTTTCTTGTTGAGTCTAGGATTTTCTATGTATAGGGTCACATTATCTGCAAACAGAGGTAGTTTTACTTCTTGTTTGTCAATTTGGATGGTTTCTATTTCTCCTTTTAAACCTTATTGCTCTAAAAATTCTAATATAATATTGAATAGTAAGTGGTGATGAAGGGCATCATTGGTTCCCAATCGCAAGGAGAATGTTTTCAGTCTGTTTCCATTAAGAATAATATTGCCCGTTGGTTTTGTGTTTATGCCTTTAATTAGGTTGAGAAATTTCCTTTCTTTTCTTATTTTGCTGAGAGTTTTTATCAAGAATGGGTGTTGGATTTTGTCAAATGCCTTTTCTACTTTGATTGATGTGATCATGTGCTTCTTTTCTTTTGTTTTATTTATGTGATGGATTCCATTGATTGTTTTTCTAATGTTCAACCATCTTTCTATAGCTGCTATAAATCTCAATCTGTCACGATGTAATATTTTTTGATATGTTGTTGGAAGCTGTTGGCTAGTATTTTGTTGAGAATTTTTATATTGATATTCATGAAGGATACTGATCCGTAATTTTCTTTTTCAGTGATGTCTTTGTCACATCTGGGTATCAGGGTTATGATTGCTTCATAGAATGTGGTTGTTGTCCTATGTGCTGTCGAATTGGACCCAGCTCATAGTGACCCCTCCTTGGGTTTCCGAGGCAGTATCACTACAGAAGTAGATTGCCCCATCTTCCTTCCCAGGAGTGGCTGGTGGGTTTGAATGAGTCAATAGTATTCCTTCCTTTTCTATGTTCTGGAGTAGTTTGAGTAGAATCGGTATTAGCTCTTCTCTGAATGTTTGATAGAATTCATCAGCTGTCTGGGCCAGGGTATTTTTTTCTTTTTAAATGACTTGTTCAATTTCTTCTTTTGTTAAGGGTGTGTACAAATTTTCTACCTTAGATTATATTAGTTTGGGTAGGTAGTGTGTTTCTACAAATTTTCCATTTTTTCTAGGTTTTCAAATTTGTTAGAATACTACCGTATTTCAACTTCATGTTGTTGTTGTTGTTATGTGCCGAGTCAGCCCCGACTCATAG
>NW_006921704.1:6710411-6731813 GCF_000298275.1 Orycteropus afer afer | reverse complement strand
TTTTTTTTTTATTTCTTCTCTTACCCACTAGTGTTTAATCAGGATGTTTATTCAGTTTCCATTTTTGTCATTCCTTTTCCTTGATCTTCCTGTTGTTGAATTCTAATTTTATAGTGTTATGATCTGAAGAGATGCTTTTTTTAAATTTTTACATTATTGACACTTGCTTTGTGGCCTAACAGTTAGTCTATTCTGGTGAAAATTCCATGTGCACTGTAAAAAAGAGTATACATTATGTTGCTGGTTGGACTGTTCTGTATACATCTATGGGGTCTAGTTGGTTGCTTGTGTTGTTTAGATCTTCTATATTTTGTTAAGTTTCTTTTTTAGTTGTCTGTCTTTCATTGAAAGTGGTGTATTAAAATCTCTTACTTTTATTGTGGAGTTGTATATTTTGATTATTAATTCTGTTAAAGTTTGATTTATGTACTTCGGGGTTCTTCCATTAGGTGCATAGGTATAAATTGCAGTTACTTCTTATTATTCAATTGACCCTTTAATCATTATGTAATGTACTTCTTTGTCTTTTATACTGTTTTTTGCCTTAAAGTCTATCTTTTCAGAAATTAATATGGCCACCTCTGCTCTTTTTTCATTACCATTTGCTTGACATATTATTTCCCATTCTTTGATGTTTAGCTTATTTTTACTTTGGGATCTAAAGAGTGTCTCTCTCTTATAGACAGCATATTGAAAGATCATGTTTTCTTATCCATTCTGCTAATCTCATCTGTTGAGTGGTATATTTAATCCATTTATATTCAACAGAATTATTGATAGGTATGAATTTGCTGCCATTTGTGTGTGTGTGCATGTATGCATATGTGATGTTTATGGATTCTTTGTTCCATATTTTTTTTCTGTGCTGAGTTCACTTTGTTTTTGGCATTTCTTATCAATTTCTTTAATGCTGTTGTTTTACTTACAGAGAGTTTATGATTTTCTTCATTTTTATTTTGATATGAAGGTATATTAATTTTCTTTGAGGTTACACTGTAATTCATTATTATATTTTTCAAATTTAAGGCAGTCCATTCATCTTGATATCCTCTTGACTTCCTCTCATTTGGAAGTTCTATAACTACATTATTTATTCCTTTTTTCTGCTTCATAGTTATCATCTTTTACAAATTGGCATCTCTTTTTCCCTATTTTCCCTCTTGTAGGTTTATTTTGTTTTTTGATACTTCTAAATCTGGGTTGATTTCCAGATGATGTTGTCATATGTTTTAATCTCCAGTGCTTGTCTGCTATTGGTGGTTCTCTGGAGAACTCCCTGTAGCAGTTCTTTTCAAGTTAGTATGATTTTGGCAAATTCTCTTAATTTCTGTTTATCTGATAATATCCTAACTTCACCATTGCATTTGAGAGACAGTTTTGCTAGATACAAAACTCTTGGTTGGCAATTTATTTTTTTCTTTCAGCATTTTATATATGTCATCCCATTGCCTTCTTGCTTGCACAGTCTCTGCTGAGAAATCTAAACTTAATGTTATTGGTTCTCATTTGTAGGTAACTTTTCATTTTTCCTGAGCTGCTTTCAGAATTCTTTGTCTCTGGCTTTGAAAATCTGATTACGATACGTTTTGGTGGTTTTCTTTTGGGATCTGTGCTATTTGGGGTTCGTGGAGCTTTTTGAATGCATATATTCTAGTCTTTCATAAAATTAGGGAAGATTTCTTCCAGCAAACCTTCAACAATATTCTCAGTGCTGTTTTTTGTCTCTTCTTGTTCTGGAATTCTAATAATATGTAAGTTATTCTTCTTCATGATGTCCCAAGTAGTCTTAAGATTTCTCCTTTTTTTTTTTTTTTTTTTGTTGTTGTTGTTCTTTTTTCTGATCCTCTAACAAATGGGTCTTGAGAGATTTGTCCTCAGTCTCACTAATTCTGTGTTTCATTGATTCAATTCTCCTTCATTCATCCAATGTGCTATCCATTTCTGAAATTTTAGATTAACCTACTAGATTTGTATTTGTTCCTTTTGTATGATTTTGAATTTTGCATTTATTTTATAATTTTTTTCTTTTTTTTTTTCTTTTTTAAATTATTTTAGAGTTTTGTCTGTGTTTAATTTTGTCTGTGGTTTCCTCAAAATTTATCTCAATCAATTGAAAGTACCTAAATATAATTCTTCTGAATTCCTTATTAAATGATTTCACTAATATTTCTTCCTCTAGAAGATTTTCTGGCCCTGTCCTTTGGGCACTTGTTTTAGGCATAATTGTGCCATTTTTATTTGGGTGTCATTTGAAGTTGTCTGTTGTTTCTAAGACATCATAATGTTACTATATCAATTTGTTGATTGTATGATTTGGTTCACTCTGATTTCTTGTTCTTCTATGTTTTAACATCCAGGGAACAGACTGGTCATGCTACTTGCTTGCTAGTTTGGCAGGACTGGGGTCCTCACCACCTGTCTCTGGGTAGATTTATTATCAGATGGGAGTGTGGGTACATGTCTCTGATCACTGATGTTCAAAGCAGCAGGAAGGGTGGGGGTTGGACTCCATCTGTTGTGAGTCTAGGTATGTTGGAGTGAGTAGTGGTATTTACTCAGCGGATGGGGCAACAGGTGTGAGTGGGTATGGTTGTGTAAGGTCATTGACTCCCAACTGCTGACAAAAGATAGAAAAAAGTGGGGGACAAAGAAAGGGAGGAAAAAGAAAGAAAATAGAAGGAATAGGAAAAGAAAGAACAACAAGGGGAAAGATGAGAGACCTAAGGAGAATTTAAAAAAAAGAAAAAGGAAAAGGACAATGAAAAAGAGAAAAGGAAGAAAAACAAAAAAACCCACCAGAAACAAATGTGGCACAGTACTGGTGCAAATAATTGCCACCAAATATGGCTGCAGTGGAAGTGTGACACCTACTCTATGGGAGCACATACCACCAAATACAGAGGGTCAAGAATGCCACTACTGAACATGGAGGTGGTGGCAGGCAAGTTACTCAGCTAGATCAAAATAACAAAAAAGAAAGGAAAAAGGAAAAGGAATAAGAAGAAAAGGGGAAAAATTGTTGAAAGTAGTGGGAGATAAAGAAAAAAGATAACAAGAAAATAATGGAGAAAGAGGGAAGGACTGAGAAGAAGGGAAGAAAGAAAAAGAAAAAAAAAAATAGGAAAGAGAGAATAGTGCATTTATTAGCTGCCAAGCACAGCTATAGCAGGAATGCAGGGCACACTTGGGAGCACTCACACTGCAATCCACAGAGGGATGGAAACTGGTACTGTTGACCATGAAGGAAAAGTGGGGACAAAAAGAAAAAAAAGATAAGGTGAAAAGGAAGAAACAAAAGAAAATAAGTATGAGGAACACAAGGGGGAGAAGAGGGAAGTACTAGGAAGAAGGAAAAAAGAAAAAGAAAAAGGAAGAAAGAAGGAAAGCAGCACAGTACTGTCTAAAGGGTCAGTCAGTGAACACAACTGCACAGGAATGTAGTGCTCCTCCACCAGAGCAAGTACTTCCAATCAGGCAGGGGCAGGGACAGGCACTGCTAATCATGAGGGCAGTGGGGAGGGGCTCCTGCTCTTTGAGGAAGACAGAAGTAAGTAGAAAGATTCAAACAAGCAAACAAAAAACAGCCCATACCATGTTGGCAGTGGGGGAAGTGTGACTGGCTGCTGGGTAGGTTGGGATGAGGAGTGCTGTTTCTGATCACTGGGAGGTTGTGCAAGGTAAGGGGGAGGACACACATCTTTGGTCACCTATCACAAATGTGGGTGCTGTTGCAGTCCTAGGCAAGTAGAGTCAGTTATCTGGATCCTGCTCCAATCAGAATGCTACTTGTAATAATTCAAAATCACCGCTGTGCTGGTTAGCAGTGTACCGCTCTTTGTTCACTATTTTAGTTCAATTTCTTCCTCTCATTGGTATTTGATCTACTTCTTTATCCTTTTCTTAGAAGTCTGGAATCCAGGATTGTCATCTGTAGCAGTTTCTCTTGTTTCCTTCATGTCTTTGAAGTAGACAGTCTTGTTAGTGTATCTGGCTAGTCCACTATCTTAGACCTAGTTCAAAGTCTAATTTTTAAAAATTCTCATGATATCTTTGATACTTTTTTTTTTGAAAAGCCCATAAAAATTATTAAGAATATATATTTTGTTGCTGTTACTTTTTTCATGAGCTAAGCATATGGTCAACCTTCCTATTGGGTTAGGTAGATCGTATGTATATATATGTACACACACACACACATATATCCCTACAACCACCATTCATCTGTCAGTTTGTTGTACTGTGGTGGAGGGTCATCACAAAAGGGAAGGTCCTCAACCAGATGGATTGACATAGTGGCTGCCATGATGGGCTCAAGTAATAACAAGGATTGTGAGGCTGGCACAGGAGTGGGCAATGTTTCATTCTGTTGTACACAGGATCACTATGAGTTGGAGCTGACTCAAAAGAACATATACCTAAAAGCATATGGTATGAAAAGTTAACAGAATTTAACTCTGATTTTGGAATTGCATGAATTTTTATTTTCAGTAAGTCGTTATTCTCTAAAACTTTCTGTATCAATGTATATACTTTTATTGAGGAGATAACTTTATGTGCACACTTTGTAAATAAGGAACACTCTAATTTGCATGATGTGTGTAAACTGAATCTACATTGCTGTTGCATGCCATCAAGAATCATAGCAACTCTATAGGCAAAGTAGAATGAATGCTTATTAATTATCAGGAATTGTATTTTCTTCTCTTAATTTTATAAAGTTTCCTGAAGCCACTGGATACTTTGCATTTATATTAGCAACTCAGAGACCCAAGAAATACCTTTTAGGCTCCCAAAGTACATTCTAACAATCTAGTTTAAATAAATGTATTTCTGTCTTAATGTATTGTTAAGTAAGTGTTATTTCTGGTCTATCTCTACTTCACATAGCAGGAACGCTAGGTATGTGTCTCTTCTATAGCCATGCCATTTGGTTATCTTACTTTGCAAAAAATATAAGTTTAGACTAATCAACACCTTTCTCATCCTCCAATAAAGTAAACTAAAAGGTAATAGAAAAATCAAGCCATGATACTTAAATGAAGACTTATCCTACTCCTCCTCATTTTAAAAAACATTTTCTTGCTCTAACTCTGTGACCCTTCCTTGAGTTTCTGAGGTAGTATCACTATGGAAGTAGATTTCCCAGTCTTCCTTTTGAGGAGTGATTGGTGGTTTTGAGCCACCAGCCTTTTTGGTTAGCAGTCAATTGCCTTAGGCACTATGCCACCAGAGCTCCCAAATCTACTGTTTATAATATTATTTAGCTTTGTCCAAGGCTCTGCATATAGATTCTTAAAGATCATACTTTATTCAATTTACAGCTATGCCATTTGTTCTGAGATTTATAAGAATGAATCAGATAGAAAGTTCAGTCATTTATTTCTTTTCTGAAATGTGTAAAGGCATTCACTGTATCACAGCAGGGTTTGTAACGTTCAAGGTTTTTGCCCTTTTAAAGCTTTAGAAAAAATCATTTGCATTAATTAGAATTTCCTGTCCTCAACTTTCACCTCCCTATTTTCTATACATCCTTTAAGTCTAGCAAATATGCATGTTTTGGTACTATTGAGAATACTGGTAGAAGAAGTAAGTGCTCAGTAAATCTCAAATTTCAACTAAAGTTTCTGTGAAATTTACATACTACCAGGTTTTTATGAAAATAATGTGCATGTTATAATTTTTTTGCAAACCACAAACCCCCTCATATGCTACCATCCCATGTTATATGTGGCAAATTGCAGTACTTATATTAAATATTGTTATTAATTTCTCGGGGAAATAAATTCAAATCAATTTCAATTTTACCAAATTGATTTTCTACCATGATTTTTACCAAGATGGACAAAGATCTGGTAGGAATTGATCAAAACATGTGTTCATAAAATGAAGCATCCCCAAGTATCTGTAAGTATAAGTAGGGGGCAGGCAAAATGTTGTTATTCCCAAAACACACATGGTGTTTCAGAAGAGCAAAACCCAGCAACTATGATATATTTTAAAGATACATAATGAAGTGCTAAGTTGACTATGTATGACTTTAAATATCATGAGAGATTCTATAAACAGAATTGAGAAAGTGAAAGATTTTGTGGGGCCCTAGAATAGTGCCTAAGTCACTTAACTGCTAGCCAGAAGGCTGGTGGTTCAAAACCACCAGCCACTCCTTGGAAGGAAGGTTGGACAATCTACTTCCTTAGTGATACTGTCTTGGAAACCCAAGGAGGGGTCGCTATGAGTCGTGGCTGACTCGATGGCACATAACAACAACAACAACAACAGAACTTGTCACACCTTCTTAAAGGCAATGTCTCATGCAGAAAGGTAGAGTTTGTGTCACAAATGGAGGAGCACAGTAAGAGAAGGTCTTGAGAACTGTGTAAGGGGCAAGGAAAATGCCCAGTGTCCCAGAGGAAATTAGTGTTGAGATGATGGAAAGAAGTTTAGAGAAGAAAGTAAACTACAAGAGAATCCAGCATGAGGGATTCTGACAATGTCTACTTCTGAAGTAGAGATATGAAGTCAGGCCTTTAAAGAGCATGTTACTTGGCATATCCACAACACTGTCAACATCTTTGACTATACATTTCTGTGTAGTGACAGTGATAGACAAACATTTCACAGGAGAACTCATCTTCTTGTGAAATGAAACTTAAGTGCAAAACATTTCACTGTGAATGATGAATGAAACAATTGGGTATAAAATTGTATAGCACAAATAAAGACAGAAGGAAGTAAATCCAATCTATCTTTTCTGTGTGGTTGGTGACACACAGAAAGGTGACTCTGCTCAGGGTAATGGTCTTGTCTTTTTTGCAAAGTTTGCATCTCCCATGTAAATTCCCATATTCTTTCATTTGTGTTGTTTCTATCACATGAACAAGGAATTAAATGTGAAATGCACCCTTGCAAAAACATGGATGCATGCGCACACAAGCATGAACATACACACAAATACACACACATTTGAGAAATGTATAAAAATCTACTAGGATTTTATCCTACTCTTCTTATACACAACCTTGCTTCTATATAGTTTTGCTGCTTGAAATCCACAATTAATGAATGGTGTTTTCTGTTAATACTATTTTCTCCAAAGCTAATTTTAATTTCAGAAAAAATGAAAATAAAGCTAAATTTAATATTAAGAACCTACTTTTGAAGGTGTCAGCTTTGCTTTGACCATTTCTATAGGAGTAAAACTGCACATTATTGTCTTCATCTCTCAAAGCACAGTATGTAAAAATTCCCATTTACTGCAAAAAGTTTTTAATTTTAAAGAAATAGTTCCTTTCCCTTTTATACATTCTGACATTTAAAAAAGAAAAACTTTGAAAACAATTTTACCTTCCATTGTCTTTCCTTACACATAGGGCCTTCTTATTTAAGAGGACTGGTACTCACAAACTCTTTTGACACACTTTAGCACTGGACCTGTATTCCTTGCAAATGATTTCATTGCATTTGTGACTAAAATAATACAATAGATACATAAAACATATATGAAACAGACCCACAGAGAAGTAAATGATGATATGCAACTGAAAATGTTATGTAGTTAAAAAAGTAAAATCCAGTGAAGAGTCTTTCCAGCTATTTATTAGCAATATACCTGCCCTGCCTTCTGGGGGTGGGAGGGAACAGCCAATTAACAGATTGAAACATCCAAAAGAATTTCCAGACATCAAAATCTCTGTTCACATACTTCTTATATAGTTTAACGAAAATACATTCAATGATAGTTTAACTTTGCATGATTTTTTTTTTTTTTTCATGAAGTATGCTATTTCACAGTCCTTGGATCCCCATGAAATTAGTATTTATTTATTTAATAAATTAATTCTCATCTATTTGGGGAGCTTAAATCCTTTTTTCCTATGCTGTTTGCCTGGCTTAGTGCAATACACTTAACACCATGATGTTATCCCTGTGATTACTAAAATGATTTTTCCCTTATATTCTTGAAATTGAATCTATGTTCAACTAGTAGGCTCAGTGCACTCTACAGAATGATTTATAAACATGTCATTTACAAAAAAAAAAGATAACATGGACAATCTCTCAATGAGGTCAATGGCATTGCTACCTTTCAGTGACATAATTGCCACTATCGAAATACTTTTCAAGAATAACTTTAAATCCAGAGCAGTTAACCGCCATTGGTGAAAGGGAAGATAGATAATTTTAAAGAAAAATAATTCTTTTTTTCCTAACTTCACCCAGCTTCTCCAATAAAACACTACTATTGCCTTGGATTAGCATAGTGGCTAAGACACTTGCCTGCTAACCAGACGGCTGGCGGTTCAAACCCACCAGCCACTCCTCGGAAGGAAGGTTGGGCAATCCTACTTCCATAGTGATACTGCCTCAGAAACCCAAGGAGGGGTCGCTATGAGTCAGGTTTGACTCCACGGCACATAACAACAACAACAACAACATTGCCTTGGATGACAATGACTTTGGACGGTAGCATGTCACCAAGAAGGAGCCCTGGTGGTTGAGTGGTTCAAGCGGTCAGCTGCTAACCAAAAGGTCAACAGTGTGAACTCAACAACCACTCTTCAGGAGAAAGATGGGCCAGTCTGGTTCTGTAAATGTTAATAGCCTTGAAAATCCTATGGCGCAGTTCTACTCTGTCCTATAGGGTTGCTATGAGTCAGAATCAACTTTACAATATTGAGATTTTTGTTTTTACACCACCAAGAGTCAGGAAGGATTTCAACAATACAGTTATTCTGATATTAAATTTTTTTTTTTAATCAACTTTATTGGTGGAGGATCACTTCTCCATAAAGTCTAAAAGTGCAAATAAACCCAAAATCTACCACACATGAAAAGGAACACCTTCATAAATAGTGAACTAGATTACCACTAGGAGCTCTAGTGACATAGTGCCTAGGGCATTTGACTGCTAACTAGAAGGCTTGTAGTTCAAACCCACCAGCCACTCCTTGGAAGGAAGATTGGGCAATCTACTTCCATAGTGATACTGCCTCAGAAACCCAAAGAGGGTTGCTATGAGTTGGATCCAATTCAACGACAGTGCATTGCATTGCATTGCATTGCATAAATTACCACTAGTTCGTGTTAGTGGAAACAGCAATGTTCAAAAATAAGGGAAATGGAAAGAGAAATTGAGAGGAAAGAGAGATAAATTTAAACTCCATGATTTTTACTATATAGAAATATGAATAAACATACATAAGCAGATAATAGAAAATACTTTAGGCCTTTACACATCATTATAAGGATCTCTAGTAGCATAGGGGGTAAGGTATTTGGCTGTTAAGCAGAAGGTTGGCAGTTTTATCCCACCAGCTGCTCCATGGGAGAAAGATGAGGCAATCTACTTCTGTAAATATTTATAGCCTTGGAAAACCAGTTGGGGTCACTAAGAGTCAGGATCAGCTCAATGACAGTGGTTTTGGTTTTTGGTTTGGATACTTCATTATACTGTACCCTAATTCTTCAATATTTAAATTTAGACATTTCTTTTGTGCAATTAACACAAAAGAAATTTAAGGTCGAATTTAAAAGAAAATTAAGGTCGAATGCTATGAAGTACTTAATTAGGCAATATCTTCAAATAATTTGTAGAAAAGACAAGACAATGAAATACTGTTCAAAGTAAAAATGAAAACATTAAAGTATAACAAGTTCTTCAGAGACAGGCTTTTGTTCATTCCACAGTGTCTCATCAGGAAACACATTTCTAAGCCAGCACAGCCCTGTGATATGAATGGATAATCAAACTTCCTCATTACTGCAAAGCAAATGGCATTAGAAGACAATAAAATGGGGTTCTTACTTCCCAACTCAATGTGAACACTGATTCTGAAACTTTACCAAGGGGGTGTATAAACCAATGATATCATCTATTGTTGGTCTCTTTGGGAATAAGTGGTATAGAACACAGCTTTATATATCTATATGTATCATGAAGGGTACTTATTGAACACATGTAAGGAATTCTAACTCTTTTATGAATGATCTTACCAAACAAAATTAAAAACAAAGCAGTCAATTAATCTAGGGCCTGGCAAGGAGAAAAAAGTCTTTCTGTAATCTTTAGCTAAAAGTTATCTTAAAAAAAATCTAGATTTTATGAAACATACAGAAATGAATGTCATGAGTATCTGCAACATATCCTGTTGCTTAGTTAATCATAAAAACATATTAATTGAAGGACACACATAGACACGCATACAAACACACATACACACCATTCATAGTATTCTGTAAAAGATAACCTACATTAATAGAAAGGGGAATCTATACTGAAGTTCTAACTTGAGTTTCTTTGGGCCTTTGACTTCAGCCATCCAATAAATAGGCCATTGAAAGTGTTAACTCTCCCATAGACAATCTTTCACTTTACTATAATAGATGTGGGAGCTCTGGTAGCATAGTGCCTAAGGCACTTAACTGATAACCAGAAGGCTGGTGGTTCAAACCCACCAGCCACTCCTCAGAAGGAAGATGGGGCAATCTACTTCCGTAGTGATACTGCCTTGGCAACCCAAGGAGGGGTTGCTATGAGTCGGGTCCAACTGGACGGCACATAACAACAACATAATAGATGTAGTCACTGAGTCTTTTGTTTATTTATTTATTCAACATTCTTGTTAATTGTCTTCTTAAATTCCACTACTCAAAATATAGAAATGAAATGTCATAACTCTTTAATTCAAGAAGATACACTGTTAATGGAGAAGCATGAGTCTAATCAAAATTCACTAATAATTATTTTCTTAAATGATTGTCTTTTGTGGAATTAATCTCTTTGGAAATTCTTTTATATAGAGATATAGATAGATATTCCAGATCAAATTCTGGATGCCTAGTTATATTTGAATTATAAGTAAATAATAAAAAATGTATTATATTGGACATACTTAAACTAAAAAATGATTTGTTGTTTATCTGAAATTTGAATTTAATTCATAGTCTTGTTTTTTATTTGCCAATCTGCCGATCCTTCTGTAGAGAGAGACAACTACCTCTCTCGGTGACTATTATAAGTGGTGAGTGAGTAGAGTGTTTCAGAGTTATAATTCTATGAGAAGAGGAAACTAACATGAGCCCTTATAATAGCTGACAGATACTAAATATCTTAATACTGAGAAACAGACAACTGAATGGATAACTCATTACTGTGTTTTAACCTAACTCGAACCTTATCAATTCTCATGTGGCCTGTGTAGGTAATAATTTGGTTTGAAATAGATGTTCCAATCCTTCTTTCTATGTTTTTAGCTTCTGATTTCTATAAGAGCCTTAAAGGATGAAGGCTTAAGCTTAATATAAAATATCCTGAACATAAATCTTGGGTTCCCTGTTTAATTATAAAAGTTGTGACCATTATGTAGCTGATCTTGCATATACAGAAATATTCAGGGGTTTAATTAGACTTACTTAAGTGTTAAAGGAAGCAACAGGCCTGCAATTGCCCGGGCACTAATAGTACATAATATAGCCAATTGCAAACAGCAGTATAATTTGTTGATTTCAAGTGAGGTATAATTATATTGCTTCATTTGCTGAGCAAATCATATGAGAGTTTCTCTAAATCAGCCTGATTGTGTAATGAAGAGCTAATTACAAAGAGCAGTGTTCTTGCAGTAAATTTATTGTAAGTGCTAATGCCAGGTTGGCTCCATTGTGACAATGGCTCATTAGTACATTAACAAAAGCAACTGTGGAAAAGTGCCCAAAGCAGGGCTACTGGTCTCTCAGTTTTAGAAAGCTGTGACAATTAGATCCTTAAACATACAATTTCTAAGAAAATGGGGTTTGATTTAGGTTTTGGCAAGTTTTTGAAAAGAACTAAAAGACATTTTTAGAACAGAACAAAATGGCTTGGAAAACCTTCTTGTCATTACACCAGGTGTGCTCTGGAAACTTCATTTAACAAAAAGCTCTTTTAGATTCTAGGCCATTCTGAAAACTGAATTCTGATATGTCATCTTCCCAAAGGAATCATTGCCTTATATACATGTATCCTTCCCTTGCATATAGTAAGGAACTGTAGTGGTATAGTGGTTAAGGCATTGGCTGCTAACCAGAAGTTGGTGGTTCAAACCCACCAGGTACTTCACAAAAGAAAGATTGGGCTGTCTGCTTCCATAAAGATTTACAATCCTGGAAATCAGTTAGGGTCATTATAAGTTGAAATAGACTCAATGGCAGTGAATTTGGGTTATTTGGTTTTGCTTTGTAGTGATGAAGGTATATGAGGCTCCTATCAGGTAAACAACAGACCAGTAGCTATGGTTACTCCATGTTATCTTGCATTCTGTGTCTAGACAGGATTTTTTTTTTTTTCTAATTAAAATAGAGATACCTAAGCCCTATCTTTGGAAACATTTCCTCCCCATGCAGCCTTGATTTTATAAATTAACTTGTCCAGATGAGTGAGTTGGTCTTAAGATAGCCATCCTGCCATTTCCAACGCTCATTCACCTTCACAGTACCGCAAACTGCTCATAAATATCTTCCTTTCACTGATTTCATTGAATATCACCAAGTTTTTTTTTTTTTTGGTTGTTGTTGTTTTCCTCTGTGGTTCTTCTGACATAGAACTTTAAGATGTACATGTTTTTAGAACCATTTACCTTTTCAGTAAAAGTTCATGAAATTTTTGTATGACATTTATAAAAAAGTCCCTAGATGTTGGTACTACTGTGTCTACAATTAACATATTGCATTTGTTCACTTTAAAAATAATTTCATATATTTTCTAAATTTCTGTTACTGAATTTTAAGTTGCTAGGCTGGAAGCAAATGTATGCCTCATCTTATTGATTCCCAAACACTTTGGTTCTCCTTTCTAGTAAAGGAAATCATAAGTAAACATGCAAAGTTTAAATGTAGGCTAATTGGCATGAGTACTTTAATAGGCATACCTTTTCTTTTCTAAAATAAATATAAGATTAAGTCAAAAATATATTTTAGTATATAATTTGTAAAAAAAAAAAAAATGATGTATGCATACTAACTAGAAAACTTACTGTAAAGCATTGATACAAATTACCTATATACATGCAAATATAAATCATATTAATTTTGCTATTCACACTGGGAATGAAATGTTCTACTTCATGAGCAACACATGCATGAACAAATCACCTGTAGAGAAAAAAAAATTATTTTTGAGCAATCTGTTCTCCTATAGCAGCGCTGGTGGCATTGTGTTAAATCATTGGCAGTTTGAACCCACCAGCTGCTCCACAGCAGAAAGATGAGGTGTTCTGGTTCTGTAAAGATTTCAGCCTTGGAAACTCTATGGGAGGATTCAACTGTGTCCTAGAGTGTCACTATGTGTTGGAATCAACTTGATGGCTGTAGATTTTTTTTTTTTTTTTTGATTCATTCTTCTACACCTAAAGTACTAACAAATTTTATTTTATTTTTCTAATTTATAGTTTAAAGAGATCTTAGAAAGTAGTTTAGGTAAAGGAATTGATGAACAAAGTTATTTGTCCAAGTTATTACTAATGGCAGAGCAGAACTGGAGAGATTAATTTACTGTCAATTCATGACGTTTTCTCCAAGTTTATTATTCTTACTTTTTTGGGTCCCGGGTTGGTGGCCTAGTGCCTAAGGCATCTGACTGCTAACCAGAAGCCTGATGGTTCAAACCCACCAGCCACTTCTCAGAAGGAAGGTTGGGCGATCTACTTCCCTAGAGATACTGCCTCAGAAACCCAAGGAGGGGTCGCTATCAGTCAGAATCAACTCGAGGGCAGTGAGTTTTTAATTTTTTGGGGGTTAATGAAAATGGATACTGCATTTGCCTGCTACCCTAAAGGATGGTATTTCAAGTTCACCCAGAGACACAATAAAACAAAGACCAGGACATCTACTTCTGAAAATTCAGCCATTGAAAACCCGATAGAGCACAGTTCTACCCTGACACACATGGGATGTCCGTGAATCAGAATCTATTCTACTACAACTGGTTTTTTAATCTCACTTTATCATATGTTTTGCCCCTCTCACCCAATTTTACATTTTAAATTATCACTGTAAACCAGAGCCAAAACCACTACCATCAAGTTCATTCCATTTTGTAGCAAAGAAGATTTCCTCATCTTTCTTCTGTGGAGCGGTTGGTGGGTTTGAACATCTGATTTTTGGTTAGCAGCCAAACATGAACCACTACACCACCAGAGCTCAAATTATTGTTGTTGTTGTTATGTGCCGTCAAGTCGAACCCGACTCATATCAATCCCTCCTTGGGTTTTGGAGGCAGTATCACTATGGAAGTAGATATGGAAGTAGATTGCCCCCATCTGCCTTCTGAGGAGTGGCTGGTGGGTTTAAACCACCAGCCTTCTGGTTAGCAGTCAAGTGCCTTAGGCACTACACTACCAGAGCTCAAATTATTACTAAAGTGAGTATCAATATTTTAAATTTTTTCATCTGTGACAATATATTTTATTTTTTATATTCTTTAAATTAAAAATGCTTATTCATTTTTCCTAGTGTTTATAAGCCCAATGTTAAGCTGTTTTGTGTCTGTACTTGTGAATTCACATGCCAGTTTTCCCTGTCCCCTGCCTCCCTCAAACAGCTAATTACAGAACCAAGTGATATTTGCAATTATCTCATTTTGGAAATCAATTTAAATAGGTCAATTTTACTTATGATATTTGTATTTGACTTTTTGTTATTGAATGTACATTACTGCAAAATGAATGGGGTTTTCAAGATGTTTCAGGATCATCTGATATGCACATACCTTAAATATACTGTTATGAGTCCTACTTTATCCACAATCACATTTTATTATTGCTCTACAGTAAAGCTTTAATCACCCTTTTAATTTATGGTTATGATTACTTATATTATCCAATATGAACTTTACAAGATCCATACTCCAATTTAGAATATGAGCAGGAAAACAAAGTGAGTGACACAGACTAGTGATTAATGCTTTGGTCCATGCAGAAAGTAACATTTATTCCAAAATCATAGCGATGAAGTAAGTTGAACTAAGTGATTAAAAATTCATGAAGATGAAAGATTATTCAAGCATATGACAGATTCTATGGCAACAATGCCACAAACTTATATTAATGTCTACTATGTGCAAATGTAGCATTTCTTTCATGGGCATTACTGTCATTTCGTATATCAGTGCTTTACTGTTCTGATTTGTTTAGAATCTATTTGAATAGCTTTTTGTAAGATATTGAACTATATATTGGGGGAAATGATCAATCACAGCATAATGAATTCACTTTAGATTATGTCTATACAACAAAACAAAATGAATATTTGCTCTATTTGAGGATTCAGGCACAAAGTCTATTGACTTTGTGGGCTGAATAATTACATTTAACTATATTAAGAATCTAAAGTAACCATATTTATCTTCAAAACATTCACTACATTTTGTTCTATGCAGAATTAGCCTCAATAAAGAGAAAATAGACTTGAATGTTTAACCAAATCCCATACAATAGCTCTGTTGTTGTTATTAGGTGCCTCCAGTGGTTCTGACACTGCTGAGTCCCAAGGCATCCTCACATTCATTGCTACTTTGAACTCATTGTTGCAGCCTCTGTGTAAGTCTATCTCCTTGAAGGTCTTCTTCTTTGTCGTTGTCTCTCTACTTCACTAAACATCATGCCCTTCTCCAGGGACTGGTCCTTCCTGATAACATGTCTAAAATGTGTAAAATAAGTCTTGTCATCTTCCCTTCTAAGGAGCATTCTGGTAGTACTTCTTCAAAGATATGTTTGTTTGTTCTTCTGGTAGTCAGTGGTATAGTCAAAATTCTTTGCAAACACCGTAATTCAAAGGGATCCATTCTTCCTCAGTCTTCTTTATTCATTGTCCAGTTTTCACATGCATGTGAGGTGATTGAAAATGCCATGGCTTGGGTCAGGGGAAACTTAGGCTCAAGGGACAACTTTGCTTTTTAACACTTTAAAGAGGTATGTTGCAGCAGATTTGCCTAATGCAGTATGTCATTTAATTTCTTTATTGCTGCCTCCGGGATATTGATTCCAAACCCAAGTAAAATGAAATCCTTGACAACTTCAGTCTTTTCTCCATTTATCACGATGTTGTTTATTGATTCAGTTGTGAAGATTTTTGTTTTCTTGATATTGAAGTATAATTCATAATGAAGACTGTAGTCTTTGATCTTCACCTATAAGTGCTTCTAGTCCTCTTTGCTTTCAGCATGCAAAGTTGTGTCATCTGCCTCTCTCAGATTGTTAGTGAATCTTCCTCCAATCCTGATGTTGCATTCTTCTTCAAGTAGTCCAGCTTCTCAGATTATTTGCTCAGCATGCAGATTGAATAAATCTGTTGAAATGATACAACCCTGATTTACACCTTTTCTGACTTTAAATCACATGGTATTGTCTTGTTCTGTTCAAACAACTGCCTCTTGTTCTATGAGCAGGTTCTGCGTGAGCACAATGAGTTGTACTGGAATTCTCATTCTTCATAACCTTGTCTGTAATTTGTTATGATCCGCACAGTCAAATGCCTTTGCATAGTCAATAAAACACAGGTAAATATGTCTTTGGTATTCTGATTTCAGCCAAGATCCAAATGACATCAGCAGTGATATTCCTCATTCCATGTCCTTTTCTGGATTCAGCTTGAATTTTTGGCAGTTTACTGTCTATGTGCTGCTGCAACAATTTTTGAATTTTCTTCAGCAGATTTTAGTTGAGTATGTTATTAATGATATTTTCTGATAATTTCCACATTCTTTTGGATCACTTTTCTTTGAAATGTGCATAAAATGAATCTCTTATAGTTGACTGGCTGGGCAGTTGTCTTCCCAATTTTTTAGCAAAGATGAGTGAGTGCTTCAAGCATTGCAATCCGTTTATCGAAACATCTCAATTGATATTCTGTCAATTCCTGGAGCCTTGTTTTCTGCCAATCCCTTGAATTTTATTTGGACTTCTTCCTTTAGTATCATTGATTATTGGTCACATGCTACCTCCTGAAATGATTGAACATAGACCAGTTATTTTTGGTACAGTGACTCTGTGAATTCCTTCCACCTTCTTTTGATGCTTCTTGTGCCATTCAGTATTTTACCCACAGAATTCTCCAATATTGAAATTCAAGGCATGGATTTTTTTTTTCTTTATTTCTTTCAGCTAGAGAAATGCCCAGAATATTTTTTCCCTTTTGGTTTACTAACATTGGTTTTTGCACATTTCATTATTGCAATAGTTCTGTTGTTGTTGTTATGTGCCATCAAGTCAAGCCCGACTCATAGTGACCCTTCCTTGGGTTTCCCAGGCGATATCACTCCGGAAGTAGATTGCCTAACCTTCCTTCTGAAGGGTAACTGGTGGTTTTGAACTACCAGCCTTCTGGTTAGCAGTCAAGTGCCTTAGGCGCTATGCTACCAGAGCTCCCAAAACACTCCCCAACTGACTGGATCGGACTCCTAGTGAGCCCTACTTGGAAGGGCTGAGTCCAGAAAGAGACGGCCCGGCCTACCTGGTGGGGAGTGGCTTGTGGGTTTGAACTGTCAACATTGCACTTGGCAGGCGACTGCCTTAGGCACGAGGCCATCCCCTAGGGCTACTACCCTATAATTTACAAGCAGCAAGTACCCAAAGAATGTGATTTTTTTAAATTTTCTTCAAGATTACTATGTAGAATACAGGACTAGTCTTTATTATGCAACTAATAATTTGCTGATATATTATTTTCCTAAATATTCTTCAAAAGATTGTGGAAACTGGAAAATATATAGAAACCCAAGTGAGGAAACACTACCTCTCACTGTTAATATATACATTGTAGCCAACTCTCTCTTATTGGATGATTTAAGAAAAATACTGTCTTGAGAATGTTTCTTGGCATCGCTTATTTTCATTGAACCATGAATTTGAAAATGTATCATAAAATATTATCATGTGTGAAAAGAGAAAATGTATTCCATTAGAGCAAAACTGTAATCAGAATCCATTTGAGTCCTGCCATTTGTCTCCTCTATGAATTTTCCATCTGAAACAAGAATGATAATACACTTATTCTGTTATTCCCATCCATATATTTATAAGTATACAGATATAGAGATAGCATATGGCATAGTATAGGATTGTAATGAAAGAATGTGATCTGTGTATGGAATCTGAATGAGTTTCAACCAAAATTAATATATAAGCAAAGTAAATATATATATAGTACATGTACATGTATGTGTTGTGTCTGTATATGCGGAGTCTCTGGGTGGAGCAAACAGTTAAAGTGCTTGGCTGCTAACTGAAAAGTTAATGGTTTGAGTCCACCCAGAGGCACCTTGGAAAAAGTTACTAGTAATCTACTACTGAAAAATCAATCACTGAAAATCCTGTGCAACACAGTTCTACTCTGACACCAATAGTTTGGCATGAGTCTGAATCAACACAATGGTAACGGGTTTGGTTTTCACACACAGAAGTAAAATATCTAGTGTATTTTATATATATTTACATATATGTATATTAGATTCATAAGTATTAAATGTATGAAATATACATAAATTGTGTATTTAAAATGAAAATACTTACACATATTGTTTTATTTTCCCTTTGCTTTTCATTTTCATTAATTTTGACACATTGCTCAATCTGAGAAAAATAAAACATTTGAGACAATTGCTACATTTTTGTTTAATTAAATTGATGATGTTGTGTTGTTAGGTGCTGTTCCTTTGGTTCTGACTCACAGTGACCTTATGCACAACAGAACAAAACACTGCTCGACCCTGAATCATCTTCATAATCATTGCCGTTCTTGGCCCCATCATCACAAACACTGTGTCAGTCCATCTCATTGAAGGCCTTCCTTCACTGCTGACCCTCTTCTTTACCAAGCATGATGTCCTTCTACAGGGAACGGTCACTCTCATAACATGACAAAAGTAGATGGAAATATTTCTCTGTTGTCGCTTTAGTGGATTGTTGTTGTTGTTGTTGTTTACCATCGAGTCGGCCCAGACTCATAGCGACCCCTCCTTGGGTTTCCGAGGCAGTATCACTACAGAAGTAGGAATGCTCAGCCTTCCTTCCGAGGAGTGGCTGGTGGGTTTGAACTGCCAGCCTTTTGGTTAGCAGTCAAGTGCCTTAGGCACTATGCTACCAGAGCTCCTGCTTTAGTAGATACCAGGGGTAAAATGATAAGATAGAAATCATTGTTCAGGTGGCCTGATGACTGCTATGTCCACTTGTTGCACTTAGCTGATGATTTTACTTGGTTGTCTCAGCAATTTTTAGGTATGAATTTATATAAAGCCCAACAGAATATTTCTCTAATCCAAACATTTATCTTTACTAATCAAAATCTTTAGGAACCAAACAGCATCAAAAAAATCAACAGAATATTTTTATTATTTTCAGGAATAATTAAAGAACATTATACATCAGTTATTATGTGCTATACTATGTTCTTTAATAATATTAAGCCTTTTTTAACTTAAAAACATGTTGAGTATTTTACATCCTGAAATTATTTTATTAAGAGGAGAAATCTTTAAAATCTTGACATATCTAATTTTAAAGAAATTAATATTTGAAAATAAGAATTGTAAAATCCAGCCCTAAGCTATGTTATTATCCACTAAAATTCTCAGCAATTCCCTTTTTTTTTATTTTTCAAAAAAAATGTCCTTTAGCTAAAGATTATGCTAATGTTTGAAGTAGCCAACAGGTAATTTATATTGCATGTGAGACACACAAATTAACAAGCATTGATCATACAGATACTTTTCACTTATTGACCATCTTATTATCTGATATTTTGCATTTATGATAATAGCAAAAAATTTACTATCTTATTATTTTGCACATTAACCATATACATCTGGAAGTAATGAACATTTAGATACGAGGTGAGAGTAATGCTAGTTGTGATAGTTAAAGTTATGAGCCAACATGGCTAGGCCATGAGTCTTTATCTGGTAATTAGATAATGATATAATTTGGCAGTTATGTAATTATGTAATTTGGAAATTGTATAATGATGTAGTCATACGAAATTTTGTGATCTGATATAGTTATTTGTTTTCACATAATGCCCGTTTTCACACAATGACCTGATCTTTGGAACTGAACCATGTTGATGGGGAGTGGATGTAGATATTACTAGTAAACGGAATAATCAAGTTATAGTTATGATAAGTTTGAACAATAGATATTATTAAGCCTCTGTTCTTATGTAGGATTCCTGGTGGCTCAGTGGTTAAACCATTCTGCTGCTCACTGAAAGATTGGCAGTTCAAGCCCACCAGGCGCTCTGCAATAGAAAGATGTAGCAGTCTGCTTATGTAAAGATTATAGCCTTGGAAACCCTTTGGGACAGTTCTACTCTGTCCTACAGGGTCACTGTATGTTGGAATTGACTCATGGCAATGGCATTGGTTTGGGTTGGTTTAGTTTTATATACCTAATAGAGCTTAAAATATTACTCTGCACTGCTTATAATTATTAGACTTGATCATCAAAAGTCTAATTTATTGTTTCAGAGGTATATTCATGATATATATAGCAAAAAAATGTTTATTTTGTACATTATCAATCTCTATCCTATTTTGTTCAGTATTACATATGAGTTGATATTTGATGTCATTCTTATGGACTTTCAATTCTAAAGCTTCTACATCTACTTTTGATCATTTTAATCTCTTCAAATGTCAAAATTGAGGATTTTTTGATAAGATAATACTGATAAGAGTATTTCAATAAGAAAAAACTTATTATAAAATGAAAAGTAGAAAAAATATATTTAAGAGCTTCTTCCATATTTTCATATATTTTTTCTGATGTGGAACTAAAATCTAAAACAATGTTTAATAATTTTGTTAGATATAGATAAGTCAGTTAATGTGTTTCTATACATTAGTATTCAGTAATTTGATCTGAGTTCATCAGTACTCTTTGTGCATTAATTCAGGATAGTCTTGTATGATTTTCTAGATTATGTTTTAATGGAAAAGGGGGTATCTCATATTTGTTGAGTATCTATCATGTGCTAAGCATTGAACTAGATGTTTAATTTTTTTTAAAAGGGTATTTCAGTCGACCCACACAACTTTCCTAGACAAATAGAAGAAACTAAGAGAGGTTTGGTATTTTGCTCAAGACCACATATAAATGTAAGAATATAAAAATGTCCATATTCTTCTACTTTCACATATTAGACTAATTATTCTATAACACTCACAAAAATAAATATCCATTAAAAACATAAAATACAGCAATAACTTTAAAAATTCAAATACATTCTAAATTCACTTAACTCATCAATTTTATGCTATATGAAATACCAAAAATCTTTTAACTTCTTGCTTAAGTTTAAAGAACTTACACACACACATATATATACATGTATATATATAACATTATATATATAACATTTTATATATATATATATATA
>NW_006921704.1:6681626-6710311 GCF_000298275.1 Orycteropus afer afer | reverse complement strand
TATATATATATATATATAACATTAAGCTATTTTAAGGAACCCTGGTGGTTTAGAGATTAAGTATTCAGCATTCAGCTACTAACCGCAAGGTTAGTAGTTCAAAACCACCAGTTGCTCTGTGGAAGAAAGATGTGTCAGTCTTCTTCTATAAAGATTGCAGCCTTGGAAACTCCATGAAGCAGTTCTACTTTTTCCTATAGGGTCACTATGAATCAAAATCAACTGTACAACAATGGGTTTTTTAAAGTTGTTTTATCATGAATTGTTTCAATACCTCGGTAGAAATAAGTTTAGAAAATAAAACAGACATATAATCTTGATTATTACTTCTAAAAAATAACTCTTTAAATATTATAGGTCTCTACATTAGGCATAGGAGCGCTGGTGGCATAGTGTCTAAGGCATTGATTGCTAACCAGAAGGCTGGCAGTTCAATCCCACCAGCCCCACCTCAGAAGGAAGACCTCAGAAGGTAGATCACACACAATCTACTCAATAGAGATACCACCTCGGAAACCCAAGGAGGGGACACTATGAGTTGGAATCGGCACAACGGCAATGAGTTTGGTTTGTTTGAGTTAGGCATGCTATCCAATACATAGTGCCTAAGGCATTTGACTGCTAACCGGAAGGCTGGTGGTTCAAACCCATCAGCCACTCCTGGGAAGGAAGGTTGAGGAATCTACTTCCACAGTGATACTGCCTCGGAAACCCAAGGAGGGGTCGCTATGAGTTGGATCTGACTCAATGACAGTGAGCTTGTTTTTTTTTTTTCGTTTTATCCAATAACACAGTAACAAACTAAATCACTGGAAGATTTAGTTTGTGACATTGATGTTACTATTAACTAACTGCCTTCAAGTCTGGATGAGCCATGTATTATTGTCTATGAAGTTACTTTATGAAATATATAAATTCAGTTTTACTTATTTGAGTCCTTAAAGAGATCTATGTCAACTGAAAATCATACAAAGACATCTTATTTTTAACTTTACTTTGTATGCATGAAAGGTGAAACAGCATCAGTTAAATGTATTGAGTTTTTTTTTTTTTTTTTTAATTGTTTCTTTTATTTCTAACTTTATTTTCTAGGTTGCTTTATTATGTTGTGAAACATTGATTTTTCTCTCCTAATTCTCATACCAACAAAGTCTATAGAAAATAAAATATCTTTATTGTTATACAGTGGCACAGCAGGCATCATATTTATTATGGAGCTAAATAATGAAAGCGTGGTTTTCATTTTAGGCAAAAAGGACCCTTTTGGACAGATCCTGGGATTTGAAAGGTAACAGATTATATAAATGCACAAAATAATTCCTGATTAAATAAACTATGCCATCCTAAATTTAAAGGGAAACTCCGTTTAGATTTCTTTTTCTGAATTTTACTTCTCCAACTTTAATATGTGAATATGAATATGCTTAATCAGCAAACATGCATGTGTATCTGCTGATGAAGCAGTTACATTAGCATCATAGGGCTTTAATGCAGTAAGAAATTGGTGAAGATTTATATAGGCATTATGGAGTATGCTCTTATTAAAGAGAATGATACATGAATATTAAAGGAAGAAAAAATCATGATTAAATCAGCTGGTATTGCTGATGTCATAAACCATTAATGCAGAGCTTGAGTAGTTTATAAACATCAGAGAAAGCTGGTAATGTAATTGCTACATTAGTATGCAGTTGGAATCTGGATTTGACCTTCAAAATAAACTCCAAATGAGTTACTTCTGCTTGGAAAGTAATAATTGTGACTATATTCCACCCCTGGAAAAGGTTTTCCATAAAATTGTCTTTGACAGGTTCAATAAAAGAGCATCAATTTGACAGTAGATGATGAAGATGTTGTTGTTGTTGTTAGGTGTCTTCAAGTCTATTCTCGTACAGCAGGGCAAACATTGCCCAGTCCTGTACCGTCATCAAAATCATTGATGAGTTTGAACCCATTGTTGCAGCCACTGTATCAATCTATTTCATTGAGGGGCTTCCTCTTTTTTCACTGAATCTCTGCTTCATTAAGCATGATGCCCTTCTCCGGGGATTGGTTCCCCCGATACCATGTCCAAATTACGTAAGACATATGTTGCCATCTTCTTTTCTGAGAATTCTGGTGGTATTTCTTCCAAAATAGACTTTTTTCACTTTTGGTCTGTGCAATATTCTTCACCAACACCATAATTCCAAGGCACCGATTCTTCTTTAGCCTTTTTTAATTGTCCAGCTTTTACATGCATATGAGGTGATTGAAAATGCCATGGCTTGGTTCAAGCACACCCTAGTCTTCAATGTGGTGTCTGCTCTTTAACAATTCATAGAGGTCTTTTGCAACAGATTTGCCCGATGCAATCAATGTTGTTTGATTTCTTGACTGCTGCTTCCATGGGCATTGCTTATGGATCCAAGTAAAATGAAATTCTTGAAAACATCAACATTTTTTCCACTTATTATGATGTTGCTTATTGGTCTAGTTGTGAGGACTTTGCTTTCGTTGTGTATGTTTTCTTTTCTTAATATATGTATGTATTTTTGCTTTATTTATGTATGTTTTTGCTTTCTTTGTGTTTATCCATCCTGAAGGTTGTACTCTTTGATCTTCATCAAAAGATGCTTCAAGTCCTTTTCATTTTCAGGAAGCAAAATTCTGTCATCTGCTTATCGCAAGTCATTAATGAGTCTTCCTACAATTCTGATGTTGCTTTCTTTTTCATGTCGTCCAGTTCTAGGATTATTTGTCAGTACACAGATTGAATAAGTGTGGTGAAAGGCTACAACCTAATGTACAAACTTCCTGATTTCAAACCATGCAGTATCTCTTTGTTCTGTTCAAACAACTGCCTCTTGTTCTATGAGCAGATTCCACATGAGCACAGTGAGGTGTTCTGGAATTCTTTTTCTTCATATGTTATGTTTTCCATAATTTTTTAATGATACACACAGTTTAATGTCTTTGCTACTAAATAAGACACAGGTAAACATCTTCCTGGTATTCTTTGCTTTCAGTCAAGCTCCATCTGACATCAGCAAGCATCTTTCATTCCACATTATCTTCTGAATCTGACTTAAATTTCAGGAAGTTACCTATGTAATACTGTAATTTTTTTTTTTTTTATTTTCTTCAACAAAATTTTCCTTGTGTGCAATATTAATTATATTGTTCAATAATTTATCCATTCTGTTGGATCACCTGTCTTTGGAATGGGCAAAAATATTGATCTCTTCCAGTGATTAGCCAGGTAGCTGTCTTCCAAAATTTTTGGCATAGATGAGTAAGCACTTCCAGCATTGCATTTATTGTTGAAACATCTCAGTTGTTCTGCCCATCCCTGAAGCCTTGTTTTTCATCAATTCCTTAAGTGCAACTTGGACTTCTTCCTTCAATACCATTCATTCTTTTATTTTTCCCTTAGGAATTAATTTTATTTATTTTTTATTTACTTTTTATTGTTATTTGACTGAAAGTTTATAAAGCAAATCAGTTATCCACTCAACATTTCATACATATTTTTTCATGATATTTCTTGAAATCCTCACAATGTAACGGCACTCTTCCCACTTCTCCCCTGTTTCCCATTTCTATTCATCCTTCTTTCCAATCCCCTCCTTCTATCTGAGCTTTCTTCCCTGGCAAATGCTGCCCTTTTAATCATGTATGGTGAATGTTCTAAAGACTGTGTACCATCCTGGTACTATTGTTCATCTTTTAAGCCCATCTATTATTTAGTTGAGATTTGAGCCACACGGATGAGTTCAATCCTAGGCTGGAAGTGTGACTAATGACCACTGTCTCAGGGGTTCCCCTTATCTCTATCAGACCAGTAAGCCTAGTGTTTTTTTTTATTTTTGTTTTTGTTTTTAAATAATTTTGAGTTTTGTTCCACATTTTTCCCATACTCTGTCTAGGAACTTCTAGTGTGATGCTAAAACCATTGGTTCTTGATTATTTGCTACCTCCTGAAATAGCAGAAGCCTTGCCAATTCTTTTTGGTACAATGATTCTGTGTATTCCTTCCATCTTCTTTTGATGCTTCCTTCATCATTCAATATTTTTATAATATTATCTTTGAGTATTGAAGCTCAATATTTGATTTTTGTTTCTTCAGTTCTTGTAGCTTGAGAAATGAAAAGCATGTTCTTCCCCTTTGAATTTCTAACTCCAGGTTTTTTCACATATAACTATAATAGTTCACTGTTTCTTCTTCTTGAGCCACCTTTTGAAATCTTCTCTTCAGCTCTTTTACTTCATCATTTCTTCAGTGCACGTTAGCTACTCTTTGTACAAGAACAAGTTACAGAGTCTCTTCTGACATCCATCTTGGCTTTTTCTTCTTTTGCTATCTTTTAAATAAGCTTTTGCTTTCATCAAGTATGATGTCCTTCTACAACTCAGCATGTCTTTGGTGTTCAATGTATCATATCTATTCTTCAGATAGTCTCTAAATCCCTGTGGAGTATACTCAAGGTCATACTTTGGTTCTTGTGGGCTTATTTTAATATTCTTCAGCTGCAACTTGAAGTGGCATAAGAGTGTTTGATGGTCTAGTCCACAGTCAACCTTGTTTTGATTGATAATATCGAGCTTCTCCATAATCTCTTTCCACAGAAATCATCTGTTTGATTCCTGAGTATTCATCCAGTGAGGTCCACATATACAGTCACTATTTAAGTTGTTGGACAAAAAGAATTTCTAATGAATAGTTCATTGATCTTGCAAAATCTGTCATATGATCTCAGGCATTGTTTTTATCACCAAGGCAGTATTTTCCAACTACTAATCCTTCTTTGATTACAACTTTTGCTTTCCAGTCACTGGTAATTATCAATGTGTTTTCACTGCATATGTGATCAATTTCAGACTGTAAATGCTAGTGAAAATCTTTATTTTTTTTCATATTTGGCATTAGTGATTGGTGTGTAAATTTGAATAATACTCATATTAACTGGTCTTTGTACACATCAGGATATTATTCTGTCACTCACAATGTTGCTCTTCAGTATATATCTTGAGATGTTCTTCTTTGACAATGCGTTTCTCTTCAATTTGTCATTCCGGGCAAAGTAGACCATATTATTGTCCAATTCAAAATGGTCAATACCAGTCCATTTCAGCTCACTAATGCCTAGGATGTCTTTCTTCATGTGTTCCATTTCGTATTTGATAACTTCCAGTTTTCCTAGGTCATACTTAGTACATTCCATGATTGATTACTAATAAATGTGCACAGCTATTTCTTCTCATTTTGAGTCATCCCTCATCAGCAAATGAAGGCTCCCAAAAGCTTTACTCCATTCACATCATTAACATCGACTCTGCTTTGAAGTGCTAGCTCTTTCACGTTCATATTTTGAGTGTTTTCCAATCTGAGGGGCTCATTTTCTGGCACTGTATCAGACAATGTTCTGCTGCTATCCTTAAGGTTTTCACTGGCCAATTATTTCAGACGTAGTTCACCAGGTCCTTCTTCTTTATCTGTCTTAGTGTGGAAGATCCGCTGAAATCTGTTCACCATATCTGACCCTACTGGTATTTGGAAAATGAGTGGCATAGCTTCTAGCATCACAGCGACCACAGTAGAACAAGCTGTCAGATGAATACAGGAATATGTGATGGAGTAAACTAAAAATTTTACATGAAATTTCTAACCCTTGTCACATCATGTTGTTGTTGTTGTTATGTGCCGTCGAGTCGGCCCCGACTCATAGCGACACCTCCTTGAGTTTCCGAAGCAGAAGTAGGATTGCCCAACCTTCCTTCTGAGGAGTGGCTGGTGGGTTTGAACCGCCAGCCTTCTGGTCACATCATAGTGCACATTAAACCACAACAACAAAAGAGCATGTTATGATGGAATATACCATACCAGTTACCATCCAGTGAACTCCAAATTATTTCATGTGTGTCTCAGAGGACTGTGCATATGATTTTCAATGGCTGATTTTTTTCACCAGGAATTTTTTCCAAGCTTCCTTTGGTGAATTAGTACCTCTAACCTTTGATTAAGAGCTGAATTCATTAACTATTTGCTCCACGAGCAAACACTGAGATTTCACTGGGTTATACCAAAAACTACCACCCACTGCCGTTGAGTCAACTCTGACTCATAATTGCCTTACAGGACAGAATAGAACTGCCCCCATAGGGTTTCCAAGGCTATACATATTTATGGAAGCAGACTGCCTCAACTTTCTCCTGCAGAGCACCTGGTGAGTTTGAACCACTTACCTTCTGTTTAGCTGTCCAGTGCTATAACTACAATGCCACCAGAGCTCTTCTGGGATATACAGAGGAGGCTTTCTGCAGATATAGGCCGCAGTTACACTGATAGCTAAAGGAGCAAAATCTTGGATCATCTTTTATTCTCCTGGGACACACCGATGTGCTGTGGGCATACATGTGAGAAGCTCTGAAATATATGCAAAGTTGATTTATTCATTCACTGAATATTTATTAAACACTTACTGTGTGCCAGCTCCTTTTCTAAGCCTTGGTGATAAAGTAGTGATAAAGCAGACAAAAATCCCGGTTCTCATGTGGTTTCTATTTTTAGGGGAAGACATAATATAAACAAGGTAAATAAAGAAAACATATAGCATGTTACATGGTTATGCTACTAAGAAGAAAATGACAACAACAAATGAGGAATTTAAGACATGCCTCACAGAGAAAGAAGTTTTTTGTAAAACTTTGAGAAAAAGAGGAAGCTAGTATTATCTTCTCTGCAGAACTGTATGTTAATGTCTGACAGACTAGTTTTATAAAAGAAAAGCATTTTGTATACAAATTCCATGTAGCAGTGCTTGAAAAAGTCTGAGAATATAGTAATTATTTTTTCAGTAAAAACAAAATCACAAATACATATAGTCATATGTAACAGAACGAAGAAAGAGTATAAGAAAGAAGACTTTTTTCACCTTGTTATTTACAAAATGATCTCCCTATAGCTTATCAGGATAGGATGTTGCTGTTTTTATTTTTAATTGCTTTCAAGTTGATTCCAACTTATCTTGACCCCATTTGAATAGACATGAGTCATGTCTCATGCCTACAAGAGTTACAAATCTTAGAACTTCCACCTCATTAAGAAGGTTCAATCAGTTAATATAGATTTGATAACTCTTCTTTTATATATTATTATTATTATTATTTTATTGTGATTTGGGTGAAAATTTACAGAAAAAATACACTTTCCATACAGCAGTTCGCATACACTTTGTCTCATGATATTGACCACAATTTAGCACAATGCAACATCTCCCCTCCCACTTCCTCCCGATAGTTACCTCTTCCCTGTGCCCATCTCTCCATGCACTCCTACACCCTGAGCTGTCTCCCTGTGCCTGAGCAGCCCTTCTTTCTCTCATAACTTTTTCTCTCCAAGGAGTGTATCTACCTCAGGTAAATGCTCAACTGATATGCCTGTCTATTGTTTGGCTGGAAGCCACAGGTGTGCGTTCAATTCCAGACCTGAAGGGCAGCTAGGGGCCATAGTCTCAGTGGTTCCACCAGGCTTCTTCAGGCCAGCAACCTGTTCCCCACTTTTCTTTTCCCAAAAAATGATTTTGAATTTTGTTCCACATTGTTCCCCCTGTCTATCCAGGATCTCCTACAAAGATCCTCTTCCAAGTAGTTGACAGTAGTAGCCATCTATTTCTTCTGGTCTCATAGTCATATAGGCTGCAGATCGGATGGTGTACCTGTCGCTAGGATTAATTGTTTCCATGATTTTTTGGTTTTCTTCATTCTTCTTGGCTCTGGACGAGGAGAGACCCATCATTGCATCTAGATGGCAGCTTGCAAGCTTTTAAGATCCCAGTCATTACTCACCACAGTAGGAGGTGGAACAATGTTTTGTGTAGTATGTTATGCCAATTGAGCTTGATGTTCTCTGTGACTATGGTCCCAAGCCCACAGGTTCAACTACTTAGTCCCTCTGGGTAGCTGGCTGTGACCAAACAGTGAATACAACCTTGCCCCTTGTCAGTCCCGTTATACACCTGGGAATTCAGATCATACACAAAAAGCTATTGCACCACTTTCTGCCAACCCTATACATGTTCTTGGGTGCACTCTCCACTTCATATACATACCTAATATTTCAGCCTGTCCACGCATCTATCCACCCATATACCCGTGTTTGCCTTCACTGACCATGCCATACTATATGTGCAAAAGGGTTCATCTTTGTTGTCTGTACTTCCCATGTACCTTTCTATGTCTTTCTCTTCCTCAGTGCCACTATATTGATCACTCACATTTGGTACATTGCCCTTTTCTTCACCCAAATAAAAACTTATCTCTATCTATCTAACAGTATTCCCTACCCTACCCTCCCACCCCTGGTAACCAACAAAGAAAATGGTCTTCCATAGATAAATGTTTCCTTGACTACTACAATAACAGACTAATACAATATTTGTCCTTTTGTTATTGACTTATTTCACTCAGCAAAATGTCCTCCAAGTTCATCCACATTATGCAGTGTTTTGCAGATTCTACATTATTCTTTAGGGTTGCATAGTATTCCATTGTGTGTATGTACCATAGTTTGGATATCCATTCCTCAGTTGATGGATACCTAGGTTGTTTCCATCTTTTGGCTATTGTAAATAGTGCTGCAATGAACATGGATGTGCATATGTCTGTTCTTGTCATGGCTCTCACATTTTTAGGGTATATACCTAGTAATGGAATGGCTGGGTCAAATGATATTTCTATCCAACTTTTGAAGAAATTGCCATACTGCTTTCCACAATGGTTGTACCATTTTACAGTCCCACCAGCAGTATACATGAGAGTCCCAATCTCTCCACATCCTCACCAGCATTTGTTATTTTCTGTCTTGTTGAACTTTGCTACTAGTGCTGGAGCAAGATGGAATCTCATTGTTGTTTTGATTTGCATCTCTCTAATAGCTAGTGATCATGAGCATTTCCTCATATGTTTGTTGGTAATTGGTGGAATATGGTTTCTTCTATTGAATGAGTGAAGTTATTGGTGGAGAAGGTGGGAGCAGAAGAAGGAAAGCTTGGTGTTGCTAGGGTCAGTTTCTAGGGCTTTGAGCAGGCTATTATTGATGACATATTTATTTGCAAGACCGTGGCTCAACCTCAGGAAAGACTCCTATTGGTAGAGGGTCGCAAATTTCTGCCAATTTCAGGCACAGTCAAAGAACCCACCTCCGTGGCCCCACAGCGCCAAAGCACGGCTCCAAGGCAAAATTCGCAGGACTGCACTCAGCTGCGGTTTCTCTGCTCTCTGTGCCCAGTCTGCCCACAGTGCTGACACAATCCCGCCAGACCAGTAATGGCCAGCTCTAGAGTTTGTCTGTGATACCACCCACCTGTGGCGCACAATTTCAGCTGTGTTGGAGTCGGAGGAGTACCTGCTGGTGACCTGCATTCCTGATATCCATGGCAAAGAAAAGCATGGTGTCTCCCAGTTTGACCCAAGCCGGCTCTGTGATCCACTGGGAGGGGAGGAGCTCGCCTTTCTGCCGCAACAGTGAGTTCTCCGCTTGAATCTCAGCAGTGGTGCCCCTGCCTGCCCGCACCCAGAAGACCCAAATCACTGACAAAATCAGCTGCCAGAGGCAGGTCCCTGCCACTGCCCACTGGAATATTGTAGTGGTCACTGGTATGCTCCTACAAGGCTTCTTGGCTAGGGGATCTCAGGTGGTTGCCCTCACCCAGCAGACAGTGACTGCCCCAGGAAAGTTTCCAGTGGTCTCTCTCGGGTGCCCATCTGTCCTCTGCCCTAGACTTGATAGCTATTAAAATAATCCAGTGACAATGTAGGGCAACAAATCACATGAAGTAATTATTTTGATGATAAAATAGAGATAAAGGGACTGACTTCTGCACTGAATCTGCAGAGAATAAAAAAGGCAAAATGTATTGCTATCTATGAACCTCACAACACTAAAATCTGTTTCATTGACCCTCCAGGATTAAACCTTGTAGTTTGAGAACTGAAATATAAAAGACTAGTCCCTTCATGGCATGGCATTCTCTTGGTTAATCATAATAAATCATATATATTTTTAAAAAAATCACAAAATATAATGTACAATAGGGAAAGGGTTATGTATAAGCATTAGCATTAACTCAAAGAAAAGAAAGTATAGCCCAAGCTTGTCTAGTTGAATATAAAAGTGCTTCTTAATGCTTTCATGAAGTTGCTATGGTGCAAATGAGTCTATTGACCTGTGACTTTGGGAGACAAGCCAGAGTCATCAGGGAGTTCAAATGAAAAAGTACAGTATTTATGACTATTGTGGTCTTCCTCCAAGTTCATTGACATTACAAAGTGTTTACCAGATTCTCTATTATTCTTTAATGTTGCATAGTATTCCACTATGTGTATGTACCATAGTTTGTTTATCCATTCATCTGTTGATGGGCATTTAGATTGTTTCCATCTCTTTACTATCTTGCATAGTGCTGCAACAAACATGGGTGTGCATATTTATTCATGTCTTGGATCTCACTTCTTTAGTATATATACCTAATAGTGGGATGCCTGGATCAAATAATATTTCTATTTTAACTTTTTTAAAGAAATGCTATACTGTTTTGCTCAGTGGTTGCACCATTTTACAGTGTTGTCAGCAGTGTATGAGAGTTCCAATCTCTCCACAACCTTATCAACACTTGTTGTTTTCTGTCTTATTGAACTTTGTTATTATTGCTTGAGTGAGACGATATCTCATTGTTCTTTTGATTTGCATTTCTCTAATGGCTAACGATCACAAACATCACTTCATGGGTTTGCTGGCCACCTGAATATCTTCTACACTGTAGCATGTGTCCATATCCTCTGCCCAATTTTTAATTGGACTATTAATCTTTTTGTTGTTGAGGTTTTGAAGTTTTCTATAAATGCTAGAGGTAAATCCCTTGTTATACATGACACTGCCAAATATTTTTTTCCCCAATCTGTGAATTCTCTTTTTACTTTTTTGGTGAAATATTTTGATGCACATAAGAATTTAATTTTTTAGAAGGTGCCAGTTATCTAGTTTATCTTCTGCTGTGTGTACATTTTTGGTTATGTTTGATAGTGTATTTATGCCATGTAATAGGCCTCCTAAGTTTGCCTCTTTTTTTTTTTCTGTTATGATCTTTATAGTTTTAGGTTTTACATTTAGGCCTTTGATCCATCATTAGTTAGTTTTTGTATATTATGAGGTGTCGATCTTATTTCATATTTCAGCAAATATTTATAGATATCCAGTTTTGTCAGCACCATTTGTTGAAGAGCCTGTCTTTCCCTCCATTTAAAGGATTTTGACCCTTTGTCAAAGATCAGCTGTCCATTAGGTGGACGAATCTACTTCTAGGTTCTTCTATTCTATTGGTCTATGTATCTGTTTTGTACCAATACCATGTTTTTTGACTATTGTGGCTTTTTAATAGATTTTGAGATTGGGAAACATGAAACCTTCTACTTTTTTATTCATCTGCAGTAGTCATTTGCTTATCCAAGGTCTCTTTCTTTTCCATATAAGATTAGTGATTTTTTTTTCCATCTCCTTAAAGAATGTTGATGGAAACTGTTTTGGGATTGCATTATATCGATAGATTACTTTGGGTAGTACTGACATTTTCGCAATGTTCAGTTTTCCTATCCATGGGCATGGTGTTTTCTTCTATTTACATAGGTCTCTTTTAATTTCTTGTAGTGGTGTTTTGTAGTTTTCTTTGTATTGGTCTTTTGTGTATTTGGTTAGATTTATTCTAAGCATTTTATCTTTTGGGTTGCGTTTGTCATTGGCGTTTTTTTTTTTCCCCCTTACTTCTTTTTCAGAGATCTTGTTTTTCGTGTAAATGAGTCTGACTGAGTTTTGTATGTTAATAATATACCCTGCCACTTTGGTGAATCTTTCAATTAGTTTCAGTAGTTTTCTTGCTGAGTCAATGGAGTTTTCTCTGTAGAAAATCCTATCATCCGCAAACAGGGATAATTTTACTTCTTCCTTACCAATTTAGATGCCTTTTATTTTCCTTTCTTGCCTTATTGCCCTGACTAGGACTTCTGATACACTGTCGAATAGGGGTGGCAATAGAGGGAATCTTTGTCTGGTTCCTGTTTGCAAGGGGAATGCTTTCAGTCTCTCTCTCCATTGAGAATGTTGGTTGTTGATTTTTCATATATGCCCTTAATTATGCTGAAACACTTCCTCTGGTAGTGTAGTGCCTAAGGCATTTGACTGCTAACCAGAAGGCTGGTGGTTCAAACCCACCACCCAATCCTTGGAAGGAAGGTTGGGCAATCTACTTCTGTAGTGATACTGCCTGGGAAACCCAAGGAGGGGCCACTATGAGTCAAGTCCGACTTGACGGCACATAACAACAACAACATACTTATTATGCTGAGAGTTTTATCAGGAATGGGTACTGGATTGGATCAAATGGATCAAAAGCCATTCTGCATTGATTGATAGATCATGTCATTCTTTTCATTTGTTTTATTTTATATAGCTATCTTTATACTAGTACTAGACTATTTTTATTTCGGTAGCTTTCTAGGATGTTTACAAACCAGATGTGTCAATCCTCCTACTTTGTTATTTTTTTTTTTTTAAGATTGTTTTGACTATTCAAGGCTCCTTGCTATGACATTTAAAGATCAACTTTTCCAATTCTGCACAAAAAGCTGATAGAATTTTAATAGGAATTGTTTTGTATCTGTAGCTGCTGTAGGTAGAATTGACACCTTAACATTAAGCTTCCAAGCCATGAATATGGAATGTTTTCCATTTTTCATATGTTTTTGACTTCTTTCAGCAATTTTTTATAGTCTTCAATATATAGTCTTTAACCCTTTGGTTAAATGTATTCCTACATATTTAATTTCTCTTTTGGTTGTATGTTGCTGGTTTATAAAAACACAACTTTTTTCTGTGTGTTGATTGTACCCTGAATTCCTTTATTATCTCCAATAGCTTTCATGTGGTTTCTGTGAAATAGTCTATATACAGAAATGTGTTATTTGTAAATTTTTGTTGTTGTTATGTGTCATTGGGTTGGACCTGACTCATATCAACCCCTCCTTGGGTTTCTGAGGTGATATCAGTATGGAAGTAGATTGTCTAATCTTCCTTCCAAGGAGTGGCTGGTGGGTTTGAACCACCAGCCTTCTAGTTAGCAGTGCCATTGAGTCGTCTATGATTCATAGTGACCCTATGCACAGCAGAATGAAACACTGCCTGGTCCTGAACCAGCTCCATAATCCTTGATATTCTTGAACCCATTGCTGCTGCCAGTGTGTCAATCCATTTCATTGAGGGTCTTCCTCTCTTTCATCAACCCTCTACCTTACCAAGCATGACATCCTTCTCCAGGGAATAGTCCCTTCTGACAACATGACTAAAGTATGTAAGATGAAGTCTGGCCATTCTCACTTCCACGGAGCACTCTGGCTGCACTTCCTCGAGGACAGATTTGTTAGTTCTTTTAGTTGTCCATGGTACTTTCAGCATTCTTTGCCAGCACCACAACTCAAAAGCATCGACTCTTCTTAGGTCTTCCTTATTTATTGTCCAGCTCTCACATGCATATGAGGCTATTGAAAATACCATGGCCTCTGTCAGGCCCACCTTAATCCTCAATTTGTAAATAGAGGTAGTTTTATTTCTTTTCTAATTTGTATGCTTTTCTTTTAATTTTTGTTGCCTCTGCCTAAGACTTGCAGTATAATGATGAATAGAAGTAATGAAAGTGAAAGTCCTGATTTTGTTCTTGATCTTAAAGGAAAAGTTTTCAGTCTTTCAACATTGAGTATAATGTTCACTGTGAGTGTCCTTGATTGTATTGAGGAATTTCCCTTCTATTCCTAGTTTGCTGAATGTTTTTATCATGAAAAAGTTCTGGATGTTTTAAAATACCTTGTTTGTCTCAATTTAGGTGATTATGTTATTACTTTCCTTCATTCTATTGCCCCCACTTGTCTGTCAGTTTGTCATACTGTGGTGGCTTGTGTGTTGCTGCTGTGAGGCTGGAGGCTATGCCACCAGGATTTCAAATGCCAGCAGAGTCGCCCATGGTAGACAGGTTTCAGTGGAGCTTCCAGACTAAGACAGACTTGGAAGACTCATTCTATTGATGATCTCTATTCTATTCTATACTACCCTGATTGATTTTCTTATATTGAAACATCCTTTCATTCCAGGGACAAATCCTATTTTGTTACACTGTATAATCATTTTAATATGCTTTTGTATTCACTTTGCTAATCTTTTGTTGAAAATTTTTGCATTTGTACTTATAAGAAATATTGACCTATAGTTTTCTTTTCTAGTGATATATATCTGGTTTTGGCATCAGAGCAATTCAAGCATCATAAAATGAGTAGGGTAGTGTTCCATCCTCTTCTAAGTTTTGGGAAAATTTGAGAATAATTGATGTTAACTCTTCTTTTCCAAATTTTTAAATAAAATTTTGTTTGTTAAAATTCACCAATGAAGCCATTTGGTCTTGTACTTTTATTTGTTGTTCAATCTCTTAGTTTGTTAAAGACGTGTTAAGATTTTTATTTCTTCTTGAGTCAATTTAGATAGTTTGCATATTTCTGAGAATTTATCAGTTTCATCTCATTATCTAGTTTGATGGCATACAGTGTTCAGAATATTCTCTTATGATCATTCTAAAATCTGCAAGGACCATAGTCATGTTGCCACTTTGATTTCTGAGTTTATTATTAAGGTATTGTCTCCCTTTATTATTTATAAGTATATCTAGAGGTTGGTCAACTTTGTTGATCTTTTCACAAAACTAACTTTTGTGGGATGACATCAAGGAAGTCATACATGAAGAAAGCAAAAGGTGATTAAAAGAACAGGAAAGAAAGAAAAGATCAAAATGGATTTCAGAAGAGTCTCTAAAACTTGCTTTTGAATGGAGAGAAGGTAAAGTGAGTGGAAGAAATAATGATATAAATAAGTTGAGCAGAAGAGTTCAAAGGGGGCTTGAGAAGACAAAGAAAAGTATTATAATGAAGTGTACAAAGATTGGAGTTAGGGAAGAACATGCTCAGCATTTCTCAAGTTGAAAGAACTGAAGAATAAATACAAGCCTCAAATTTCAATATTTAAGGATTCTAAGAGAAAATACTGAATGATGCAGGAAGCATCAAAAGAAAATGGAAGGAATACATAGAGTCACTGTACCAAAAAGTATTGGTCGATGATCAATCATTTCAGGATGTAGCATATGATCGAAAACTGATAGTATTTAAGGAAGAAATCCAAGCTACACAGAAGAAATTGGCAAAAGAAAAAAAAAAAAAAAAAAGCTTCTGGAATTGATGGGATCAACATTGAGATATTTCAACAAAAGTTTGCAGCACTGGAGCTGCTCATTCATTAATGCCAATACATTTGAAAGGCAGTTATCTGGCTAACTTACTAGAAGAGATGTATAGTTGTGCCCATTCCAAAGAAAGCTGATCTAACAGAACTAGAAATTATTGAGCACTATCATTGATATTGGGAGTTCTGGTGGTGTAGTGCCTAAGGCATTTGACTGCTAACCAGAAGGCTGGTGGTTCAAACCCACCAGCCACTCTTTGGAAGTCAAGTTGGGCAATCTACTTCCATAGTGATACCACCTCAGAAACCCAAGGAGGGGTTGCTATGAGTAGGATCGCATTGACATCACATGCAAGTAGAATTTTGCTAAAGATAACTCTAAAATGATTTAAGCATTGCATCAATGGGGAACTGCCAGAAATTCAAGCCAGATTCAGAAGAGGACATGGAATGAGGGATAACATTGCTTATGTCAGCTGGCTCTTAGCTTAAAGCAAAGAATACCAGAACAAAATTTACCTGTATTGTATTAACTATGCAAAGACACTTGACTGTGTGGATCATAACAAATTATGGACAATATTGCAAAAAATAGGAATTCCACAACACTTAATTGTGCTCATGAGGAACCTGTGCATAGACCAAGAGGCAGTTGTTCAAACAGAACAATGGGATACTGCATGGTTTTAAATCAAGAAAATTGTGCATCATGGTTATATATTTTCACCATATTTATTCAATCTAGATGCAGAGCAAATAATCTATGAAGGTGAGCTATATGAATAAGAATGCAGCATCAGGATTTTAGAAAGACTAATTAACAATGTCTGACAAGCCCACCCCCAGGCAGACAGGACCCACCCCCAGAGGCAGGAAAGGGAGGGAACACCAGGGATGACAAAAGCGGCAGGATCCAGGTAACAGGTGACAGCCAGGACCCAAGTCCAGAGGCAGGAAAGGGAGGGAACACGGGGGATGGCAAAGTGACAGGATCCAGGTAGGAATCAGGTAAGGGGAGGGAAGAGAGGTTTCCAACAACTAAAGGAGATAAACTTGTCTGTCAGTTTGTCATCCTGTGGTGGCTTGCATGTTGCTGTGAAGCTTCAGGCTGTGCCACCAGTGTTTCAGAAGCCAGCAGGGGTGCTTATGGTACACAGGTTTAAATGAAGTTTACAGACTGAGACAGATTAGGAAGAAGGAAGGGGCCATCCACTTCTCAAAAACTGGCCAGGCAAAACCTTATGAATAGCAGAGAAACACTGATACATCACTGTGCAACTTTACGAATAGCCTGCAAACATTGTTCAATACAGTGCAGGAAGAGGAGCCCCTTGGGTAGGAAGGCACTCAAAATGCAACTGGGAAAGAGATGGCTCATCAAAGTACAACCAACCTTAATGATATGGATAAAGTAAAGCTTTCAACACCTCTATTTGCTGATGTGGCATGACTCAAATTGAGGAGAAATAGCAGCAAACATCCATTAATAGTAATTAATAATCAAAACATGGAATGTATGAAGTATGAATCTAAGAAAATTGGAAGTTGTCAAAAATGAAATGGAACACATAAAGATTGATATCTTAGGCATAAGTAAGCTGAAATGGACTGGTTTTGGCCATTTTGAATCAGACAACCATATGATCTACTATGCCAGGAATGACAATTTGAGGAGGAATGGTGTGGCATTCATCATTACAAAGGACGTTTCAAGATCTATCCCTAAGTACAATGCTGTCAGTGATAGGCTAATATCCATATGCTTAAAAGGAAGACCAGTTAATACTATTATTATTCAAATTTATGCACCAACCACCAAAGGCAAAGATGAGGAAATTGAAGATTTTTGTCAACTTCTGCAATCTGAAATTGGCTGAACATGCAATCAAGATGTGTTGCTTATCACTGGTGATTGGAATGCAAAAGTTGGAAACAAAGAAGAATCATCTATAGTTGGAAAAGTTGGCCTTACTCACAGAAATAAAGCTGGAGATGTCATGACAGAGTTTTGTAAGAACAACAACTTATTCATTGCAAATACGTTTCTTCAACAACACAAACAGAGGCTATACATGTGGCCTTCTCCATATGAAGTACACAGGAATCAGATTGACTATATCTGTGGCAAGAGGTGATGGAAAAGTTCAATATCTTCAGCTAAAACAAGGCCAGGAGCTGATTGTGGAACAGACAATCAACTACTAATATGCAAGTTTAACTTCAAGTTGAAGACAATTAAAAATGAGAGCCAAAATATGACCTTGAATATATCCCTCCTGAATTTAAAGAGCATCTAAAGAATAGATTTGATGCATTGAACACCAATGACCAAAAACCAGAAGATTTGTGGGATGACAGCAAGAACATCATCCATGAAGAAAGCAAGAGGTCATTAAAAATATGAGAAAGAAAGAAAAGACCAAAACGGATGTCAGAAGAGACTCTGAAATTTGTGCTTCAGTGGAGAGTAGATAAAGCAAATGGAAGAAATGACAAGATAAAGGAGCTGAACAGAAGATTTCAAAGAGCAGCTCGAGCAGTCAAAGCCAATTACTATAATGAAATGTGCAAAGACCTGGAGTTAGAACACCGAAAGGAAGAACACACTCAGCATTTCTCAAACTGAAAGAACTGAGGAAAAAATTTAAGCCTTGAGTTGCAATATTGAAGGGCAAAATATTGAATAATGCAGGAAGCATCAAAAGAAGATGGAAGGAATACAGAGTCACTGTATCAAAAAGAACTGCTCCATCTTCATCCATTTCAGGAGGTGGTATATGTTTAAGAACAAATAGTATTGAAGGAAGAAGTCAAACCTGCACTGAAGGAATTGGCAGAATACAAGGCTCAGGAATTGACAGAATACCCATTGAGATGTTTCAACAAACGGATGCCCCACTGGAGCCACTCATTTGTCTATGCCAAGATATTTGGAAGACAGCTACCTGGCCAAATGACTGGAAGAGATCCATATTGTACCCATTCCAAAGAAAGGTTATCCCAAAGAATATGGAAATTATCAAACAAAAACATTAATATCACATGTAAGTAAAATCTTATTGAAGATAATTCAAAAATGGTTGCAGCAGTATATTGACAGAGAACTTCCAGAGGTGCAAGCTGGATTCAGAAGAGGATGTGAAATGAGGGATATCATTTCTGATGTCAGATGGATCTTGGCTCAAAGCAAAGAATACCTGAAAGTTGTTTATTTGTGTTTTATTGACTATGCAAAAACATTCGATTGTGTGGATCATAACAAATTGTGAACAACATTGAAAAGGATGGGAATTCCAGAACACTTATTTGTATTCATAAGAACCTGTACGTAGACCAGGAAGCTGTCATTCGAAAAGAACAAGGCAATACTGCAGGGTTTAAAATCAAGAAGGAAATGCCTCAGGGTTGTATCATTTCACCATTCTTATTCAATCCATATGCTGATCAAATAATCCAAGAAGCTGGCCTATATGAAAAAGAATGTAGCATCAGTATTGGAGGGAGAATCATTAACAACCTGAGATATGCTGATGACACGACTTTGCTTGCTGAAAGTGAGGATGACTTTAAGCACTTACTGATGGAGATTGAAGAATACAGTCTGCAGTATGGATTACATCTCAATATAAAGAAAACAAAAATCCTCACAACTGGACCAATAAGCAGCATCATGATAAATGGAGAAAAGATTCAAGTTGTCAAAGACTTCATATTCCTTGTTTCTACAATTGACACCAATGGAAGTGTCAGGACATCAGGCGGTGTATAGTACTGGGCAAATCGACTGCAAAGGACCTCTTTCAAGTGCTGAAGTGCAAAGATGTCTCCTTGAGGACTAAGGTGAACCTGACACAAGCCATGGTATTTTCAATCACCTCATATGCATGTGAGAGCTGGAGAGTGAATAAGGAAGACCGAAGAAGAGTCGATCCTTTTGAGTTGTGTTGGTGAAGAATACTGAAAGTACCACGGACTGCTAAAAGAACAAACAAATCTGTCCTGTGCAGCCAGAATGCTCCTTAAATGCAAGAATGACCAGACTTCGTCTCACCTACTTTGGTCATCTTATCAGAAGAGACCATTCCCTGGAGAAGGATGTCATGGTTGGTAAGGTGGAGGGTTGGCAAAAAAGGGGAAGGGCCTCAATGAGATGGATTGACATGGTGGCAGCAGCAATGGACTAAAGTATAGCAAGAATTGTGGAGCTGGCACAGGACTGAGCAATGTTTTGTTCTGCAGTGCACAGGGTCACTAAGAGTCAGAGATGACTCAACAGCACCAAATAACAACAACAATGACATGCAAATGACACAGCCTTGCTTGCCGAAACTGAAGAAAACTTGAAGCACTCACTAATGAAGATCAAAGACTGTAACTTTCAGTATGGATTACACCTCAACACCTTTGGTTTGTGAAGAAAAAACAAAATCTTCACAATTGGACCAATAAGCCACCTCATGATAAATAGAGAAAAATCAAAATTGTCAAGGACTGCATTTCACTTGCATCCACAGTCAATGCCCATGAAAGTAGCAGTCAAGAAATCAAATGACATATTTATTACATTGGACAAATCTGCTGGAAAACCTCTAAAATATTAAAAGAGTAAAGATGTTACTTTGAAAACTAAGGGGCACCTGACCCAAGCCATGGTCTTTTCAATAGCCATATACTTGTGATAACTGGACAACAAATAAGGAAGACCACAGAAGAATTGATACATTTGTATTGTGGGGTTGGCAAAAAAACTACTGAATGTACCATAGACTCCTGTAAAAGTGAACAAATCTGCCTTGAAAGAAGTTGAACTGGAATGTTTTTAGAATCAAGAATGGCCAGATTTTATCTCTTGTGCTTTGTTCATGTTTTCAGAGGGACCGGTCCCTGGATAAGGATATCATGCTGGGTAAAGTTGAAGGTGGGAGCTCTGGTAGCATAGTGGCTAAGGCACTTGACTGCTAACCAGAAGGCTGGCGGTTCAAACCCACCAGCCACTCCTCGGAAGGAAGATGGGGCAATCTACTTCCGTAGTGATACTACCTTGGAAACCCAAGGAGGGGTCACTATGAGTTGGGTCCGACTCGACAACATATAACAACAACAACAAAGTTGAAGGTTAGCAAGAAGGAGAAGACCCTTAACAAAATGTATTGGCATAGTAGTTGTGACAATAGGCTCAAGCATGGCAGTGATTATGAGGATAGTGCAGGACCAGGCAATGCTTCTTTCTGTTGTACAAAGTGTCCCTCAGTTGGAACCAACAGATGACACCTAACAAAAGGAACAACATTGTGATTCTATTCTTTATTTGGTCAATTTCGCTAATTTTGTTATTTCTTCCTTCCAGTTGTGTTGAGCTTCATTTTCTTTTCCTTTTCTTGTTTCTCAAAGGGTACATAGATTATTTATTTGGAGTCCTTTTTGTCTTTTAATGTAGACATTGATAGCTATAAATTTCCCTCCGAGTACTGCCTTGCTGCATCTCATATGCTTTGGTATGCTGTACTTTACTTTCATTTATTTCTAAGTATTTCAGAGTTTTTTCATGATTTTTTCTTTGACCAATTGGTTGTTATAAATGATTTTAGTTCTCCTGGAATCCAGATTTCTGGAGATCATGGAGTTTGGGTGAACCACCCAGACCATTTGCCTTAGATATCCCTTTGAACTTTCAGCCTTGAAAAAACTGGTTCCCTAAAAGTCCCTTTAAGTCCCATAGTAGTCATAAAAATTCATCATTGCTTTAGGCATTGTGCCTTTTTGAAGAATTCGGCTAGTTTCAGGAAACAAATTCCATGATATGACTGGAGGTTGTGCTCTTGGGTAAATTGTTATTAATAAAACACTGTTGAGGTCCCCGTTTCATGGTAATGACAATGAGATGTGATATAAGAGTGTTTGGAAATTTTTCAACTTTGGAACATTTTTGAGTACCTAGTCAAAATGTTTCCCCAATTTGTACATTGTATATTAAATTTCAAACCACCTCTATTATTGGCTTAATGTAATTTTTGTTTTAATGGGTATTTAACAATATTTTTTTAATTCTTGGTGGAATTTCCACTTGTTCTTCTATTATCGATTTCCAGTTTATTCCAGTGTCATCAGAGAAAATAAGTTGTATGATCTCAAACTTCTTAAATGTATTGAACCTTGCTTTGTGACCTAACAAATAGTCTGTCCTGGAGAATTATCCATGTGCAATGAAGAAGAATTTATATCTTGCTGTAAATGAGTGAAATGTTCTCATTGGTTTATAACATTGTTCAGATCCTCTAACTTTGTTAGTCTTCTATCTGAATGTCCTTTCCGTCACTTATTTCTTCAAGTATCTTTTTTGTGTGTTTAATAGATTTTTTGCTACTTTTTTTCCACTTTATTTCTCTCCCTTTCTCCTTTTCTCTATATCATTGTTGAAAGCCATGGTCATCCAATAGCTTAGTGACTTTTTCAAATTGTTTTTGCAGAAACGAATGAAGGGAAAATTGTTGGGTGGAAAAAAACCTCTTGCAGTGCTTGCAGACTGACTATATGGGGAAAATCCTTAAATAGGCTTAGACTGAACCAGAGATTTAGCCAAGGACAAAGTTTAGGATTACTTTAGTTTTTCTGGGCATGTGTCTTAACTGGGGTAAGCATGTGATTCTTGTAATTAAACACATTTTGGTGCCTTTAAATCCCCCATTTTCCCAAGAAAAATTTTCCCTAGGGTTTTCACCTTGTGGGTATCTAGCACCCTCCTTTAACCTAGGTTGCCACATGTACCTTTGTTCCCTTTAAAATGCTTTTGGACTTCTCCATCCAAACAGCCTCCAGGATGCATGAAACAGAGACAAGCAATTTGCTTAGTCATTTTAGTATACCCTCAAATGCTAAAAGAACAAAAACTGAAACAAAACCCACAGCCATCAAGTTGTTTCCAAGACATAGTGACCCTGTAGACAGAGTAGGACTGCCCTGTAGGGATTCCAAGGCTGTGAATCTTTAAATATATATGTGTGTGCGTGTGTAGAGTAACTTTTTATTGTGATGTGGGTGAAAGTTTACAGACAAATTTCTTTTCCATTCAACAGTTCATACACATTTGTTTTGTGACACTGATTGCAATCCTCACAATGTAACAGCACTCGTCATACTTCCTCCCTATGTTTACCATTCCTTTCTTCTATTTCTGCCTTCTGAGCTTTATCCCTGGGCAAATGCTGTCCTTTGGATTTCATATGGTAGATTATTCTAAAGAGTGCTTACCTCCCTGCTGTTATTGTTCACCTTGTAGGCCTATCCTTTTGGCTGAATGTTTAGCCCCTGAGTGATTTTCAGTTTTGGGATTGAAGGGTATCTAATGTTCTTAGTTTCAGGAGTTCCACTGGCTTCCATCAGACCAGTCTTGTTTATGATTATGAGTTTTGTCCACATTTTTCTCCCACTCTTTCCAAAACTTCGTACTGTGGTTCTTTTCAGAGTGATCATCAGTGACAGTTGGGTATTTTGGTCACCTAGTGCTGCTCAAACAGAAAATACCACAGGTGGATGACTTTAACAAACAGGGATTTATTCTCTTACAGTTTTGGAGGCTAGAAGTCTCAGTTCAAAGTGCCAGCTCTAGGGGCTGGGTAAAGGTCCCTCGACCTTGGGCTGCAGCTCTGCCTCTTTCTCCCAACCCACTGAAGGTAGAGGCTTTTTTCATTCAGGCAGCAGCTGGGTGCTGAAGCTGACAAACCCAAGGTCAGCAAGTAAAATGGCACAGTCCAAACATTATCAAGCAATACAGCAGGCCACTAGTTTAAGTCAAGAAACAGTCCCAAGATCAGCAGACAACATGGCAGGACACTCACTGATGGCTTGGCCAAATGCAAGATCCAGATGTGCCAAGAAGCTAGATACATTTATCAAAGCTTCTATACTGGAAGCAGACCACATCCCCAAGGCAGCTATTCAGCTACTCGTGGTAGATTCCACCATCAAATTGATTACTAGTCTCATCATGGGGAATAACTATATACAGCTGCCCAGCCACTCAAAACCAGGCCCAGTCAAGTGGATATGTAACTTTAACAACCACACTGGGCTTCATCTGATTCTTCTGGTCTCATGGTCATGAAGCTAGGGTCTATGTGGTCCATTAGTTCTTTGGACTACTTGTTTCTCAAGGCTACAAATCTTTACAGAAATAGATTGCCACTTCATTCTCTCACTGAGTGGCTGGTGATTCAAACTGCTGACCTTTCAGTTAGCACTCAAGTGCTTTCACCACTGTACACCAGGACTCAACTGCTTAGGGAGGGCAAACACCATATACCCAGTTAATAAAGTACTCTCTGCTCAGTTCAAAAATGAGGCCAAGTTTCCAAGCTAGAAATGTGGCTTCTAGCTGGCAGCAGGATAGTTGTTCCAGCCAGCATCAAGGGAATTCAAGGTGTCAAAATATTTCTACCATTCTGCAAGTCTTCATTCTGTTTCCATGATCCTTTGGTATCCACCAGTGTTCTGCCATTTTCTGCTGGTTGGTTTTGGTTTGTTCGTTTGTTTTGTTTTTTTTGTTTTACATACATATCTATGTGAGAGGAGAGAATCATGGACCTTCCTGTTCTGCCATCATGAGTCCAGGATCTCCAATTGTTTTCAATATGTCACTTCCGAAATCAGGTTACAAAGACTGTTGCTTCTGTCTTAGGTACTTGAGCTCTTTTTCTATCTCTCTCAGTTACTTACTTTGGGGGAGCAGCCCCTATGTAGAGTCCCATTCAGTGAGTAATTGGGGTTTTTGGCATAAATGAGACTAGAACTTGATCCTTTGACTTCCAGGATAGCCTCTGATAACTGCAGCCTCAAATGATACCTCAATTACAACTCAAGAGCCAGAACAACCAACTAAGCTTCTCTCAGATTACTGAGTTCAGAAATAATAATTGTTAATTGTTTTGATTAACTAAGTTTTTGGGTAATTTGTTATGCAGCAAAAGATAACTAATATAATTAGTTGCTCTATCAGAAACCTCCATTCTCAGTAGATTAACATACAAAAAACTAAAAGCTTATTTTTCAATTACACAAAGTTCAAGCCTGTATATTTTTAATTGGGAAACTCTTCTGACCAGCTGTGGCACAAGTAGTATCTTGAGAACTCAGAGTGCTCATATATTTGTGGCTCTGTCATCTTATATCTTTAACGATATATTATATCAGCAGTGGAAGACCAGGAAAGAATGATTATGGAGAATTATGTGATACTTTATGTGTCAGGTTTGGAAGTGGTGTATATCTTTCCCTTCACAATCCATTGAACTCAGTTATAGCACCCAAACTAACTGCATATTCATAATGTGTTTGGTGAATATGTTGCCCTGTATCTATTATTGCTGTTATTTGTGTCAGTTGCTATTTAGTTAATTCCAACTCATGGTAACTCCAATGGACAGAGTAGAACTGCTCCATAGTGGTTAATGTGTTTGTTTATTGTGTTGTTGAGAAAATACAAAGCAAAACATAAACTATTTCAATAGATTTCACATGTACAGATTTCACATGTATCAGTGACCTTGATAACTGTCTCCAAATTGTGCAGCCATACTCACTCTTGATTTCTGAGTTGATCCTTCTTCTTTCACATAAACTCACTTCTCTCTAAGGTTCCCAGCTAATATTCCAAGTTTCTGTTTCAATTTGATCTCATATTGATATTTCTTACAAGAGCTTAATGCTCATGGCAGACATGTTTTACTGGTTAAGCTGAGCCATTGTTTGGTTTTCAGAAGACATTAGGGGATAATTTTGATTTAATGTTTAAAGATTGTTTCAGGGCAATAGTTTCAGGGTTCATAGAGCCTCCATGGCTTCACAAAGTCTTTAGTTCATAGAGTTTAAAATTCTGTTCTGCAATTTCCTGCTCAGGATTCCTCTGTAGAATCCAAGACACAACAATTGGTCGGTGTTTGCCTGGAGCAACAGAGGAAGAAGAAGGAATAGGGGGAGGATATGGGTTGTGTGGCTTATTGTCTTCTTGAACAACTAACGGCTTCTTTGTCTTGAGACCGGAAGAACTGGATAGTACCGAGCTACTATTACTGAACATTTTGATAAAGGGTTTTATAAGAAATTAATAGGATTTTCAAGGCTGTGTTCTTTCAAAAACAAGTCACCAGACCTGTCTTTTAGGGCACCTTTGTGTTTGTTCGAACCACCAATCTTTGAACTAGTAGTTGGGTGCTAACAGTTTGTTTCACTCAGGAACTCCTCTGTTATCCTTACTACTAAGGAATTCTCTGTTATCCTTACTACTCAGGAATTGTGACAAATTGGTAGCTACCAAGATAGCATCTGAATGATCTGAGAGATGTGACAAACAAGGCTTTAGAAGTTCTGCATGTCCATATTACATATGCTTTGTCATTTGTTTCATGAAATTGTATTTTAAATAAGATATATTTTTAAATGAGAAGTTTTTTTCTTTATCAGAAGTAAAAGTAAATTAAATATGATCAAAGCAACAGAATCATGCTATTTTGACATTAAGTCATAATAATCTGAAGGCAACCAGACATGTTTGCTAACAGATCAAAAGTTAAATGATGTCATTTTAAATAGTCAATGAATAATACTTAATTGTAAAAAGAACTGCAAATAAAGGGCCTCAAATGTAAACTATGATAGAGAAGTCAAACAAATAATTCAAAATATTATGTTGTGTTATGTTAATTATATTATAATTATATTAATTATCATAAAAAGAATACTTGCTGTTAAGAAATTATGATATGATAAGATACAATGTGCTTATAGAAGTCCAGATATTCAGATTCTTTATTAAAGTGCTTTATAGTAGTTTTCTCAAGGATAGTTTTAAAATATTTTAACAGTTAAATGCTCTTTTTCCAAATGAAATCATAAAAAATAAAAACACCTAAAACTGTTGCCATCGAGTCGATCACAACTCATGGTAACTTTATATGAATGAAATCATGCATAGGATATAATGTAAAAAAAAAAAATAAAACGTACAACACATGATTATATTACACATGCAGTTTAAATTTCTAGTGTTAAGCAGAAAATTCTTCATTGTGAAATCAATAAATCAATTATTCCCTACCCTTATGATTCTTAAAGGCATAATTTGGAAAATGTATCAGATATGATTATTATTTTATACCTAAATTGACAAAAAAAAACACACAAAACCTCAACCTCATAGTCTCTCTCTCACACACACACACAACCAAATTTGTTGCCATTGAGTTGGTTCTGACTCATAGTGACGCCTCCTTGGGTTTCCAAGGCGGTATCTACAGAAGTCCCTCCTCGGAAGGAAGGTTGGGCAATCCTACTTCCGTAGTGATACTTACTGCCTCGGAAACCCATGGAGGGGGTCGCTATGAGTCGGGGCCGACTCGGCAGCAAACAACAACAACAACAACAACATCTACAGAAGTAGATCATCCAGTTTCCAAGGAATGGCTGGTGGGTTTGAACTGCCAGCTTTCTGGTTGGCAGTCAAATGCCTTAGACACTGCATCACCAGAGGTCCTAATGTGTGTGTGTGTGTGTGTGTGTGTGTGTGTGTGTATACATACATATGTATATTTTTTGCTCCATGTTGCAATATCAGAAGGTAAGTGGATCATTAATGCCAACCCGATATCTCCAGATTCTTTTGACCTTTTTCTAATGCTGGCTGTCTCATAGTCACAAAATATCTGTTACAGCTCTTGATAAAGAGCCACAAACAATTCAGGAAGATGAAAAAAAAAGTATCAGTGCCTGCCACTTCAAATCCTTTATCAAGAAAGAAACATTTTTCAGAGGTTTGCTGTCCCCATAACTTAGCACACTTCCACTTAGTTCTCATTAGCCAGAATTGAGTCACATAGCTATTCACAGGTGCAAGGCAAACTTGGAAAGCAAAGAGCAGAGATATTCTGATTGAATTGGAGCAGAGTTCATTACCAGGGACAGAATTCATATCACCCCAAATACAAGTAAATTTCTGTTAAGCTAAAGAAAAGGAGAAGAAAGATACTGTGTAGGTCACTAAGAATATCTGCCACAAGTATACACTCTGTAGCATATGTAGTTCCATTTTTGATTACAGCATCTTGATTCTAAAATTGCATTTACATCTTAGCAACTAATATTATAACATTTCCCTGGAGGCAATTCTAACTTAACATAAAAATTGGGTCTAGCAATGTGTAACGCTCAAAAGCTATTGTTCATAAGCATATGCCATGATAATAAATATTCCCCTGTAGGTTTTCAGAATAAATGAAAAGATGTAGATGGATCTGTTTTACAGCCAAATGAATTTGCACATGGCAGTATAAACTGGGATTAGAAATAGAAATTAGGGATTTTACGACAACCAAAAGTGTTTGTGTTAGTAACTCTACTTGACATTAAAGAGAGTAATTTATCTTCTTTGTATTAGTTTCTGTTACTATCTGTGAAACTGAAATAACATTTCTAACCCTTATAGAGATTAAATAGATTACTTGAAAAGAAAAAGTGCTCTTTCTTTCTGGTGTTAAATAAATTATATTCATTAAATTGATATTGGCTTATTTGACAGATGATTAGAAAATTTTCACTGGTATTTTTAAGATCCTCTTTCCATTTACCTTCATTCTTGATCTTTCCCCTAATGTCTAACACTACGTAAAGATTTTTTTGTTTTGTTTTTATGTCTCATGCACAAAAACAAAAGATTTTGTCTACAACATTTTTTTGAGCTTTGGAAGAATTTTTTGAACTTGTTTGTTTAGAGAGTGAATCACAGGAAAGTTCTCTATCGTCCAAAATATAGTTAATGTTTAGGATATTTGAAAATGTTAATTTTTTCTGATTCCAATTTTTTCGCAAGATTCCTCTAAATTTCTGCTTTCATTTTCTGTTACAATATATGATATAGTAGTATAAGAGGAGCATCCAAGTTAGGAGTAATAGTTTACAGATTTTAAGAATGGTTTTGCCAATTATTAGCTCTATAAATATTAGAAAGTAGCTAACAATCTCTGAACCTCAATTTTCTTATTTGTAAAAATGGATGCAATGTCATCTACTCTGCTCTTCTCACAGAACACCTATAAAGTAAAATTTGTGACTGCATTTTGCAAATTGTGTATATTTCCAATTATATGTTTGCATGTATGCATATTTGATGGAATTATGGAATTATTTATATTGCTAAATGTAATATTTCAATATAATAAAACACTTTGATCCAGATATTAATATTAATTATAAATTTTATTTCAAGATGTTGTTGTTGTTGTTGTTTGCCGTCAAGTCGGCCCCGACTCATAGCGACCCTCCTTGGGTTTCCGAGGCAGTATCACTACGGAAGTAGGATTGCCCAACCTTCTTTCCGAGGAGTGGCTGG
>NW_006921704.1:6676069-6681526 GCF_000298275.1 Orycteropus afer afer | reverse complement strand
GGGTTTGAACCGCCAGCCTTCTGGTTAGCAGTCAAGTGTCTTAGCCACTATGCTACCAGAGCTCCCAAAATATAGGTAGCATGTTAAATTATTTGAAAAATGTGAAACCATGTAAAAAGTAGGAAACAACTTAAAATTGAGTCCTATGGTTCAAGAACTTAACCTAAAGTTCAGTGTTCAAAACCACCCGTGGCTCTGTGGAAGGAAGTTGTGCCAGTCTGCTTCCATGAAGATTTACCTATGAGGGGGTTCTGTTCTGTCCTGGAGAGCCATTAAGAATCTGAATCAACTTAAGGACAGTGGGTTTTTATTTTTAAAAAATATGAAAATATGCCATGAATTGCATAATTCCTATTGGAATGATACAGATATATGTCCCATACCTATTTTAGTCACACCAATCCTGAGAAACATGTTATTTGGCAGGCAAAAAATAATTAATTGGCATAACCTCAGAAAAGAGACTTCTTATAAACCCAAACCAAACCTGCTGCCTTCAAGTTGATTCTGACATACAGCCACCCTGTTGTTTTTGCTACGTGCCGTCGAGTCGAACCTGACTCATAGCAAAACCCTCCTTGGGTTTCTGAGGCAGTATCACTACAGAAGTAGATTGCCCCATCTTCCTTCTGAGAAGTGGCTGGTGGGTTTGAACCACCAGCCTTCTGGTTAGCAGTCAAGTGCCTTAGGCACTACGTTACCAGAACTCCTCCCTAAAGTAGTAGAAAATGTTAAATCAACCCTTGACTTAGCATTCTCAGAGGAAATCCTTTCCTAGAAGTTCTCAAATCTTAGTTCTCAAATCTTAGTTTGCTAACTCAAACCTAATACCTTTACTTACTGAAGCTATCTGAAGGCACTCAGATTTAGACAGAAGACAATACCTTTTCTTTATCTAACTTTCCACCACTTGTCTATCAGTTTGCTGTACTGTGGTGGCTTGTGTGTTGCTGTAAGGCTGGAGGCTATGCCACTGGTATTTCAATACCAGTAAGGTCACTTACAGTAGATAAGTTTCAGTAGAGGTTCCAGATTAAGATAGACTTGGAAGAAGGAAGAGGCCATCTACTTCTCAAAGAATTAGCCAGTGAAAACCTTATGAATAGCAGTGAAACACATTCTGATGTATCACTAGAAAAATTTATGAATAACCCTGAAGCATTATCTAATACAGTTCTGAAGATGAGCCCCTCCGGTCAGAAGGCACTAAAAATATGACTAAGGAAGAGCTGCATCATTAGATTAGAGCGAACCTTAATGATGTGGGTAGAGTAAAGCTTTTGGGACCTCCATTTGCTGATGTTGCATGACTCAAAATGAGAAGAAACAGCTGCAAACATCCATTAATAATCAGAACATGGAACATACAAAGTATATATCTAGGAATATTGGAAGTTGTCAACAATGAAATGGAGCACATAAAGATCAATATCCTAGGCATTAGTGAACTGAAAGGGACTGGTTTTGGCCATTTTGGATCAGACAACCATATGAACTACTATGCTGGGAATGACAAATTGAAGAGGAATGGTGTGGCATTCATCATCACAAAGAATCTTTCAGGATCTATCCTGAAGTACAATGCTGTCAGTGACAGGGTAATATCCATATGCCTACAAGGAAGTCCAGTTACTACTACTATTATTCAAATTTGTGCACCAACTATCAAAGCCAAAGATGAGGAAATTGAAGACTTCTATAAACTTCTGCAGTCTGAAATGGACCGAACTTGCAATCAAGATGTGTTAATTATCACTGGTGACTGGAATGCAAAAGTTGGAAACAAAAATTCCCACTCCAAAGAAAGGTGATCCCACAGAATGTGGAAATTATTGAATAATATCACTAATATAATATGCAAATAAAATCTTGCTGAAGATAATTGAATAATGGTTACAGCAGTATATTGAGAGAGAACTTCCAGAAATGCAAGTTGGATTCAGAAGAGGAAATGGAATAAGGGATATCATTGTGGATGTCAGATAGATCTTGGCTGAAAGCAAAGAATACCCCAGAAAGATGTCTACTTCTGTTTTATTAACTATGCAAAAGCATCCAATTGTGTGGATCATAACAAATTATGGATAACATTAATAAAAATGGAAATTCCAGAACATTCAATTGTGCTCATCAGGACACTCTCCATAGACCAGGATGCTGTTGTTTGAACAGAACAAGGGGATACTACATGTTTTAAAATCAGAAAGGGAATGGGTTAGGGTTGTATCCTTTCATCATACTTATTCAATCTGTTTGCTGAGCAAATAATCCAAGAAGCTGGACTATATGGAGAAGAACGTAGCATCAGGATTGGAGGAAAGCTCTTCAATAACCTGTGATATGCAGATGACACACCTTTGTTTGCTGAAAGTGAAGATGACTTGAAGGACTCACTGATGAAGATTAAAGACTTCAGTCTGCAGTATGGATTATATCTCAACATAAAGAAAATGAAAATCCTCAAAACTGGACCAATAAGCAGCATCATGGCAAATGGAGGAAAAAATTGAAGTTATCAAAAATCTAATATTACTTGTTTCCACAATCAACACCAATGGAAGCAGCAGTCAAGACATCAAATGACGTATTGCACTGGGAAGTTGTGCTGCAAAAGACCTCCTTAAAGTGCTGAAGAGCAAATATGTCTCTTTGACAACTAAGGTGCACCTAAACCAAGCCATGGTATTTTCAATGGTCTCATCTGCATGTGAGAGCTGGACAATGAATAAGGAAGATTGAAGAAGAGTCAATGCTTCTGAGTTGTGGTGTTGGCAAAGAATACTGAAGGTACCATGGACTGCCAAAAGAATTAACAAATGTGTCCTGGAGGCAGTGCATCCAGAGTGCTCTTTGGAAGTAAGGATGGCCAGACTTCATCTCACCTACGTTGGTCATGTTGTCAGAAGGGACCATTCCCTGGAGAAGGATATCATGCTTGGTAAAGTGGAGAATCAGTGAAAAAGGGGGAAAGCCCTCAGTGAGATGGATTGGCATAGTGGCTGCAATGACGAACTCAGGTATAGCAAGAATTGTGAAGATGGCACAGGACTCGGCAGCATCTCATTCTGTTGTACAGAGTCACTAGGAGTCAGAGCTGACTTGATGCCACCTAACAACAACAACAACAACATCTAACTTTTGTCCTGCAGCATTTTAATCAATTACATTTTGTTGTTGTTGTTATTAAGTGTTATAGAGTACCTTCCAACTCAAAGCAACACTATGTACAACAGAAAGATACATTGCTTGGTGCTGCACATCTTTACAATTATCACTGTGTTTGAACCCGTTGTTGACAGTCACAGTGCCAATCCATCTCATTGAGGGGCTTCCTCTTTTCCACTGACTCTCTGCTTTATCAAGCATGACATACTTCTCAATGGACAGGTCCATCCTGATAACATGACCAGAAGCATTCTGACTTTTCTTCTACTTGTTCCTCTTTTCTTCTTCCTCTTTCTCTTCCTCTTCCTCCCTCTTTCCCCCCCCTTTCCCTCTCCTCTATCCTTCCCCTTCCTACCATTCCTAGCCTACCCCTCCCCTTCCTCTTCCTCCCCCTCTTTCCCTTCTTTCCTCTTTTTCTCCTTCTTTTTAATCCCCTACATGATTTATTGGACTTCAAAGAATCTTATGAAATGACACAGAAAAAAACATGTGAATGGGTTCAGAGGGTACAAGGCAGTCTTTAGCCCAGCACTTTCCTGAGACCAGCCCCAGGTACACTCATCTCAGACCCAAAATCAGATCGCAGGTTAGAGGCATGACAGAGTGTGGTAGAGGTATAAACCATGAATATTCAATATTCTTCACCAACACCTTACTTCAAAGCAATTAATTCTTCTTTGGTCTTCCTTATTCATTGTCCAGCATACACATGCCTAGGAGACAATTTAAAATGCCATGGCTTACTCTGATAGAGGAAGTTTTTAGATTTATCGGCTTTGGATCATGTTCTTGGAGGACATCAAGCTCAACTGGCATAACATACTAAAAAAACCATTCTTCTACATCTTACTTTGGTGAGTAGCAACTGAGATCTTTAAAGCTTGCAAGCGGCCATTTAGATGCAAAAATTGGTCTCTCTTCTGGAACAAAGAAGAATGAAGAAAACCAAAGATGAACAGAAATAATTAGTCCAAAGGACTAATGGACCATGCAAACCTCAGCCTATATGACCATGACACCAGAAGAATTAGTTGGTGCCAGGCTACTATTGTCAACCACAAAGAAAGGGATCAGTGCAGGAGATTCTTAAAACTCAAAATCATAAAAAAAAGACCAAGTTTATTGGTCTGATAGAGCCTGGTGAGACCCCAGACACTATGACCCATAATTACCCTTCAGACCTCAAATTGAACTCACTCCCATGGCTTCCAATCAAACAATAGACAGGCATATAGAGTGAACGTTCACACCAGGCAGATACAATCCTTAGAACAATCAATCATGGGAGAACAGAAGGGCAATATTTGCACAGGGAGATGGCTCAGGGTTGGGAATGCATAGGAAAGAAGGCTAAAGTAAGAGGTAACTACAGAGAAGAAGTGGAAAAGAGAGCTGTTACATTGTGGGGATTGCAGTCAATGTCATGAAACAAAATGTGCATCAACTGCTGTATGGAAAATGAATTTACTTTGTAAACTTTCACACAAATCACAACAACTTTTTTTTTTTGACAGAATGCCATGGCTTGGATCAGGTGCCCCTTAGTATTGAAAGTGACATCTTTGGTATTTAACACTTTAAAAAAGTCTTCTGCAGCATATTTGTCCAATGCAACATGCCATTTGATTTCTTGATTGCTGTTTCTATGATATCAGTTGTAGATCCAAGTAAAATGAAATCCTCGAAAACTTCAACTTTTTCTCCATTTAACATAATGTTGCTTTGGAATGGGCAAATCTGGTTGTGAGGATTTTTGTTTTCTTTATGTTGAGATGTAATCCCTAGGGAAGGCTATAATCCTACTGCTTTGAGTCCTCTTCACTTTCAGCAAGCAAGGTGGTGTCATCTTCATTCTGCAGGTTGTTGGTGAGTCTTCCTCCAATACTGAAGCCATATTCTTCTTCATATAGTCTAATTTCTCAGGTTATTTACTCAGTATCCAGATTGAATCAATTAGGTGAAAAGTGAGAGGACCTTTCCTGATTTTAAACCATGCAGCATCCCCTTGCCTATTCAAACGACTGCCTCCTTGTCTTTGTACAGGTTCTACATGAACACAATTAAGCGTTCTGGAATTCCCACTCTTCATAATATTATCCTTAATTTGTTATGATAAATAAATAAGACACAAGTAAACATCTTTCCAGTATGCTCTGTTTCAGCCAAGGTCCATTTGGCATCGGCAGTGATATCCTTATTTTATATCCTGTCCTGATTCTAGCTGGAATCTCTTGCAGTTCTCTATCCATGCACTGCTGCAACCATTTTTGAATTATCATCAGCAAAATTTTG
>NW_006921704.1:6650684-6668760 GCF_000298275.1 Orycteropus afer afer | reverse complement strand
CCAAGATTATCTTCTGTGTCTGTGTTAATTGGTTTCCCTTTTCTTTGTTGAAGAGGGTCTGTGCAATCCTTCTGCCTAGTCCGCCATCTTGCCCGCTTGTGTGTGATATTAATGGTATTATTTGATAATTTCCATATTCTTTTGGATCACTTTTCTTTGGAATCAGCACAAATATGAATGTCTTCAGTCAGTTGGCCAGGTAGCTGTCTTCAAATTTCTTGCCATACACTTAAACTGACCTTTAATACCTTAAGACATTATATTAATGTAAGGTATTACTGGGCTTTTGTCAATTAAATCCTTTTTAAATCCTATCGTTTTTCCCACTTTACATAACATAATAGAAATGTGTTTCCCCTTCATGTCACATGTGCAGTACAGCCCAGTGAGTCATTCTATTCCACTTAATCCCTCAGAGATCCAATCTAAGGTAGGTTCCACTGTCTTGTGATGTCCCCACTCCTGAGTTAAATGTGCAAGATAGAAAACAGAGTGGATGTCTGCACTTGCTTGGACTTATTCTATGGCTTGCTGTCAAAAACTGGTCATATGACCCAATCTTAATCAAAATGTGATCTAGAAAATGAAGGAGGGACTCATGGAGTATTTTGTGAGCACTTCTGTATTTTCCACATTCACTTAAATCACAAGAGTATATGAGAGCTTGGAAATATGTAGGTACAAGGTGTATAAAAGATCAAAGAACTTGTTTTGAAAAAGATTTTAAAATAATCAGAAATTGAAGTTAGAGTCTCAAAATAGTACAAAATAAAGAGTAAGTGAATAAATGATCTTAATGATTATGAGTTATATTACCTCTAAATTCAGTAAATAATTTAAAATAAAGGAAAGATCATTTTATTTATAAATTGTCAAGAAGTGCTAGTCTTCAAGCTTCTAACCTTTCAAAGACCTCTATTTTATATGCAGACATATGTGGGTCTCTTTGTCATATGTGGTATTATTAATAAAAGTAATGTATAAGTTTTTTTTTATTGAAATGTCTATGGAGAGATTAACTAACATAAATATCATTATTTTATGCAATTTTTTACTTCTCTTGTATCTAAGAACACATTAGTAAGAGAAGTGTGAGATGCAGACCTGACTTCTCCTGGAATCTAGATTTTTAGACTCCGTGGAGTTAGGGTGACCCACCCAGGCCATTGCCCTGAGATGTTCTTTTGAACATTCTGCCTTGAGAAAACTGGTTTCCTAAGGTAATCTATATAATCAAACAATAGCCTACATGGTAAGTAGCTTAGTAAGACCATAGTGCCTTAAGTATTAGACTCTTCAACAGTTATCTATGTGCAATTTCAAGAAAATGACACCCCAAAGTCAAGCTACAGTCAGATTAGTATTTTCAAATAAAGGTCAGGCTTCAATTTTAAGGTAACTTGTTATAATATATACACATTGTTCTGGCCCTATTTCCATCACATCACATGGGATATAAGAATCTTTGGAAAATTCTTTAATGTTTGGAATATTTTTTACTTTCTAGTCAAAATTTGCCATGATTTGCAAATCATCCATTAAATAAACCTCAATCAAAATCTATTATTGACTTAATATGATTTTTGTTTTAATAAATGAAAAGTCACTAATTTCTTTTATAATAATAATTAAAATGAAGGACATTTGTATGTGTCACATGCAGCCCAAGTTTCTTTTTTATTGATCATTTCTATTAACATAAATGAAGAAAATTTTAATTCAAGTTGAACTTAAATTCTTAATAAAGTACATACAAGATTGAACTTTGAATGAACATTTTCCCCTCTAATGAATATTTTGATTAAGGTAATAAACTTTTAAAAGTAGAGATCATTAGAGTAATGTAAATGTGGTCTAAAGAGTAGCTGATACCACCTGAGACACCAAGTATTTAATTTAGAAATGAGTTTCCTTACACATTTAATATTTTTCTCATTTTCTTATTTCACTGAAATTAAAACTTCTGTGAAAACAAGATGATTGTTTCCTAAAAATTCATAAGCTTCTCTTTTATGTTCTCCCTAAAAGGTTTATAAGCTTATAATTTTTGCAGCCACTTGTTGTAATTTCATGGATAAAAATATCCCCAGGTACCCAATCAGTAGGAAAAGACTGTGTAAATCTGACTTTTATCATAATTGGCTTTCTGGGAGAAGTATAACACAAAGTGAGAAAGTAGGAAATAGTGTTTAAAAACCACATCATTTCAGACTGCATCTCTTCTGTTACTTTTCAGACAGCAATTGTCTTTCCTTAATGGAGGAATTCTTTTTTCTTCTTAAAAGTCATTCTTCTTGTTTCATTTTTTGTTTGTTTGTTTCAAAGATTCACTTAATGGAATGAGAGCCATCTATGGCCCTCATTCCCTAAGAAAATCTCAGAACTCAAAGAACTGCCAAAATTTTAAAGTGATGCCGGGCTTTAACACTGGATATGCCTCTGTTTCCAACATCTGGAACAGCTTTGACTACTTAGATTATGTCTTTATGTCCATCCTGTTTCTATGCTGCTTATTTTGCATTTATTTCAATTTGCTTCTATAAGAGGGTATTACTGCAATGAGATAAAAGGCATATCCTTTTACCTTTCTTACCTCAAAAGAGTAAAATCAGGATTTAAATTTAAAGAGATTTCTGGAAATCTCCTCAACTATAGTGCATTAATTCTTCATGAGTAAAATGTCATTTAATTTTATTTAAAAAAAAAAAAAAAAACTTACTGCCATGGAGTCAGATCCAACTCATAGCAACCACTTCCTTGGGTTTATGAGTCGGTATCACTTTGGAAGTAGATTGCCCAGCATTCCTTCTAGTGGGTTTGAACTGCCAGCCTTCTGGTTAGCAGTCAAATGCCTTAGGCACAACACTACCAGAGCTCCCTTAATTTTATTGTGCACATTTAATTTGAGTTTCAGGGACAGGTATTAAATAATTGCACTCAGAATATTTCCATTATTTCTGTGAAAGTAGACCAAGGATTGTGTTGCATTAAAGTTAGAGAAAAAATAAAACATGGTGAAAATAGAGACTGAAAGTCCAGATTTGACTGTTGGATTTTTCTGACACGTATCTTTTCTTCCTGTTAGTCACCTATTGGGTCTGATCTCAAGTTCCTCACCCACCATTAAAATATTGAACATATCATCTCTAAAGATTTTTCCACAATAAATGACCGGGACTACAGATTAGTCTACATTTAATTTGTGTTTTATTTGAATAAGAAAAGAAGTGATAAATCAACTTAACAAATATTCATATAGAAAGATAGAATAAGTTAAAATACAAATAAGAAAATGTTAGTCAATATGTGATATCACATTTTTTATGTGTGCACAAAGCTAAAGAACAGTTTTTGAATTAGAAACATCTAACTTCATACCTATCTACAGAAAAAGACTTTTTCAAACCCCAAAACATATACACTTATGCATATTTTCATTGTAATAATTTATGGATGTTTAAATTTTCCACTAAAAGCTATAATTTCTTAAAATAATAATAATAATAAAAACTTCCTCCTTCCCAACCTCCTAATACTTCTTCTGATAGAATAATCATGGAGATTTTAGCCATAACATTAGCTGAAAAATATTTTCAAAAGCTAATTTATTATTTTTAAATATAATAATGTTTCCCCAACAATTAGAATCAAGGTCATTCAAATTTTCATGAGAGAAGAATGTAGGAATGAGGAATTTAAAAGTTCATGAGAAAAGACAGGAGTAGAGACAAAGGTTGGGAGTAAAGTAACAAGTGCTTGATGCACTATAAATAAAATATAAACATGTCACACAATCACCCATTGTTATAACTAGTGATAGTCTTATAACTCTACTAAACTCTGATGCCGAAATGTCTTAGTCACAGAATGATCATGCACTGTTGTTGATGTCATGATAATGTTATAAATAGAGAGAGAATACAGAAGTATATATTATTGCGAAGAGGAATATTCAAGTTATTATACTAGTGTCATAGACTCTGACACTTTTCAAAGACACTTGAGTTCCGTTAACGCAGTGAAACCATGCAGTTTTGATGTCTGCAGGATTAGCTATTGAATTTGTCTGGCACACAACAGTTGTCTGTTCCTTTCAATATGTGGCCTTTCCATTCTTTGAGAGTAAGCTTAAACTTAATTTTGTGACTGCTGTTAGCAGTTACTTTTCTTTTTAACAATGCTATACTCAAAAAAGGAGTTCTGGTAGCATAGTGCCTAAGGCACTTAATTGTTAATCAGAAGGCTGACAGTTCAAACCCACCAGAAGAAGGTTGGGCAATCTACTTCCAAAGTGATACCACCTCAGAAACCCAAAGAAGGGTTGCTATGAGTCGGTCCAACTAGACAGCATATAATGGCAACAACAACAATACTCAAAAAGTCTTACTGCCATTGAGTTGGATAAACCAAGTCCACAGGTTTTATCTTTGAAGAGTAAGGTTTTCATTTGCTGCCCAATACAGTCTGAGACAAAGAGTTAGATAGCATTCATGTGTTGGGGTCTGCTTTATATTGGGTGCTACTTTAGGTGCTATGACTTTGAGACATATCAATTTCACTTGGCACATGATTATTCCCCTCTATCAAAATATTTTTAGCAGTATATACTTGTCTTAATCTCTTTATCAGCTACAGACAAGCAGACAACATTAGATAATACCACATAGAAAAGTTTCTACCATGATGAATTGGTATAGATGATATAATTTATTTATTGACTCTTATTCTTTAAGAACAAGAAATAATAAAGCTTCATTTTTTTCAGGTTAAGGGTTACTTTCAAATATTCTACATTAAACTTATTCTATGTTTATATTATTATTCTCTTTCCTCTCTGGTAGCGTAGTGCCTAAGGCACTTGACTGCTAACTAGAAGGCTGCTGGTTCAAACTCACCAGCCACTCCTCAGAAGGAAGATGGGGCAATCTACTTCTGTAGTGATACTGCCTGGGAAACCCAAGGAGGGGTTGCTATGAGTCAGGTCCGATTCAATGGCATATAACAACAAAGAACAACATGGAAAGAATGTACTTTTTCCCACATTGATGACTTAGTCATGTGATTTGCTTTGGTTGATGGAATGTTAGCAGATATACAACTTAAACTTTCAGTGCACTTATTTCATTTCACATTGTATCTGTGCCCTGATTATCTGCAATGAGAAATACATGTCTGTACTGGTTGGTCCCTTCTCCCTTGGCTTGGGCATTAAAATTCACACGTATGAAAGAAATCTGACCACAGACTACACGTTGGAATTATGCCCAGCCAAACCACAGCCTGATGCAAAGTAAATTGCCACATGCCCCCTAGATCATCCATCTTCAGTCTATCTGCCGATCTGTGACCATGAGAATAAATACTTGCTGTTGTAAGACACTGCACTTTAGAGAGTTTGTTATATACATTAAAGTGGCAATAGCTGATCAATATAATATCTAACATAATCATTGCTGAATGTTTTTACTACATTGTGGTACAAGGGTGAATAAACAAACCTATTTCACAAAGGAGGAGGATTATATAAACATTAAGATATACACAGAATGATATTTTCTAATTCCCATCAGTGTTATCTGAAATCATCAACATTTTGAACACAGGGAATTTTTTTCCATAATAGCATATGATTTAATGGTTGTTATAAATTGAATAAGGAGTTATGGTAGCACAGTGCCTAAGGCATCTGACTGCTAACCAGAAGTTTGGTGGTTCAAACTCGCCAGCCATTCCCCAGAAGCAAGATTGGCCAATCTACTTCCATAAAGATTTACCTCCTCAGAAACTCAATGCAGGTCGCTATGAGTTGGAATCAACTCAATGGCAGTTTTTTTTTTTTTTTTTTTTGGTTTATAGATTGAATAGTGTCTCCAAAAAAATATTTGTCAACTTGGTTAGGCTATGATTCCCAATATTGTATTATTGTCCTCTATTTTCTGATGTGATATAAATATCCTCCATTTTGTGATGTGGTGTAAATCCTGAACTTTATATGTTTATGGGGCAGGATCACTGTGGGATATCTATTGAGTCATAGCCTTATAAGAGTGTGACTCAGGTCACTCCGTTATTCAAATCACACCCTTATTTAAGTCATACCCTCATTTAAATCATTTACTCAGGTCACAGCTTTGCTTGAGTCACACTTTTTATCTTATGAGATATAAAGGGAGTAAGAAGCAAGTACACAGGGAAGGGACCTCATCGCCACCAAGAAAGAATGAAATGTGAAAATGTGTGTGAGCTACAAACATGTTGCCTGTCACACAGGAAAAGCTCAATTAAGTATGATTGTTTAAGTGAATAATTTATTGAATTTTTGTGGTTTTTATCTTAAAATTTCTGCAACATTTAGTATTTTGCAACTGGGATAATGACTTTTACTAATAATGGGAAGGCTCTAAAATTTTAAACTGTGTATAAAATTCTTGAAGTGACTCTTTAATTGAGGCTTTATGATTTCAACAACGAGTTGATAGTATAAATAAGTAAAATTGCATTCAGAACTGAGAACTATTTATGCTGTAATAGACATCTTTATGCTGTACACTACAAAGTATATCAAGTAAGTTTTGTTTTTCTGTCTAGTTCTTCCTTATATATGGAGCCATATAGTGGTTAAGGGGCAAGTTCTTGTCCAGCTGTGTACTTCACATTGACACATCTGTTTTATGACTCAGGGTTTATGTGCTGATATTTTTATGGTGTGTTTTCATTGCTTCTGGCTTTTGTTTGTTTGTTTGTATCATCACTAACAGCTGGAAATTTGAGAATTTGTTTGAGAAGACGTTTATTGTGTATCCTTACTTGATTTGAGACATTTGAAAATATAAGGAAGAAATGTCAATGTCTCTTCAGTAAAAGAAGTTTATAATTTAGTAGGAAAAACAAAGAGATATGGATATTAATGACCTTGATTAAAGCATAAATTTTAGATATTGTACTATTTACATTCTTATTTTTATGAAAATTTCTACTTCTCTTCAATAAGCTGTTTAAAAGCAGACTGACTGTTGTACTAGGTGATAGGAAGGAACTTGTGTAATTTTCTCTTTCCGTAGAGTTTTCCATACCCAAGCTCTTTATGATGAGTGAGATATTTTCACAATAAAATAAAAAAAATTAAGTGGCATGAATGTTGTGATAGGAAGACCATTTACACCTATACTGACAGGGATACTCTCCTTCTACTTTGGGTCAAAACTGATGAAGAATGGTCCATGTTGTAATTCCATGGTGCATATTCTACAATTCCATAAAAAATGAATGGAAGCAACAACTCCTCACCAAAAACCAAACTCACTGCCATTGAGTCAGGTCTGACTCATAGCAACCCCTCCTTAGTTTCCAAGGCATTATCACTACAGAAGTAGATTGCCAAATCTTCCTCCTGAGGAGTGGCTGGCTGGTTTGGACCACCAACCTTCTGGTTAGAGGTCAAATGCCTTAGGTATTATACCACTAGAGTTTTAACAACTCCTCAGATTTAGATTTAATCACATCACAATATAGTATATCCTACAAGGTCATCACATGATCCAGTGCAGAGCAAAGAATTAAAGGATAATGTGCTTTGTAAATGATTTGGTATGAATGCAACCACATACATGGGGAGTAATAGATTGCAAAGCAAATCTGGGAGAGATTGAACCAGCTGTATATTTTGGATCGAAAGTCCTGGTGACATTCTCAATGAGCCTCAACATGATAATGACTTTGATTGTCTCATGTATAGTAGATCCCAAATGTCTCAGATTAGTGGAGCAAAATAGTGAATTTGGCAAGCTAAAGTTTATGAAATATTCAAATTGGAAGAAATGGCTGATACCAGTAGATAATACAGCCAATGCACAGACTAATTATATCATGTAATTAATGTACCACATGTAATTATTGGAAATTTGAACACAATTACTCCTTAACTCTAAACTCACTGCCATCTAGTTGATTCTGACTCAAAGTAACCCCCTTTGGGTTTCTGAGGTAGTAAATCTTTATGGAAGTAGATTTCCCAGTCTTCATTCCACAGAGTGGCTGGTGGGTTTGAACCATCAACCTTTGGTTATCAGTCAAATGCCTTAGGCACTATGCCACCACAGCACTCTTAATTATTTCTTAACCAAAACAAAAACCAAACTCACTGCCATTGAGTCAGATCCTACTCATCGTGACCCCTCCTTAGGTTGATGTGGCAGTATCACTACAGAAGTAGATTGCCCTATCTTCCTTCTGAGGAGTGGCTGGTGGGTTTGAACCACTAACCTTCTGGTTAGCAGTCAAATGCCTTAGGCAAATTCACATAACAGGAAATGTTTTAATGACATTTTGTTGGTCTTTACAACGATAGCATTTCTCTATACCTATTTGCTCATAGAATGGCTTTGACACCGTGTAACAATGAGTGAGTAGCTTATCTCTTCTAAGTTTGCTTCTTATTTGTAAAATGATAATAATCATAGTTATTAATCACGGTTATCAAACCAAAGAACTTTGTTAAAATGATTATATATCATTAAATGCATAATCAATAAAAAATAATCAGAATAGTTCCTGGCACATACCAAAATCATACAAAACCATTTGTTTTGGATTCAATTCTGACTCATGGTACTCTGTATGTTGCAGAGTAAATCTGAACTCCGCAGTTTTAAAAGCTGTTACCTTTTGGAAACAGATGGTCAGAATTTTCTTCAGAGGTGCCTCTGGGTGGTTTGAAAATTGAATGCTTAATAATTTACTCCACCTGGGGAATTGATGGCACATAACCAAACCAAAACCAAACCCAGTACCATTAAGTTGGATCTGACTCACAGCAACCCCTCCTTGGATTTCCAAGGCAGTTGTTGTTGTTGTTGTTGTTATGTGCCGTCGAGTCGGCCCCGACTCATAGCGACCCCTCCTTGGGTTTCCAAGGCAGTATCACTACGGAAGTAGGATTGCCCAACCTTCCTTCCGAGGAGTGGCTGGTGGGTATGAACCACCAGCCGTCTGGTTAGCAGGCAAGTGTCTTAGCCACTATGCTACCAGAGCTCCCCAAAAGTAAATCGCCCCATCTTCCTTCTGAGGAGTGGCTGGTGGGCTTAAGGTCCTCAAAAATGTATAGCTATCATCACTTGTTTTAAAATTGTTTTGTGTACTAGAATGGGCTAGATATTTGATCATATAAATAAAACTATGTTATTTGCAGGAAATACTATATAAAAGTGGTCATGGCTATGAGAGAAAAGTAAGGGAAATGGAAAAAAAAGGATAGGAAAAACATTTATAAACAAATATTTCAGAGAAAAGTTTAAAAGAAAATTTTTTAAAAATTACATATGGTATATGATTTGGTTTTTGAGAGCTGCTCTAACAGGCATACCACAAATGCATGGCTTTAACAAACAGGAATTTATTCTCTTACAGTTTAGAAGGCTAGAAGTTCGAGTTCAAAGTGCCAGCTCTAGGGGCTGGGTGAAAGCCCCTCAACCTTGATCTTCAGCTCTGCCTCTAGCTGTTGGCCCACTGAAACTGAAGGTGTCTCTTAACTTAGCTGCTTGCTTCTGAGGCTGGAAAACCCAAGGTTGACTAGTAAAATACCACAGTCCTAAAATTATCAAGCAATCAGGCAACTAATTCAAGCCCGTTAACAGTCCCAAGATTGGCAGACAACATGGCAGAACATTGATGAAGACTTGACCAAATGCAGGATCCAGATGTGGCAAAAAGCTCGAGACCTTCTGCAAAGCTTCATCTTACGTACTGGAAGTAAACCACATCCCTAAGGCAGCTACTCAGCTGCTCACAGTAGATTCCACCATTACCAGTCCATCATGGGGATTCACTACATCCAGCTGCCCAGCCACTCAAAACCAGACCCAGCCAAGTTGACACACAACTTTAACTACCATGGTATATAACCAATAAAATTTCAGACAGCTCTTCACAAGAAATGTTCTTTTAAAATTCTTGAAGATATGAAAACCAGCAAAATTTTTTTACATAGTTCTCCATGAGGGATTAGTAATAAAAATCTGTTGAAATAAAAACGATGAACAAATTTCTGCTCTTGATATTTAATCCCTGAATAATAAAAGAGAGCTATATTGTCTCCTGTGGTTTCAGATTTTTGGCTTTACATATGCATAAAATAATAGTCATGTTTATAAATCAATTTTTGTTATTTCAAAGGAATAGGAAATAGATTAAAGAACTGTTTTTGAATCTGTTATATCTATGAAAAGCATATTTATAGTCTAATTCAAAAAATTAGATAATTTTGGATGCATTCTTTCTATTGGTGTCCACTCACCATTTTCTGTTGAGGACCAAAAAAAGTTACTATTTGTTATTCTAAATTATTGCATTCCTACTTTATGCCTTTTACTGCAAATATTTTGCAATTCTTTAGAATCTCTAAAGTAATCCTTTCCTCCTCTTATAACAATAATAAATTCATAGGACAATAATTTATTTCCACACTAGCTACTGTTTCATTTCTTTGTTACCTTTCGCAGAAAAAAAAAAAAAAAAGTCCATATTCTCTGTCTCCACTGTTTCTTTTTTATTTCATTAAGCATACTCAGAAAAAGGCTTTAACTTAACACTGCACTTCTTGTCAAGGATATTAAGGACCTTCAAGTTGTTAGATCCTTTGATACTTCTCAGTGTTATTTTAACTTGTTTTATCTATTAACATCATTTTACTAATACATGTTCTTTATCTGGCTATAAGAATACCACACTCTCCTGATTTCTACATTTTAGTCTTCATTTCTGGTTTCTTCTACTCTCGCAATCCTCTTCTTGTTGCAGTGTGCCAAATCTTCTTTCTTTTGACACTCAGTGCCTTGGTGAGATTATTTAGTCTGTTGGCTTTAAATGTCATCTGCTTGACAGAAACACCAGCACATTGACCTCTAGTGCAGACCTTCTCTCAAATCCACATGCTGATATCCAAGGAACTATTTGACATCTCAACTTATATGTCTAATGGACATTTTAAACTCAACATGTCCTGTGCCGAATTTCTCATCTTTTTCTTAAAAACTATTCTATTACAGCCTCTGCCATCTTGATTCATGACAACTACATCTTTTAGTTGCTCATGAGAAAGCTATGAACTAATCTTGTCACCATTTTTTACATCCCACACCTAATTTGTCAGAAAATCAATTAATTATTCCTTGATAATTCAAAATTCCACCATTTCTTAAAATCTCTATTATTTCCCTTGTAGCCCAAGCTATCATCATTCTCCTACCTAGATAATAAAATAGCATTTTATCTGATTTCTGAACTTCTACCCTTTCTTCTTTCCAGTCCCTTCTAATGGTCAGTGTTGACCTTTAAAATGTAAGCCATATCATATCATTCCTCCACTAAAAATCTTATTGCTAAAAGTCATTTTTTCCAGTCTCAAACAGAGCAAAATGAAATGCTTAGAGTGATCCTCAAGACCTTAATGATTTTCCTCTTTCTTCTGTTACCTCACTGACCTCATCTCTTAAAATTCTCTCCCTCACTCCTGCCTCTTCAACTATACTGGCCCCTTTTCTTGAACCTTATAGGTCTATCCCTAATTCACAGAACTGGGTGATCCATCTACCTTGAAGACTCTGTCCCCAATGTTAGAAATGAAACAGACTTTCTATAAACTAAAAAATTTTTTTCAGATTCAAATATTCACAAATTGGAAAGTATCAAAATGAAAGTTCAATGGTGTTTCAATGGTGGAATAAAAGTACATGTTTTGCATTAAAACTTTCTACAAGGTGAGGAAACAGTATGGGGGTACATTTCATTGGTTCATATTCAACATGCTCTTGTAAGGTTCATTTATCAAGAATTTCTGTTGGTTAGTAGAGTACTCAACTTTAATCATGGTTTCATACATTCTAGAGATGTTCCTTCTGTTGTCTGCAATATTCTGGTGGGTCACCTCAGAATGTTGCAGAACAAATTATCTTGGTCAAAAATGTGGTCATGAGTCACATAGTCTAAAAAGCAGAAGAAGGCCCTAGACAAAATGGAGTCTGATTTAGATCTAAATGAGCCATGTTAGCTATGTCATGCACCTCACTTTTAGAATGTTCTTTCACAATGTCATTCATGGATCATATTTGTGGAGATTCTTTAGGCTTCCAAGGTTGCAATAACATTAACACCCAGGTGACACAAAGAGAGTGAGAGAGAGAGAAAAAGCAAGGAAGCATAAAGGATCTTTATCCCAAGACCTGCTGGCATCAAACTCAAATCTTTTTTTTTTTTTTTTTTTAATTTTTATTGTGATTTGGGTGAAAGTTTACAGAGAAAATTCATTTTCTGTACAGCAGTTCACATATACTTTGTCTCATGACATTGACTGCAATTTCCCACAATGCACCAGCTCCCCTCCCACTTCCTCCCCATAGTTACCTCTTCCCTGTATCCTTTCCTCCCATGCACTCTTGCCTCCACAAGCTGTCTCCCGGTGCAAACACAGCCCTTCTATTATCTCATGATTGATCTCTCCAAGGAGTATATCCACCTAATGTAAATGTTTAGCTCATATGTCTGCTTTTTTTGGCTGGAAGCCACAGAAGTGGTTTCAATTCCAGACCTGAAGGGCAGGTAGGGGCTAGTGTCACAAAGGTTTTATCAGGCTCTATCAAACTAGCAAACCTGATACTTTTTAAAATTATTTTGAACCAAACTCAAATTCTTAAACATCCAATTAATTATAGCTCCAATAAGCACATTAGTATCCATTTACAGCCTATTTGTTTTGTTTACCCCTCAAAACTGTCCCCAACATCTGCTAACCATAGATAAGAGAAACCTTGTAGCTATAAAAGACCTCAAACTGCTACTATCATTTGGAGGTCTCTGATCTAAAGACTCCTGACCTTGCTGCTGGGTGACTTTACCTAAATATGTAAGCCTCCTCTCAGAATCCCCTCTGTCCAGGAGTTCCTTAGTCTTCTTCTCCTTCTGGTTGTCCCCTTCTTCCCTATCTCTGGAAGGTCTGCTCCTGGAAGGAACTTCCCCACTCATCTAACTCTGTCCAAGTTCTGCCCATCAAAAAGCTTGTTGTGTGTTATTGTCATGTTGTTGTTGTTATGTGCTGTCGAGTTGTCTCCGACTCATAGCGACCCCTCCTTGGGTTTCCAAGGAAATATCTCTACTGAACAGATTGTCCAACCTTCCCTTTTAGGAGTGGCTGGTGGGTTTGAACCGCCAACCTTCTGGTTAGCAGTCAAGTGCCTTAGACACTATACCAGCAGAGTTCCTGTCTTTTCCTCAATCAGCCCCAATATCCCCAAACTCCCCACAATGCACTAGTAGAATATTCCTTGAGGGAAGGCCTTGTCTACTCATCTATATATCAGTTATTAGCATGTAGCACATGGTAGCTTTGTCATTTTGCTTGAAATATAATGGAATTTCCCTGATACATACATACACATATGCGTTGTTGTTGTTGTTGTTATGTGCCGTGGAGTCGGACCCCACTCATAGCGACCCCTCCTTGGGTTTCCGAGGCAGTATCACTATGGAAGTAGATTGCCCCATCTTCCTTCCGAGGAGTGGCTGGTGGTTTTGAACCACCAGCCTTCTGGTTAGCAGTCAAGTGCCTTAGGCACTATGCTTATATATTTAATTATTACATAAGGGTGGTGCAAATGATTAAGGGCTTGCCCACAGCTCTAAAGTTGGAGGTTCAAATTCACCAAGAGGGGCCATGGAAGATAGGCTTAATTATCTGCTTCTGAAAGGTCATAACCTTGAAAAGCCTATAAAGTAGTTATGTCTTTTGCACCAACCAAAAAAAAAAAAAACTCACTGCCCTTGAGTCAGATCCAACTCATAGTGACCCCTCCTTGGGTTTTAGAGGTGATATCACTACAGAAGTAGATCACCCTTCTTCCTTCGAGGAGTGACTGGCGGGTTTGAACTGCCAGCCTTCTGGTTAGCAGCAATCAAATGCCTTAGGCACTGTGCTACCTCACAGGGGGGATGCTATTAGTCAAAATCAACTCAATGGCAACTACCAACACCACCACAATAATATCACAGGTTATGCTTTAAACATTTATATGAAATAACAGTGGCAAAACTTCAGTCCATAGCATGAGTATAAAATGCTAAAATGGTAAATCCCTGTGATGCTGTGGTCTAGGATAAGTACAATGACATATAAAGAATATAAAGGCAGCTGCATTGAAGACTGGCTTTTAGCTTAGAACCAGTCATTGAAAGGTACCCCCATAACAAAAACATCTAAATTTAAAATCCCCATTCCTTTATTATGACTTGAAGAAAAAGAAAACATAGAAAATATAAAGATAGAAAATAGAGACATTTGAACACGAGAGACACAGAACAGAGTTCAGATCTATGCAGACAGAATGGGGCGGGAGGGAAGTAATCGTCCACAACAAACCGACTGCAGTTTACAAATTATGAAATGAAAATGTAGTTTTCTTAACAGCAAAGCTAATGTGGACTCCAGCCTTATATTGGAACACTGATAAAGAGGCTAGATTTTCCTCCACAAATAATAGTAGAGCTCCAGGGCATCTAGGCTGAGAAGAGAACAGTGTGTAGGCCCCAAGGAGAATCAGTAAAATTCAGGTGACCGGGGAAGAGAACATGAGATTGGACCAGCACAGAAAGTTTAGACCAGCACAGAGTGAAGATGTGTTTCTAAATGTATTACTTCATGCCCTATTGGCTAAAATAATGTTTATATCAGTGTGGGTTCCATTTATAACCCATTGTGTGTAGTTATGTACAAATCAACTGGCTTGAATTTTATATATCATTCTCATTCTATAGTCTGGATCAGAAATTCTCAAATAATTTTTGTTTCACCTTCATAAAATATGAACTATAGTTTAAGGACTTTCATTTCTTCAGATTACTACTCACAGCACAAATCAATAAAAGTTAGCCAAACCTCAGGCTCAGGTCTGGGTAAGGGACAAGGCTACAGATTGCACAAAGAAGGTGGTATATAGAATAGCTACTGCTGATGACAAAAAGCTTCATAGTTCTTTTAAAATACTGGCTGTTAATAACCGGTATTTAAGAAGTGAACATCATTAAAGATTATGGGACAGTTATTCATTTCAATAATCCCACAGTCCAAGCTTCCCTCTCCACTAACACCTTTGCAATTACAGGCCATGCAGAAGCCAAACTAATCACAGAAATGCTTCCTGGAATATTAAGTCAGGTTGGTGCTGACAGCTTAACATATTTTAGAAAGTTAGCTGAACAGTTCCCAAGGTACATATCAAATTTCAAAATACTGAAACCAGAAGATATTGATGAGAAGAAGGATGATGTTTCAGATCTTGTAGAAACTTTTGAAGTGACATCAAAGAATGAAGTTAACTAAAATCTTTTCTGATTTGTGGAAGCTGGCATGCACCAGATTTAACAAATCAGGTATGTGGTCCCAAAGTTTTATGGATACAGAGTACATCACCTGTTACTAGTTTAGTAATATAAATATTTTGTAAATTAATAATATTTTTTGTTCATTTTATTTTGTGTTTTGTACTTTATCCCAAACCCCAAACTTTTAATCAAAATGTGAAATATTGGTGCAGTTTGAGGGTGTTTTTGGTTTTGATTCTTTTTTTTTTTGTTAGGGAGCTTTTGGTATATATATGTATCTGTGTGTATGGTATGTATTTGAATACAATGGAGAGAAAATAGGAAAATAGTTCTATTTATTCTTTTATTTTCCTCACAAGAAATAAAATAAATCATATATATATGTGTATATATATATATATATAGATAGATAGATAGATAGATATAAATATATCTATCTATCTATCTATATATATATATATAATTATAGAAAGAAAAAAGTGAGAGAGAAACAAAGACACAAAAGAGGGAGGGAGGAAAGGAAGAAGAAAGAAGGAAGGGAGGAAGGACAGGAGGAAGAGAGAGGAAAGAAGCAAGAAAGGAACAAAATTATGTATAATACACGTAAGTCATGGTAGACAATGTTAGAAAAATCATGGCATTAAAGCATAATTTATTAAACTTTTAGATGCTTCAATAATGAACAAGAGTGACAAGCCTATTTTAAAATATTCTTTTTTCCTTAGGTTAAATTAAAGAATTAATTGAGACAGTATAGTTTCATTATCATGGTTGAAGCCAAGTGCAAAATTCTTGGTATCTTTGAATTTATACTGTGATACTACTGTTTACTTTTTTGGAAAGTAAAGTATAATGACAGATAAATACTCTTGAGAAAAGTAATATGCTGTGCTTGTTATGCATGCTTCGTGAGAAGATGTTTTAGTGTCTGCCAATAAATCCTGTTCATTTTGGAAAGAAGATAGTAAATATTCTTATCAAGAAGTGGAAAATAAAACCCATTTACCCAGGATATGTCTTGTCTTGTTATGATTTAACAAAGACTTATTAAAGAAATTTTAAAAATTCTTCAGCTAAATGACCTATGGTATATTACTTAAATATACATTTTTTATGATGTGATGATTTAATTTGCCATAGATTATTGGAATCAAAATTATTAATACTCTTAAATAATTTTGATAATTACTTTTTATAATATCAAAACATAAAACCTCTTTTATATTTTTACATCTTATGTAATAACAGTCTTCCTGAATAGCTTTTAGTAAAAACAAGAGTTTATTAAGAAATGTTGTTGTTGTTGTTGTTCTTATGTGCCATCAAGTTGGACCTGACTCATAGCGACTCCTCCTTGGGTTTCCAAGGCAGTATCACTTTGCAAGTAGATTGCCAAACCTTCCTTCTAAGGAGTGGCTGGTGGGTTTGAACTGCCAGCCTTCTGGTTAGCAGTCAAGTGCCTTAGCCACTATGCTACCAGAGCTCCTTATTAAGAAATAGACATGAGGAAGTTCCAGCAAGATGGCAGACTAGGCAGAAAGACTGCATAGACCCTCTTCAACAAAGAAAAGGGAAACCAATTAACACAGACACAGAAGATAATCTTGGACCCCTGAGCATTGAAGGGAATGATATAGAAGTGGACTAAACCCCAACTAGCAGAAGAATTTGCAAGAAAATACCACAAAAGGAGACATATAGAGCTGCAGTCTGGTAGCAATCCTGAAGGCACAGACAGCTTGGAGATTCCCGAGAGGTGATAGGACCTAAGAATTAACCTAAAAATCACCCTGCTAGCCAGGGACTGTATGGAGGACTGTGCACAGTGGCTGGGGAACAAACAGAGAAGGTGAAGAGAAAGGTGGGCAGAACCATGGACTTTTGCTGGTCCAGAGGGTGCTGCCATTTTGAAGGTTTAAAAAGCGGCTTGACTATTTTGGATATTTAGAGAAATAGAGCTCTGGCAGATTCCTGGAGCTTAAGAACACGTTATGCTTTCCAGCAACCCCAAAGACACTCAGGACCTTCAAGACTGAAAAGGTACGACATTCCGCTTGTTATTCTTATACCCCACACCCACTGGGTGAACTCCCACCTACCTTCTGGGCCCACAGGAACTCCATCACAGTCTGTGTGCTCAGACTGAGCCTGGGTGCCCTGTCCTGTCCACCACCGATTTTTTTTTTCGCTTTCTTTTTTCTGGTGATTAGTTTGCTTGTATTTGTCTGTTTTAAAACAACTAATGTTATTAATACTTTTGACCTTTTTATTATTATTCTTGATCTTCCCCTACCAAGTCCTAGTTTTCAGCATTTTTTTTTTTTTTCCCTGTGCCTGGTTGAAATTTTCTTTTTTAATTTAAGAGTTTTTTTATTTTATTTTTCCCCCCTTTTTTTTTTCTCATGATCAACCCCATTCCTTGTTTTTCTTTTTGCATTTTTCCTATTTTTTCTTCATTTATTATTCTCCTTCCCTACTTTTTTTTTTCTTAGTGCCCTATAGCCAGTTATTATTGCAGGTTTTCTTGTTTTTTCCTCTTTTTCTCCCCTTTTTTACTTTATTTTATTTTATTTTTGGTTACTGTTCCTGTGTGATTACATGGGGTGTTTTCCATCCATGGGCTTTTAGTTTTTTGATGGTTATTCAATTGTAATTTGTGTCTAACTGAGTGGGAGACAACAACAGTCCCCATAAGACACAATTACACACA
>NW_006921704.1:6634098-6647189 GCF_000298275.1 Orycteropus afer afer | reverse complement strand
TAAAATGGTACAACCATTGTGGAAAGCAGTATGGCGATTCCTTCAAACGTTGGAATTAGAAATACCATTTGACCCAGCCATTCCATGACTAGGTATATATCCTAAAGAAGTGAGAGCCATGACAAGAACTGATATATGCACAACCATGTTCATCACAGCACTATTTGCAATAGCCAAAAGATGGAAACAACTTAGATGTCCATCATATGAGGAATGGATAACCAAACTATGGTATATACACACAATGGAATACTATGCAACGCTAAAGAATAATGTAAAATCTGCAAAACACCACATAATGTGGATGAACTTGGAGGACATTATGCTGAGAGAAATAAGTCAATCACAAAAGGACAAATATTGTATTAGTCTCTTATTGTAAAAGTTAAGGAAAGCTTTATCTATAGAAGGAAATTTTCTTTGTTGGAAAAGAACAGGGGTAGGAGGGAAGGGGAGGGAAGGCTGTTAGTTAGATAGGGATAAGTATTGATTTGGGTGAAGAGAAGGGCAATGTACCAAATGTAAGTGACAAATATGACAGCATTAAGGATGAGAAAGACATAGAGAGGTAGATGGGAGGTACAGAAAACAAAGATGAACCTTTTTGCACATATAGTACTGCATTGTCAGTGAAGGCAAACATGGGTATATGGATGGATAGATGGGTGGACAGGCTAAACAATTAGTTATGTCTATGAAATGGGGAGTAAATCCAAGAACATATATAGGGTTGGCAGACAATGGTCCTATATGTTTATGTGAATTATCAGAATTCCCAGGTGTATAGTAGAGATGACAAGGGGCAAGGTTGTGGTCACTGCTTAGTCACAGCCAGCTACCCAGAGGGACTGAGTAGTTGAACCTACGGGCTTGGGACCATAGTCGCAGGGGACATCAACTCAATTGCCATAACATACTATACAAAACATTGTACCACCTCCTACTTTGGTGAGTAGCGACTGGGATCTTAAAAACTAGCAAGCTGCCATCTAGATGCAATGATGTGTCTCTCCTCGTCCAGAGCAAAGAAGAATGAAGAAAACCAAAATTCATGGAAACAATTAGTCCTAGAAACTGGTACACCATCCAATCTGCAGCCTATACAACTATGAGACAAGAAGAACCAAATGGTGCCCGGATACCACTGTCATTCACTTAGAAAGGGATCTATGTAGGAGATCCTTTATATAGAGAGAGAACAATGTGGAACAAAACTCAAAATCATTTGGAGGAAAAAAAAAAAGATGGCGACCATTTTTACTGGTCCAATAGATCCTGGTAGAACCATTGAGACTATGGCCCCTACCTGCCCATCAGGTCTGGAATTAAACCCACACCTGTGGTTTCCAGCCAAACCAAATACAGGCATATGAGTTAAACGTTTACTTCAAGTAGATCCACTCCTTGGAGAGAACAATCATTGAGAAAGAAGAGCTGCCTATGCACAGGGAAACAGCTCAGGGGGCAGGAGTGTATGGAGGGATGGACACTGGGAAGAGGTAACTATGGGGAGGAAGTGGGAGGGGAGCTGTTGCATTGTGGACTGTTGTTAATGACATGAGACAAAGTATATGTGAACTGCGATGTAGAAAGTGAATTTGCTCTGTAAATCTTCACCCAAATAACAATTAAAAAAAAAAGAAAGAAATAGACATGAAAATTGTAGCATAATATTAAAATTAGTATATGTGAATGCATATGGAAAATATAAAAAGAAAAACAGCGCTAGGGGACGGACAACTTTTCACTTAAGTTATTTACAAGTTCTACTTTAAGTTGTGGAACATTAAAATAAATAATAGAAACAAAATAAAATATTATGGCATTTATTACCATTATTGCAGAGCCTTTAACAAAACACCATTTACATATATATATATATATATATATATATATATATATATACTGCAATTCAATCCTCAGAAGGGCAAGCAGAGGCTAACAGCAGCTGAATCACTTAGTGGAATATTTCTTCCACTGATCCTAGAAGATGTATCTGCCATTTTACCTTATTTTAAAATGTCTTTCCATCTATCTTTTCAAAACTCCTTTTCTCCTCATAACACATTCTCTGTGATACAGATTCTGCACTTACTGTCCTCTTTTTAATTTGGAAAAGTAAAGTGCAGAAGTGGGAAAGTAACAAAGCCTCAAAATTTAATGCAATTTTCCACCAAAGTACACTGTCACCAGCAAATGAAAAATAAAATACTTGACAGAATTTGTAGAAATTAATTATTTTCTCTCAGATTAAGTGGTTTGACACAATGGACATATTCTAGCCAAAACGAACTCACTGCTGTTTAGTAGGATATGACTCATGGCGACCCCTCCTTGGGTTTCCGAGGTGGTATCACTATGGAAGTAAATTGCCTAATCTTCCTTGCCAGGAGTGGCTGGTAGGTTTGAACCATCAGTGCTGTGGTTAGCAGTCAAATGCCTTAGGCACTAGACATCAGTGCTCCCTGGACATACTGTAGGTTGTTTTTTTTTTTTTTTTTTTTAACCGCATGGAGTCTTTATATCTGATTCACTTGAATTAATTCTCCTGTTTAGATATGACTTACCATAAGGGGTAGGTTTTTATTTTAGTTAAAAAAAGTTTGGAAACTGGTATAGTCTGGAGTAAGTTAGGTGCAATGTAAAATATATTTGACATGAATTCTGCCTTTAAAATACATATATCATTAAATAGTACATTACCCATAAATATCACATGTGTTAGATGGACATCATAATTTTCTTTTTATATAAACTCATAATAATCACTTAATAGCCTGAAAGCTTTTTTTAGGCAAGATATAAGGGAGAAATCTCATGATAGACATAAGATTTTATTTTATAAATTTTCTTACAGCTTAATATGATTTGCTTGAGGGAAAAAAAAAAAATTAGTCTGTGAAATGAGAGGAAGAAAAATATTAAAGGAAGTTGACCATGAAAATTATCACTTAATGAAGCTGGTTTTTAGAAATAGGCACTGAACCCTGGAGAGGGTAACTCATCTCATTGATCTGACACGGACACCGTTCTAGATGTCGAAGATGCCACAGAGAGAGAAGAAAGAAAGTCGTTGACTAAAGTGAAACAACAGTGATGCAATGTGAGTTTGCAAAGAAGGCCTGCTGAAGAATCAAAATTCCAAAATAAAGACTTTCTCTCTAAATTTCAGAAAATAAATTAATAATGTGAATTCTAATTAATATCAGAAGTGAAGATTTAAGTAAATTTTTTGTATATCAGCATTATGACATAAGGATATCAGCATACAATCTATATGCTATGGGCAAACAATGTCTTTAAGATTAGTAATGTTGAAAATAAGTATCTTTAAATAAAATTAAAAAAAATTTTTAGATGAATAAGGAAAGAGTATTAATGCTAGACTTTTGTCATTCCAATTCACATCATTAATAAAACAACACATTTAACTAAATATATTTAAGGATAAGCATGGAGAACTATACTGGTACCACCCAAATATGTTAAATATAAATAAATTAATTAATTAACAAATTGCTGCATTTCACCTCATTCTTTCATTTTTCTTATGATTTACAGTGTACATATTTTGCAAAAGAAATGAAATGCTGCCATTGAATTAGTGAATTTCTGAGGGTTTTTTTTTTTAAGTCACACTATTCTGCAAGTTCTCTATTCCCCAATAATGATACGAAAATCCACCTGAAACAGATTACTACAGTATCACTATACCAATGATTAATGAATTTAGCCATCATTCATGATGCATTCCTATCAGAAATGTCACTATTAGATATAGCTACTGGCCCTTTTCAGTGACACAGACACATGAATACCGATGTTCATTGTAGCACTGTTCACAATTATCAAAATGTCAGAACAACCCAAATGTGATATATAAATACAATGAAATAAAAACAAATGAAGTCTTGCAACATGCCACAATATGGAGGAACCTTAAAAGCATTTTACTGTGTGAAATCATAAATGGACAAATATTGTGTGATTTCACTAATATGAAATACCTAGAACAGGCAGAGGTATACAGATTAGAGCTGAATAGCAGACACACGGCATGGGAAGGACTGGGAAAGGGGGAAATCATTGTTTAAGTAGGACTGCATTTTTATTTATGGGGATGGAAAATCTGCAACAGATATTGATGATGATTGCACACCACAATTGATTCAGTTGGTTTTATGGAATTATTCATGGGAAAAATATTGAATTGGCAAATGTTATTGTTATCTATATTTTTACAATGATAACGATTTAAAAAATTTTTAAAAAGCAGTTTTCTTCTAACCTTGTTATCTATATTTTTACAATGATAACGATTTAAAAAAAATTTTAAAAAGCAGTTTTCTTCTAACCTAGACAGATATTCTTCTGAAGATATAGCTGGCAAATATCCTGTTTCATTCTCCTTTAATTAAAGTGGTAACCTTTCTTTAAGTATGTTTTGGGAGATTAAAGAATTATCTATAAAAGCAAATGATTTGATATAAGTACTGGCTTTCTTCAGTGACACAACTTGAAGAGTCAGTTTTGACTCGCAGTGACCTCAGTACAAGAGCACAGAACACTTTCAGTCCTGTGTCATCCTCACAATCACTGCCATGCTTGAGCCTGTGGTTACATCCACTGTGTCAATCCATCCCATTGAGGGTCTTCCCCTTTTTTGCTGACTTTTTTTTTTTTTCCTTCTTTACTCAGCGTGGTATCCTTCTCCAAAGATGGGTATCTTCTGACAACATGACCAAAGTATGAAAGACTAAGTTTGCCCATTCTCATTTCTCAGGAGAGTTCTAGCTGTGCTTCCACCAGAAACAGATTTATTTGTTCTTCTGGCAGTACATCCAATATTCTTCACTCTAGCACTACTACTCAAAAGCATTAGCTGTTCTGCATTCTTCCTTATTCATTGTCGAATTTTCACATGCATGGAAAGCTATTGAAAAGACCATAGTTTGGGTCTGGTACACTTTAGTCTTCAAAGTGACATCTTTGCTCTTTACTTTGAAAAGGTCTTCTGCAGCAGATTTGTTCAAAGCACATATTTTTTGATTTCCTGACTGCTGCTTTCATGGGCATTGATTGTGGATCCAACTAAAATGAAATCTTTGATAAATTCAATCTTTTCTCCATTTATCAATGTTGCTTATTGGTCCTGTTGTGAGAATTTTTGCTTCCTTTATGTTGAGGTGTAATCCATAATGAAGGCTATAGTCTTTGATCTTCATCAGTAATTGCTTCAAGGCCTTTTCATTTTCAGGTCTATGTATAGGTTCCTCCTGAGCACCATTAAGTGTTCTGAAATTCCCATTCTTTGGAATGTTTTCCTTATTTTTTTTAATGATCCACATAGTCAAATGCTTTTGCACAGTCAACAAAACACAGGTAAACATCTTTCTGGCATTTTCTGCTTTCACTCACAATCCATCTGCCATCAATATCCCTCATTCCCTTTTGAATCCTGCTTGAATTTGTGACAGTTTCCTATCAATGTACTGCTGCAACCATGTTTTAATTATTTTCAGCATAATCTTACTCACATGTGCTATTGGTGATATTGTTTGATAATTTCCACGTTCTGTTGGATCACCTTTCTTTGTAATGGACACAAATATGTAGCATTTAAATACTATATGGAATATAAAAGTATAGGGGAAAAATAAACATTGCAATAATCATCAGATGCTTTGGCACACTGAATACTCTGTAATTCTCAATTCTTAGGCTTACATATCTCTTAGAATATGAAATAAAATTGATTTTTAAAACTGTCAGGTTCAAGGACTAATCAGATGCTTGAATTCCCCTATAATATTATAATAAACCTAATAGCAATAGGGAGCAATGAAGTTAGGAAAAAAAAAAAAAAAATGTGTGGCCTGGACATTGGAGGACCAGTTAAGGATTTTGGACTTTATCCAACAAATAATGGAGAACCTTCGATGGTTCTAAACATTGAAGTGCCCTGCTCAGAATTTAATTTAGATAGGTCATTTTAGCAGCTGTGTGAAAAAGAGATTTTGGAGGATAAAACCAGTTTGAAGCCTGGTTCAGTAGACTTGCATTAAGACATTGATAATGGATATGGTGACAGAGATGGGGATGTGAGAAATATTTTATATTTTTATAAGTTAAAGTCTTTAAAGTTAACACGCTTTATCTAGTGTTTTGATATAATTTGTGAAATGCTAGATGATTGATTGTTTAGGCTTGTGACCTCTCAGATCTATCCAACTATTATTCCTTAAGTGATCTACTTCCCACTGAGAAGGTGAAGTGAAGAAAACACCATTTGTCAGCCCACATGTTGACACCAGTATAAAAAGTGTTCTATTTATTGTGCTACTTCATGGTTCCCTTGTTTCCAACTCTGTTACTACCAATAATTATCTAAGGTAAAACTATGGTGGTGGCCCTGACATACTGTCTAGAAACATGAAGGAGTGCAAATTACTTTTTGTAAATTGGTTGTTTTAGAGTTGGGAAGTGTATTTTACAACATGTAGCTTGCAAAGTTCTGCAAACCACGGTTCCATGCTGTAAAATACAGATATTTCCATGCCTTAAATCTTCATAATTCTGGGGAAGAAGACTGTAATATTCTCTGAAAATTGCTTATGCCATAGTATGTGTTATATGCCCCAGAAGACAAATTATTATAGAAAAATCTTGTTGAAAAATTATGGGAAAGAAGGTACTAATATAATAAGCTATTCCATAGTGTTGTTCAGTTAGCTAGAGAAATTAGAGAAAATATTTACCTTAACCTTCCTTAATACAGTCATATCAGCAAATTGAATCTTTAATCGTTCCCAGGTTCTTATACCCTGAACATATTTATGAGGAGAGTCTTAGAACAAAAACTAAAGTAAGGGCACCACCATCCATCTTCCTAACCTTCATTCTTGGTCCCAAGCCAGGATAATCACCATATCCTAGAATCTGACCTCAAGATAGATGTGGTTGGAAACTGAGCTGTAACTGTAACTCTGTCATTGGGCTACCAATTTAAGAAAAAGCCAACAAGTCAAGTAAGTCATAAAACATCATCTGACTGAACAGTATGCAAGCGAAAGAAGCAGCAGCCTATAACCAGGGCACAGTTTCCACATAGAAACTGTTGTCCCACTTGAGACAATAAAAGTCAGGACCTTCTGTTTACTGGTAACTTGCCACAAAAGTAGAAACATCAGGATTTAGAGTGCATTTTAACTGACTCATTTAATAGCTGGCCTATTAAAAAATGTATCTATTTTTAAATAGTTTAAATAACTTATTTTGCCTAATAACTCTAATTTTAACAACTCAGGAACTAAAGTAAAGAAAAATGCTTCATATGAGAACAAAACTTTTATCATTTTATTTAACTAAAATAGTACATTCTAAACCTAAAAATATTAAGTTATCTCATGTTTTACACTAGCCAGAAAAGATATTATTTTCAAGAAATCATAGACAGAAAGATACACACACTCACACACATAAAACACACACAAGCACTCAGTAGCATAAATCCATCTTTGTATAAAACACAATTAAATAGATAAAACTGAAAAGCTAGGTCTTGTTTTATTCTTCTGTTGCCCTTTTGCCTATCAGGAAAACAACTTAAGCAATAAGTAAATTTTCTTTCATAAAACACTTGGGCTAAAAGAGTTCTTTAGATGTTCTTGTTTTTCTGCTCTTTATAAAATGATAATTTTTGCAGCGAACTAAATACATAGAATTTCTTATTCATTACCTAACGAACTGGAAATTATTGGAAGACACAGAGTATGTTTTCATTTCATACAGAGAATATGGTGAATATTCTTTTGTTGTTGTTGTTAAAGGTATAAAAAGTATATAGGTGGTTCTTGGGTAAGAAACAAGATCCATTCCTAACTATGTCTTTAGGAATTTGTCATTCAGTCAGAAAAGGTGTATACAGTACTTACGTTGCCTAACCTTAGTGAAGAAAAGGCTTGGAGCCTTCTCAGTGATGTAAAAATTCTAAGTGCAGAAAGTGAGGGTGATTGTGATGAAGAATTTGTTTCAAGTAGGGGTTAGTTCGGTTGTTTCAGAGGGCAAATTTACATAAATTTAAAATGGAATTTGAGCCAAAACATCACTGCCCTGCTCAAAGATGGAAGTGCCCTGCTCAAAGACAGAGGCCGACTGCCTGCTTTGAATGTGTGTGGCTCTCCATAGTCCTGTCATTAACCCACTCTCACATATCAGGCTCCTAAAAGGGCTCAGTAGGTCATATATGAGTCCCATTCTAGGGCTTCAATTTGTGATTTTTTCCCACTCTAGTTACCATGATGAATCACCCAAATTGTAAAAATTTGTCTGTTCTTGATTTACTTTGTCAGTCATGACAGAAACAATTCAGATCGGTTTGAAAACCTGCTCAAAGAGCAAGTAGAAGTTGTCTGTAAGTCAGATGTTCACAACCTGGGGACTGCCTGTAATAGGAAATGACATGAATGCTTAGTGCTTAGTACTGTTATTTTAATGTGTTTATTAAATCAACAACACTTATTGCATGGCTGGCATGTGCCAAGTATGCTAGACACTGGGATATAAAATGAAAGAAGACATGATTCTTACCATTAAGTTCAATGTAGAAGACATTAAGTAAAAGTAAAAATAAAAATAAAAATAAAACAACAAACTCACTGCCATCAATTTGGATCCGACTCATAGCGAGGCCTCCTTGGATTTCCAAAGTGGAATCATTACTGAAGTAGATTGCCCAATCTTCCTTCCCAGGAGTGGCTGGTGGGATTGAACCACCAGCTTTCTGGTTAGCAGTTAAATGCCTTAGGCACTACACCACAAGAGCTCCCAATAAATCAAAAGTGTCATATAATATAATACATTCAAATCATGACAATAATAAAAACAGCAAAGAGTAATAATATAATAACATTTTAAGTGCTTAAATATAAGGAGTTTATTCATACTTACATATTTAGCCTACATGTTGTTGTTGTTGTTAGTTGCCATCAAGTCAATCTGGCTTATGTGTGCAGAGTAGAATTGCTCTACAGAATTTTCAAGGCTGTGAGCTTTAGGAATCAGATTGCCAGCCATGAGGACTGCCAGCTTCGGAGGAGCCTCTAGTTGTGTTTGAACAATCAAGCTTTTGACTAATAGTCAAGCTCTTAGCCATTTTAGACACTCAGGGATTATATAGCATAAAAAAAGTCATATTATTTTAATACTACCTGAAAAATTCAGCTATTTCCTTTTAAAATTAATAGAAAGTTAATAAATGTGAGAGAAATCTTTATGAAGGTCACACAGCTGTGAGTTAGTAGAGTTAGGATTTGAATCCAAATCTATCTATCTCCAAATCTGAAGTTTTAAATAGCAATCTGTACTTCTTTTGAACAATCTAGAAAGATATCTTTAGAATTCCCTTGGGAACTAGAGAAAGGACATTTTGAACATATTGGAAAGTCAAAGAATGCTTTCTAGAGGAGTGCATCTGAACTGACTCAGGAACTGATAGGAGTTGGCTAGACGAAATAAATGGCCATGGTGGAGGCTGTACTCCAGACATATTTTGCAGCATATGTAAAGTCTTGAGTAAGAAAGCTTGTACCAAATTTAAGAAGATGTCATCATTTGTGTAGTAGAAGGATTTAAGTGACAAAGTAGCTGGTGAGATAAGATGATAAAGACATAGTAAATTTATATTGTAAACTATAGTTCTTCATTAAGGTATTTAATCAAAAGGGTGATCGTAATTGTTTTAAAATTGTCACAAGAACAAAAAGCATTTAAGGATGTAGTAGTATTTCTCTTTTCAGTATAGAGCTGCAACTATCACAGCCCTCCTTCTGTGCCCTTGACAGAAGTATAAACACCAAGCCTGAAGAGAAGCCCTTTCTCTTTTTGAAGATGCCTATTGTTTTGCAACTGTGGATGATATATTGTGCAAGTTATGATTTCTATAATTGCCTCCTGATGATTGATATATCCAATCCACCTGCTATTATTTTTCTCCACAATATCACCTTGTCTAAAGTGGCATTTTTTGAATTCATTCATTCTATACTTACTGAGTATGTATTATATATTGTACCCTGCACTAGGTTCTGGAAACACAAGAGCAGTTGGATCTAGTCATAAACTTGGAGGATCTTATAGTTTTGTGAAAGAATAAGATATATGAATAGATCAAGCCAACATAATGCTGAATGTACTGTAAATAGATATGAAAATGAAGCTATATGACAAAGGATCACATAAATAATTCTGAGAGCATGAAAATGTTTCCAGCAGAGGCTACACTTGAGACACTGTTTCATTGAAACATTCTTTCTGCCCTGCATGCCTGTGGTGCCCCTACTCTGGCTCCCATAGACTTACTGCTTTAGCTATTACTGTTCCACTTACATTCTACCCCAAAAGATTGAGCTGAAACAAGCATCACTGTTTTTGGCTGTGTGGTTTTGCAATTTAAAAGGAGATACATGTATTTATAAATTAAATTCAACTTTGTAAGTAGCCACTGTATTTGGAATCTGTTCTAGATCAAAATTTTACATTTCCCCATAGTTAAAGAAAAGGTGAAAGAGCAATAGATACATATAAATGCAGTGTGGGGGTACCTGGATTAAGGTTATCAGGGAAGAAGCTCATTTATTATGACAAATATCTTCTAAAAGTATAGCATAAATGAAAATGATAGTTTTATGAAGTAAATTGAAGATCCTAATGCATTTATGGTCAGTGTCAAGAGTTCAATGAAAATGGCCATATACATTGTGCTGTCTTGAGTTCAGAAAGTCACGTTATAAGTAATTTCATAGATTTTTCTTGATAAAGACCAGAGAAAGTACATGCTCCTTGATGTGGGTCAGAACCTACACTTCATGTAAAGTGCACATAAGATTTTACTTCCATGGTAAGGTTAAGTAAATATCTTGACATTTTTAGAAAAAGGACATTTTGTTTATTTTACCAGGAATAGGTTGCCTCCCAAAAGTCCAAATTTCATATTAGTTATTTTGAAATTAGAACATATTAATTCATAGAGATATCATTATCAATGATAATGTGAAGAAACAATATCCAGTGTCAGGGGTAGGTTTTAAAAGTAGGATTGATATTTCTTCCCCCTAAAATATGGATGGCAGAATGGTTTACTCTAATCACTGCTTTCTTACCCATAAATCTGGCCATATGCAAGGCATTTGACTGCTAGCCAGAAGCCTGGTGGTTCAAACCCACCAGCCACTCCTCCAAAAGAAGATTGGGCAATCTAATTCCGTTAGTGACACAACTTCGGAAACCCAAGGAGGGGTGGCTATGAGTTGGATCTGACTAGGCAGAAGTGAGTTTGAGTTTATATATAGTTATTTTCATCTGGGAATTATGAGTTGTACAGCCAGTATTGCTGATTTTTTCAACCCAGGATGTAATGCTTCTCTGCTTCCCAGTTGTAGACTTATATGCCCAACTACCTAGTCAGAATCTCCAGTTGGACTAATAGACATCTCAACCTTAAAATGTCTAAGATAAAACTATTTGTCTCAACTGCCTTCTCTTAAATCTATTCATTCAACTGGAAGGATTTCACATTATTTTAAATGAAATCACCACCCACTCAGTTGCATAGATCAAAAGTCGAGAGCAATTTTGACCATACTCTTTCTTTGTGTCTTTGTGTTCTATCAACACTATCATCTCTTACCATTTCCACTAATATGAAACTTGCACAAACCACTGTCATCTTTTACTAAATTCCTACAACAGTTCACAGTTTTACTCCTTTTCTCTATTTTTATCTCTTGCCCCTTTCAGTTCTGGACACAGGAGCTTAGTGTTGTGTATGAAGTGTATATCAGATCATATAACCTGCTTCAGCCCCTCCATTGGCTTTCTGTTTTAGTGAGATTAAAGTATAAATGTCTAGCCAGTGCCTCTGAGCTTCTCACCTGCCTCTCAAAACTCATACCTCTTCTCCCCATCATTCACTGAGTGCTTAATATGTTGTTCTCCTTTCTTCTTTTGAACAAACTAAGCTCATTCTTGCTCAGAGATCTAAACCCTAGAGATTGAAGACTGCGTACACAGTGTTCCTGGTGTCCAGAACTCTGCTTGGCATATAGCATGCACCAGTGAAGATCAGTTGCCTATGTCACCTGGATGCCAATTCTAGAAAAAAAGTCACTATTGACAATATTAAATCATCATGTAAGCATAATTTTTGGAAAGAAGGATTTGTCATGATAATTTAGTCAGCATAATAGCATTGCCTATTCTGTAAATATTATCTTCTGGGAAATATAGGAAGTGTTCTTATATACATATAACAGGCAGAATTTGCTAATCTCACATGTTTCTGGTATTTTGAATGTTACTTGGAGTGGTAGGGAAGATTGAATAAAGATTTCTCAGAGCAAATATTATTTCAATCAAGTGTTTTTCTTATATTAAATCATTTATAATATTTCCTGGCTTTTATACCAGGCCATGGAGCTCTATTTTACCTTTATACCCAAGGCCCTCAGCTTTCTGAATGGGCAGAATATGTTATAAAGAATGGGTCCTTAGTAAAGATTCCAGTGATTGACTGGAAGTATTAGGAACTGGCTCCTTGGGAGCAGGGTAGTGAGGAAGAAAAAAAGGTTGTAGATTTGGCTTCTTTAGTTTACACAGTTATGAGATGTGTCAGAAACTCCTCAAGTACTATCAGACAAAGCTTGAGCTTCCATAAAAGGATATGTGTGTGTGTATATATATATATATATATATATATATATATATATACATACACACACATACATACATACATATATATATACATATATACATGTATACATATATATAAGCTCTGGTAGCGTAGTGCCTAAGTTAGTGACTGCTAACCAGGAGGCTGGTGGTTCAAACCCACTAGCCACTCCCAGAAGGAAGGCTGGGCAATCTACTTCCATAGTGATTCTGCCTCAGAAACCCAAGGAGGGGTCACTATGAGTAGGGTCTGACTCAGAGGCACATAACAACAACAACAACAACATATATATATATAATATGTGATATTATTATATCATAAAGCAACATGAGCTTTCATTGAAGGATATATATATATATATATA
>NW_006921704.1:6629479-6633666 GCF_000298275.1 Orycteropus afer afer | reverse complement strand
ATATGATATATATATATGTCATATATTTCATACATACACATCATATATAACATATATATCACATGTATATTGCTGTTGTTGTTGTTGTTGTTGTTGTTGTTGTTATGTGCTGTCAGGTCAGTGACCCCTCTTTGGGTTGCCAAGGCAGTATCACTACGGAAATAGATTTCCCAACCTTCCTTCCGAGAGTGGCTGGTGGGTTTGAACCACCAGCCTTCTGGTTAGCAGTCAAGTGCCTTAGGCACTATGCTACCAGAGCACCTATATACATGTTATATAATATATATTCATATGTATAATATAATTATTATATTTCTTGAAAGACATCATCAGCAATCAATTTAAAAATATGAAAACATAAAGTTTCTGATTCAGAGTACTCCAAAACTAAATCTGTAAACATAACACATGAATGTGTAATTGGCTAAATTGACTGAGCATTTGAGCAACTGTATTTGTCCACAAATATAATTGTAATGCAATACTAAAACTACTACACTAAAACCTAAAACAGACCCTGATTTGGGTATCTGTGTGTATTATGTGTGTTATGGTTATATGTGGGGAAGTAGAGGTGTTAAAAAGGTTGTTATTAAGAAAGATAAACCCATACAGATAGTTAAATAAGGAAATGTTAATATATACACGCATTTGAATTGCATTTGAATGGTGGTGTTGGCAAAGAATACAGAGTGTACTATGGACTGCTAGAAGAATGAACAAATTCCTCTTGGAGGAAGTACAGTCAGAATGCTCCTTAGAAGCGAGATAGGTCAGATTTTGTCTCTCATACCTTGGTCATGTTGTCAGAAGAGACTTGTTCCTGGAGAAGCATATCATGCTTGGTAAGGTGAAGGGTCAGTGAATAAGAGGAAGACCCTCAAGAAAGTAGATTGACACTGTGGTTCTAACAATGGACTCAAGTATGGCAACTGTTCTGAGGATGGTGCAAGACCAGGCTGTGTTTTGTTCTGTTGTATATATGGTCACTATGAGTCAAAACCAGCAGATGTATATGTTAAATATGAACATTTAATATGAAAATGATAAAACACCAATAGCAAAAGAAAAATACATATACTCGGTTGATTGTACATCTGAGTCCTATTCTCAACTCTACCCTAATGAACTATGTTTTATGTTTCCAGGTACAATTTACCAAAACTCTCTGGACTCAGTGCTTTGTACTCTAAGCTATAAAATCTGAACTACATATTTTATATACTCTCTATCAATAAATGTTGATGTTCTGTATACCAGAGAGAATCTTGTGATGGACATCTCATGCCAACAAAATAAAATCATTCCCTTTACTTATGTTAGTCTGATAAAGCTATTCATAAGAGTTCTGAAAATTGGTGAGTGAACACATTTCTTTAAACAACTGAAATTAGTTTTAAATATAACAACTGGCTTTGTTTTTATAAGTTATAGGAATAAAATGATTTGTATTATATACAATGTAGCTATTGATATGTAATGATTTCTGATGTGTTAGTACAAATATCTTCTCTAAGATTTCATGTATGCAAAGTTGTCATCCATGGTCTTCACTAATAAGCCCAACATTTCTGGAAGAAAAGGAATATTAAGGCAAACCTTGAAAGCTGATTTTTTTTTTTTTTCTCAGAAATTGCATGATTATGTAATGGTAAGATGTGAGATATGAGGCCATTAGCACCATCAAAGCGCTACACCCTATGAATGCTAATTTTCCTAATGAAGGCACGTTTTTAGTTATGGAACATAAAATTACTCTGGAAAGAACTGAGGGTATTTAAAAGAGAGTATTTGGGAAAAAATTGACTTTTCGTTAAAGAAGTACTGTGCTTGGAAATGTTGATTATTTTAACTCTAAATCACACAAGTGATTCTCTCTTTGAAGCCATTTGGATTTAAAACTGATTTATGTTGCCACTAATTAAATGAGTTTTAAATGACAACCCTGCAGTTGTCTTAATGAGAAATAAAAGCAGATGCACATATAATTCTGATCAACAAGGAATATTTACATTCTACCTACTCCTTTCCCTCTGTGCTTTACTACATTTTTTCAAATTTTTCATGAGCAGTACAAAATTAAATATTGAAAAATTTTCAGTGTGGGAAGAGGAGAGTTACAGAATGATATACCAGGGTTTAAGGGCTTAGTAAGTGTTATTTATTTATTTATTTTTCTGAAAAAGATCCTGAATTGGTTCACCTAGTTTTTTTCTTTAGTTTTTCCAATTCAACATTCCATTCAATTCAATGTCATAAGACAGAAGAAAAAAGCCCAAAATATTAAATGAAAACAAGAAACACAATGCATACTGCTAGTGCCATCCTTGAAAATAGGCCCCATTTGTAAAATATATAAGAATGTCCAACTTCAGGTTTTGTTGGAAAGAAATATAGCAAAAGTACTAGGAAAAACTCATAAATTTTGAGGCACATTTATACATTTGAGAACTTTCTAAATGTAGGTTATTGTGCCTTATACTACTCAAATTCTAGAGTTTACTAGATGTTTATAATGTTATAATAGGGAAAAAGACAAGTATAAAATTGTATTCAAGGCCTATTGAGACAAATTCCATTCAGAAACAGAGGCTATAGAGAGTAAATAATAAGAGATAACACTTTAATCTGGAAACATTAGGAAACTGCCCCCATATTGTTTTTTTTTTGCATCTGGTGATAAACTTCCACCTGCATCCTTTATCCTGCCCTAGTTTACTGTTAAAACATAGTTGATCCAGAAACTATATCATCAGTTTCAGTAAGATCTAAAAAAGTAGATCTTTTTTCTAAATGCTCAATCCAACTAAACCTCAATACAGAGTCCCTGGTGTCTTATCTCCTTGCTTCTCAAATTTACCCACTTCAAAAACTAGATGTCACCTGGATTCCCATTCTACAGTATTAGTTGTTTGGCAGAGGCCTTTATAAACTGCTGGACTCTTGCTAAACCCTTTCTCTGAAACTAAATCCTGTTCCCTGTACCTCTAGACAACTGAGCAGGATTCTGCTATTTATGGGCTGATCTGTCAGAACTAATGGTGATCAAGCATCCAAACAATATAGATAGACTTGCCACTGCAATACTCTACCATACCACCACACCAACTTTTGAAACCAACCAGTTTCAGAATCACACTTTCTATCAACTGGGATACTCAGGTTAGTTCCTCAGGCTAGTTCACATGGTCTTCAGTCCTATGTGGATTCAGGTTTCCCCTCATAGGTCTCAAGTCCAATGTCTAGTTCCCAGACAACCTCACACTGAGCCAAGTAGAAAGAGGTGCTCCTTCTCACTGGAGACAGCATGTGAAAAAATATTTTTCTTTATATAAAGGAAGAAAATATTTATTGCTAAAATTAATGAAAAATAAAAACATGCAATGTATGCCCCAAAAAAACTCACTGCTGTTGAGCTGGTTCCAACTCATAGTGACCCCTCCTTGGGTTTCTGAGGCAGTATCCGTGCAGAAGTAGATTGTCCAGTCTTCTTTCCATGGAGTGGCTGGTGGGTTTGAACTGGTAGCTTTCTGGTCAGCAGTCAAATGCCTTAGGCACTATGCCACACATTAATATACACACATGCATGTATAGGTACATATGAATAAACAATGTATGAATAGTGTACGTATATACACATCTTATACACACATATATATGTATATAAGTGTGTGTGTGTGTATATATATATATATACATATATATATACACACATACACACACACACATACATATACAGTATATAAACATGGACATATGCCAAATACCTGGTTAAGCTCAGTACATTTACAAGGACCCTTATTTTTAGTCACCTGGGTCTCACCTTCCCCCAGTTTAGACACTGCTATTCTCATCACTTTGGTGTGAAGATCTGTGTTTCACTCTGCCTCAAGAAAGGATAAAAACCTTTTCTCTTGGCTATCTTTAACGCAACTAAGAGAAGCCAAAATCTTCCAAAGGCTTTATTAAATTGTAAGAGAGAATAAATAAGAAATCACTATTAAAAGTTCTTCAGTATGAATTTTTAAGTAATAAAAGTTAAAGCCACTATCTACTTTATTTGTCAGGCCTCATAGGCCTATTCCTAGGTTGTTGTTGTTGTTGTTATGTGCCGTCGAGTCGGCCCCGACTCATAGCGACCCCTCCTTGGGTTTCCGAGGCAGTATCACTACGGAAGTAGGATTGCC
>NW_006921704.1:6619754-6629379 GCF_000298275.1 Orycteropus afer afer | reverse complement strand
CGAGTCGGCTCTGACTCATAGCGACCCCTCCTTGGGTTTCCGAGGCAGTATCACTACGGAAGTAGGATTGCCCAACCTTCCTTCCGAGGAGTGGCTAGTGGGTTTGAACCGCCAGCCTTCTGGTTAGCAGTCAAGTGTTTTAGCCACTATGCTACCAGAGTTCCTATTCCTAGGTAGCAAAATGAAATCAAATCATAGACCCAAAAGACTAGTACAGTTCCAGCCCTTATGTAGGTCCCTGCTTCTCTGCATACTGCATACCTGTAGTAGCAGGATGTTATCCACGGCATCTGGCCCAAATAACAAAGTAAAGCTGTACCAGTTGCCATTAAGTCAGTGGCAACTCTGGCAACCCCATGTGCGTCAGAGTAGAACTGTGCACCAAAGGGTTTTCAATGGTTGATTTTTCAGAAGTAGGTCACCAGGCATTTCTTCCAAAGCCTCTCTGGGTGGATTGGAACTGCCAACTTTCAGTTAGCATCTAAAAGGCCTAAATGATTTTACCTTTATAGATCCATCCGTAAAGACGCTTTTTTATAATAACATTATTTAATATATCATGGAATCTCTATAAACTTCATGAGTACTAGACTGTCCCTTTTTCACTACTGTATCACTAAAACTTTACATTTGTTGTTATGTGCCGTAGGGTCAGACCTGACTCATAACAACCCCTCCCTGGGTTTCCGAGGCAGTATCACTACGGAAGTAGATTGCCCAAACTTTACATAGTACAGGGGAAACAGATGTTCAAGAAATGTGTGTGAACTGAATTAATATTGCATATATAATATAAAAGGGAAATTCATTCAGTTCATTTCAGGATTAAACAGTGGGTAAAATTTCAGAAGGCATACATTTAGGGTAACTGTATACACTCCAAGGAGTTCTGCTGGTACAGTGGTTAAGGCATTTGGCTACCAACCAAAAGGTCAGTAGTTCAAATCTATCAGTCACTCTGTGGAAGAACCATGAGGCAGACTGCTTCCATAGAGACTTATAGCCTTGCACACCCTATGGGGGTTGCCATGAGTTGGAATTGACTCAATGGCAGTGAATGTGTTTTTTTGTTTGTTCTTTGTATACACTCTGACAAGGAAAGCAACTTAAACAAGAATGACTTAGAAAAGTTTGGGGAGCAAGATGAGACTTGGTTTGTGAAGACTAAGTGCTCCTTTCTGTCTGTGTCAAATTTACAGTGTCCAGACCATTTTTGTTACAGCACCCTGTTAGCTGCTAGATCATCTCAAGACATCTAATACCAGATGTAGCAGTTAGTTTATTTTTTCACAATTTGTTTCATACCTTCTATGCAGAGAGATAAATAATGAGAGCCGTTTCAAGAAACACAAGAGCTTAAAAGGCTTGTAAGTGCAGTTATTGATTGAAGTGGAAAAACAAGTGTAAAATATATTTTCTTGCTGTTTCTAGAGCAGGAAGGAGAAAATAAAATAAAATGGAAAAAAGCAAAAACAATAAAACAAATCTTCCCAAGGTGGCATTAAGATTGCACTTAACGTCAATCAATCAATCAGTCAATCAATCAACATACCCAGGAAGAGAGAGAGTTCAAAAAAGAACCCTGAGTAGATTCTGAAGGAAGAAAATAGACATTTTAAGGGATGTGACAGAATTATTTGTCATTATAATGCTTGAATTGTTATGCCTAGAACTTGAAAAAACATGGAATGCATTTAAAATAAAAGCACAAAATTCATTGTGCTTTGTAAATATGTGTTCCTGTTTCATTTATTTCTTTATTTTTTCAATTACTTTATGCCATGTGCTATACTAGATCATAGGGATTAGAGGTACAGCACAGCACCTGAGCTCATGGGGTTCTCCTTCTAATGAGGGAAGAACCACACTAAGTAAGTAATTGTACAATTAACTATTTAATTACAACATGACAAGGGCTATGAAGGAGACAGATAACCAGAAGGCTGGCAGTTCAAACCCAGCAGCCATTCCTCGGAAGGAAGTTGGGCAATCTACTTCCATAGTGATACTACTTTGGATCTGACTCTATGGCACTGAGTTGAGTTTTATGAGAATATGTAACTGGAACACCCTAAACTGGAGAGATTAGAAAAGACTTCAGTGAAGATTAGTATTTTAATGTTCAAACAGTCTATGGATGATTAATTCATAGTTGCTTCATAGTATTCCTCTGGACAATTCTATCATATTATTATTTGTTTTGCACTTCAATACTACATACAATTTCTTTTCAGCAGTGATCTATAGAGCAACCAACTCTGAGTAGTAGTAACTTTCTCAGAATTGCTTAGCCAAAGAATGCTGGAAATAATTTCACCTTATTTCTGTTGAAGCTGAGAGTTGCTCTTTCAGACTCAGGGATGGGTAACACAAGGAATTACAGGAAAATTGTAGATCATAGAATAAGTATAATAATAAAGATAGTAATAATAGCTAACATTGAACTTTTCTTATGTGCCAAACATGGTTGTTAATATTTTATATACATTAATTAGCTTAATCTAGTTTCTATTGGTACAGACCTAAACATTTTGTTTAGGACTCTCATGCTTCAAGCTGAATGACATTTCCTTAAATTATGTTAAAGCATATCAAAATACAATTTCTTAGATACTTTAAACTGGAAGAATTGGTTATATCTCTGATATATAAGTTTTAATAGAGTTATTTGATATTATTTTTCTCAATTCTATCATAAGAATTTACTTTCAGAAAACTATATCTGCGTTTTAAAACAAAAAAGAAAATGAACTCAAGGAGGCAAAGACTTGGAGGAATTCTTTAAAAATAAGCCATGATTACTGAGAAAATAACACTTGTTTTCATTTCTTCTGGGAAGGATGTCTGGCTTAAACACAGTTTTAGTGTGATCTTTGACATCTTTTACACTGTTACCTGGTGTTCAACATACTGGCATTTTTAACCATGATGGTTCTCTCAACATTACCACACAAGGGTTTACTACACTAAATACACTAACATTCAGAGTTTAATCAGTTGTGAGCATTTAAAAATATCTGCATGTTTTTATAATTGATGCCATTGTTCATATTTATCTGAATTAGATAGGAATCCTGGAATAAATAAAAAGATGCAATTAAAAGCAATGAAATTCAAACATGCCACCCAAGTACTTGACATGTACTCAAAATAAAATTTAGCACTTCATATATAAAATGATCTCACACAGCTGATATTTGTTTTATTACTTGTTGTATTATGCTTAATAAAAACATAGTGAGTATTCAGTTTATTCAACCAGCTTTGGTAAAAATAAAATTCTCTGAATGACACTATGCTCTTCATGTGAAATGTCCAATAATTGCATTTGTTGTTGTTGTTGTGCGCCATTGCGTCGGCCCTGACTCATAGAGAGTCCTCCTTGGGTTTCCCAGGCGGTATCACCATGGAAGTAGATTGCCCAATCTTCCTTCTGAGGAGTGGCTGGTGAGCTTGAACTGCCAGCCTTCTGGTTAACAGTCAGATGCCTTAGGCACTACATACACCACCAGAGGTCCTAATTGCATTTTGAAAGATGTAATGATTCTTAGTAGGATTTTACTACCATTATTTGCTGCTTTTGTTCAAAATTACATTTTCTAATTTTTTACAGATTGGTTTGCCATCTTACAAGTCAGAATAGGTTATATAACCCTTCCCATTTTCAAAATTGTCCTGTCAGAGTGTCTTCATTTCTGGAAATGGTTTTACAATAAGAATTAAAATCAGTGATTTTATTTTCAACACAATAAGATTACATCATAAAATGTACACACCTTTAATGACCTTTAGTAACATTTTGAAAGAATAATAGAATTTTTACTTCTCCTTTACTGGTTTCTATTATTGTCAAGGACAATAGCACACACATTTCAAGCATTACTCTAGAGTAGAAGCAAAGCCAATCCACTGCATCCTAAAAACATTTATTTTGAAATGAATTCAATATTAAATTTAGAATTTCTATTTGAAAAGGTGTAAAAGTAATGTGATTGTTAAACTTCATAAAATGATTTTTAAAACTTCTACTGCACGTAGTCCTCAACTTATGACATATTCCAGCTACCACGAACCCCGCTGTAACCATCAGGTTTTGCTTGTTTGTGCATTTTATCACTAGTAATACCTCATTTTTTTTTTTTTTTTAGTATTATTGCATTTTATTATCAGTACCTTTATAAATCCATTTTTTTTTTTTTTTTTTTGTCTTTGGTAGTTGGGAAGATCACATATAAACTTACAGATAGATTTTAATATTGTATGTAGTAGATATTCTTGCATCAGGGCCTATGTAACTTGTAGTCATTGGAACAGAACCCTAAAGTAAGTTGTATTAATTTTAAAACAGCTGGTATATTTGTGGCAAAAATTTTCTTTTCTAGAAATCCACCTAGTGAATGGAATAATATTTTAGTTTTTTTCCTTTTTCTTTTTTTAAAAGTGTTATGCCTCATGATTTGCAGTTAGGCTTCAGTTAAGAAAGTACAGTTAATTTCACTTATATTGAGTACAAAGATTAGGAATATATCTAGAGGCTTTGTGAAAAAAAATGGTTTTTACTTTGAATTTTATACATTCTTTAGCGGTAAAACGCTTTGCTTTTGCTGTTGTTGTTGCTGTTCTTAGCTGCCACAGAGTTAAACTTCTACTCACAAAGAAGCTGTGTGTTACCAAATAGAACTGCCATGTGAATTTTTCTTGGCCTTAAGGAGCTCTGGTTGCATAGTGATTAAGGTATTTGGCTGCCCAGAGGTCAGTAGTTCAAACCCACCAGCTGCTCCACTACCACCACCACCACCAAACTGTCGTCGAGTCGAACCCGACTCATAGCGACCCCTCCTATAAGGGGGCAAATGAGCAAACTGCCTCATTTTTCTTCCATGGAGAAGCTGGTGGGAGCTCTGGTAGCGTAGTGCCCAAGGCACTTGACTGCTAACAAGAAGGCTGGTGGTTCTAACCCACCAGCCACTCCTCCGAAGGAAGGTTGGGCAATCTACTTCCATAGTGATACTGAAACCCAAGGAGGGGCCATTATGAGTCGGGTCCAACTTGATGGCACATAACAACAACAACAACAACAACATGACATGGCATTGACTTGATGGCAGTGGGTTTGGTTTGGTTTGAAATCTTGACAGAAATGGGGAGGATATGTAAATAAGAATATCTAAAGTAATTTTTGGGGGAGCTCTGGTAGCATAGTGGCTAAGGCACTTGACTGCTAACCAGAAGGCTGGCGGTTCAAACCCACCAGCCACTCCCTGGAAGGAAAATGGGGCAATCTACTTCCGTAGTGATACTGCCTTGGAAACCCAAGGAGGGTCACTATGAGTCGGGTCTGACTCGACGGCACATAACAACAACGACAAAGTAATTTTCCTTTAAAACCCCTGTTATCCTTTGACTAACTAGTACTTTATAATGTACACTATTATCTTCTTTCTTTTTTTTCTTCCATCTCAATATGCTCATAGGCATCTTCCCAAAGGTCCTGAATTTTATGAGATTTGCATTAACATTTTACTTGTCCTCAAGATATACCAGTGTTCCTTAGAAATACTACACTGGGTTTTAGCTTAGAAACTTACATTTATGTTATTAATTGCTTGGGAGTATGTCCAGAACTCAGTTTGACTACTCTAAGTTACTAAACATGTCCACTAACCAATGCATTCAAAATACAATACAATGGACTCATAGGGAATAAAACTTGAAAGGAATTTATTGGAACAATAATGACCGTTTCTGAAGCTAAAATGAAAAAAAGTTGAGCACTATAAATGGTGAGGCTGAAGAATATCAAAATCAGCAAATTATAGCCTACAGTCAGACTGAATTTATGCCTACAAAAATAAAGGACTTTTGCAAATTGTTCCAAAGCCACTCTCATGACTCTATCAATTAGCTATTACATAGCAACCTCAACATTTAATAGATTAAAAACAAAACCCACTGTCATTGAGTAGATTCACTCATAGCAACACCACAGTACAGAGTAGAACTGCTCCAGAGGGTTTCCAAGACTATAATCTTTACAGAAGCAGACTGTCGCATCTTTCTCCCACCGAGCAGTTGATGGATTTTTCATAGAGCAAAATGGCAGAGTCTGGTTGAAATTAAAAGTAAAGAGCTTTTATTGAAGGACAAGGCAATTTACAAATCAGAATCAAAGTGCAAAGGATTCTGAACTAAGTGATCCAAGGAGTTCAGAGTTCATTCATGAAAATACAAGGATATTCAGTAAAAATTCAGTGATTGGTTGATACTTAGGTAATAGTTAAAAATTAGGTGATATCGTTGTTGTTGTTGTTGTTAAGTGCCGTTGAGTTGTTTCCAACTCATACTGACCCTATGTAGATAGAACGAAACACTGCCTTGTCCTATGCCAGCTCCATCCTATACATGAGCCCATCGTTACAGCCACTGTGTCAATCCATCTTGTTGAGGGCCTTCCCCTTTTTTGTTGACCCTCCACTTTACCAAGCATGATATCCCTCTCTAGGGAATCGTCCCTTCTTACGACATGACCAAAGTAGGTGAGACGAAGTCTGGCCATTTTGGCTTCCAAGGAGCATTCTGGCTGCACTTCTCCCAGGACAGATTTATTAAATTTTTAGCAGTCCATGGTACATTCAGCATTCTTCTCCAACATCACAACTCCAAAGCATCGACTTTTCTTCAGTCTTCTTTATTCATTGCCCAACTCTTACATGGATATGGGGTGATTGAAAATACCATGGCTTGCATCAGATGCACCTTAGTCTTCAAGGAGATATCTTTGCTCTTCAGCACTTGGAAGAGGTCTCTTGCAGCCAATTTGCCCAGTGCTATACATCATCTGATATCTTGACTGCTGCTTCCATTGGTGTTTATTGTAGAACCAAGTAATATGAAGTCTTTGACAACTTCAATTTTTTCTCCATTTATCATGATGCTGTTTATAGGTCCACTTGGAGGATTTTTGTTTTCTTTATATTGAGGTGTAATCTATAAAATAATCTCAGATTATTTGCTAAACATACAGACTGAATATGTATGGTGAAAGGATGCAACCTGATCCACTCCCAACATTTTGCTTGACTTATTCTGAATTGTCCAAACAAACGGAATTATGCATTTTAAAATCTTTCAACAATTCCTGTCCATACTCATTCTCAGCCTCCTACCACCATATCTCCACACCTAATGGCACCTAAATACAATCTGTCTGCCTTCTTATCTATTCCATACAGAAGCTACCCTGGTTGTTATTTAAAACTAACCCACCTACTAGATCTCATCCTATCTTGCTTCCTTAAGGACATGACCCCAGGGTTTCCTGCATTGTCATTTTTTGCTCTGTACTGGCTCAGTCCCTCAACATATAAGGATATGGTTATTATTTCCCAATATTTAAAAACAACACAAAAAGAAGCAAAATGTTCTTTAACTGCACTTTTTCTGCCAAATACTTCCCCATCTCTTTGCTCCCCTTTGTAGCAAAATGCTTCAGAGTCATCTATCATAGTAGTTGACATGAAATCTTTTTTCTCCCATTCTCTCTTAAAACTTCTGCTGCCTCAACATTCCACTGACACTTCTCTATCAAGTTCACCTATGACCTCAGTGTTACTCAAGTCTGTGGTCATTTCTCAGTACTTATTTAACAAATTATCACAGTAGAAGATTTTTCTCCAAGATACATTTATATACTTTCATCACTGGGCTTTCAGAAATTAGAATTAGTTTTCTACCTACATCACTTGTTGCGTTTTTGTCTCTTTTGCTAATTTTTCTTCTCCATGGTAAAGTGCACTGAGACTCAAACGTTACTCCTTTACTCTTCTCTGTCTAAAATACTCCCTTCGTTATCTCACCCAGTTGCATCTATATGTTGATGTCTTCTAAGTTGATATTTCCACTCTCAACTTCTCTCCTAAACATAAATTCGTAATAAACTACTTCTACCTAACTCTTGGAGTTTAACCCCAACACAACAGCCAGAGTGATCCTTTTAAAAGCAAGTAAAATTAGGTCACTACTCTGCACAAAGCCCTGTAGTTTCTTTCCATTTGACTGAGAATAAAACTCAGAATCCTTGAAATGGTCTACAAGCTTCTCCATTCTCTGAACTCATCTACTACTTTCTGCTCCTCCCTCCATTAACTCTGTTCCTCACACTGGCCTACTTATTGTTCCTTGAACAAACCTTCCAAACCATACTCTCACTTTAGAGCTTTCCTTTCACTCTTTCTTCAGTCTGGAATGCTCTTTCCCCATATATTTGAATAATTCCTACCCATCTTTCAAATCTTTGCTCAGATCTCACTGACTCAGAGAAGCCTTTCACTGGCCACTCTATTTAATACTGCAACTTGCCTCAACAACCAGCTGTCTGGCCATGCTGACCCTCATTTCCCTGCTCTGAATTTCTCGTTTCTGTAAATATTTATTATACTATATGATTTAATTATTTATTAAGTTCTATTGTATTTTTCCTCTTTTTTCTCTATTATAATATAATGTTCCTGAGCTGTTCTATTCACTGATATGTTCCAAGTACCTATAACAACAGAGCCTGGTATAAAGGAAGTGCTCAGAAAACATTTCCTGAAGGAAGGAATTATAACCAGTGACATCTATATCACAGAAATTAGTACTGCTATTAAGAAAAGTTTTTGGTTCATAAATAAAAATAAACAATTCTATAAGATATATTGAAATTTCCATATGTTCATGTTTACTTACTTTTTCACATCACCTAGATGAAAATAATTATTAGAAAAATAATTTGGCAATTGTTGGATTTTTCATAAATAGTTATTCATTTCTATTGTTCTCTTGATTCTAATGAAATGAATGAAATTTTTTCCCTTAGATCACTTATCTGTCACTAAATGAAAAATAAAAAGATCAAGATTGTGTTTTGTGCACTGTATACCTTTTTACATTCCATAGGATAATCAATATTGATTTGCATTAATGCTCTACTTATTGCTTCTACCAAATGAGCCCCGAAAAGTTTCCTCTGAATAAATTGGAAAATGGTAATAAATGTTCAGCAACTCTCAAACCATAATTGGATAGCTGTGCCCCCAACTGGTAAAAAATTGTATGAGGTGCTGAGTGTAATCTTATTTATTGATTTGTTTCACTCTAGAGTTGGTGAAGGGCAGAAACAGGAACAGTTAAATCAAAATGTTGAAATGTTGTGATTTATTAATAGAAAAAATGTGTCACATCTCCCTGCACACCTCTACAGAATTGCTTATTTGTCCTTAAAGCATTTTCAGATAGAGCTTTTATTTGGGAAGCCAAAATGACTACCAGGCCATTTTCAATTTCTCCCTGAAATCTTTCAGGAAAAAAAAAAAAGTTTCACTTAGGTTATATATTCTGACACATAGTAAATTATTTAAGATATTACCAGGTAATAGGAAGCATCCTATAGTTTTCCTCAATTTTTATTCTCCTAGGTTTTAATTTCTCAGGTTGTGTAACTCAGTCAGGATGTGAACTAAGACTTGATACATACCTATCTTAGCTACAAGATTATTTAAAGGTTCTAACTTCATTTTTAAGGAGCTCTGGTAGTATAGTGGCTAAGACACTTGCCTGCTAACCAGACGGCTGGTGGTTCAAACCC
>NW_006921704.1:6615579-6619212 GCF_000298275.1 Orycteropus afer afer | reverse complement strand
CTTCCGAGGAGTGGCTGGTGGGTTTGAACCGCCAGCCGTCTGGTTAGCAGGCAAGTGTCTTAGCCACTATGCTACCAGAGCTCCTAATGAGTTTCTTTAGACAAGTAGAAATGAAAATCTTTGTTTAGTTGAAAAATGAAGAATTAATTCAGGTCTGAAGTTACCCAATTAAGTCAATACTTCTTTTTTTTTCTTTGATTCCTGTCCACAGTTTGAATTTCATTTGAATGTGTACGTAAAATTTAGAATGTCAATTTATCTATAAATTTAGAAGTTGCTTTGAGTAGTGTCAAGAGTTAAGATGCTCAGTTACTAACCCAAAAGTTGGAGGCTTTAGTCTACCCAGAAAAAAGCCTACTAATCTACTTCCAAAAATCAACCATTTAAAACACTATGCAGCACAGTCTACTATGATACACATGGGATCTTCTTGAGTCAGAATTGATCTGAATGCAACAAGTTTAAATTTAGAAAATGGTCAGCTATTAGGGAAAATCAAAGTTGAGATGGATCTTGATCATGAAATAGCATAATATTTTCATCAAAAGATTCATTCAGATTAGTTTTTGTTTACATCTTCCAGGTAATGTATGCAACTGATCCTCAGGTTTATTCTACTAAGATATTTTTTCATAAAGAAATCTTTCTTCATGCCTATTTGCTCATTGTCAAGTTTGCTTGCATTCAGACACTGCAACAATTTTAAAAAATGAACTGGGAAGGTAACTGCAATGCCAAGAGTGATGGCATGATGGCAGCAGCTATAGTTCTTTAGACTGCACTGATCTGACTCTCAGTAGAATTGGAAATTCAATATAATATTTTATATATATATATATGGCTTAAAGCCAAGGGAGGCCAAGGAGTTCTGGTGGTGTAATCGTTAAGGAATTTGGCTGCTAACCAAAAGGTCAGTGGTTTGATCCCACCACTGCTTGGCAGAAGAAAGATAAGAGGATCTGCTTCCAAACAGATATACAGCCTTGGAAACTCTATGGGGGCTGCTATGAGTTAGAATCAACTCAATAGCAGTGAGCTTGGTTTTGAAAGGCTTGAAGCAGTCTCCATTAGAGAAAAATTTCCCTACTTCCTCTGACATGTTCTTGTTAGATGTTGTCTAGTTGCCTCCAACTGATAGCGACCAACAGAACAAAATAATATCTGGTCCTGTGTCATCCTCACAATCTTTGCTATGCTTAGCCCATCATCTCACAATCTTTGATATGCTTGAACCCATTGGCACAGACACTGTATCAATCAATCCCATTAAGGGTCTTTCCCTTTTTTGCTGACCCTCTACTTTACCATGAATCCTATATTCTCCAGGAAATGGTCCCTTCTAACAACATGAACAAATACATGAGATGAAGTCTGACCGACCTGATCAATAAGGAAAATTTTGGCTATACTTCTTCCAAGATAGATTTATTTGTTCTTCTGGTAGTCCATGGTATTTTCAGTATTCTTCACCAACACCACAATTCAAATGCAACAATTCTTCTTAGGTCTTCCTTATTCAGTGTCCAGCTTTCACATCCATATGAGGCTATTGAAAATACCATGGCTTGGGTCAGGCAACTTTAGTCATCAAAATAATATCTTTGCTCTTCAACACTTTATAGAGGTCTTGTGCAGCAGATTTGCCCAGCGCAATACATTCTCTGATTTCTTGACTTCTGCCATGGGCATATTGATTATGGATCGAAGGAAAATGAAATCCCTGGCAATTTCAGTCTTTTCTCCATTTATTATGCTATTGCCTTTTGGTCCGGTCATGAGGACTTTTGTTTTCTTCATGTTAGGATGTAATCCACACTGTAGGCTGTATCTTTGATCTTCATCAGTAAGTGCTTCAAGTCTTACTGAGTTTTAGCAAGCAAGGTGTGTCGTGTGCACATTGTAGATTGTTAATGAGTCTTCCTCCAATCCTGATACTGTGTTTTTATTTATATAGTCCAGCTTCTCATGTTATTAGCTCAGGTTAGAAATTGAATAATGTGTACTGACATATGTGCTTCTAAAATACTTCTCTGAGTAAACTTTCTCTGTTACAAGAAACCTGGTCATCCTATGTCCTACCAGGATATTGTGTGTCCTGTGTGTCTCCCATGAACACCTGAAAAAACGACCATGAATTTTATGTCTTAAAGGTAGAAATATGGGGAAGCATTTCAGATGTTCAAAGAAGTAGAAAATGTGTTCTTCAACTTTTACATTAGAAGGAAATGGAAAGATATCACTACAAAACTGGATTAACAAAATAGGATGTTTGTTCCAAGTAGTAAAATTCTTGAATTATGTAATATTTGTTGTTGTTGTTATGTGCCGTCGAGTCGGCCCCGACTCATAGCGATCCCTTCTTGGGTTTCCGAGGCAGTATCACTGCAGAGGTAGATTGCCTCTTCTTCCTTCCGAGGAGTGGCTGGTGGGTTTGAACCACCAGCCTTCTGGTTAACAGTCAAGTGCCTTAGGCATTATGCTACCAGAGCTCCTATGTAATATTAGGAAATAATATTGTTTAACTCTTTTTAAATATGTGGAACAAATATAAATATGACTTGAGAGTGTTTAAGGGATGTAGGTTTAAAACAGAAGAACAGAGAAAGCAAAAAACTGTAAAACACAGGATAAAGGTGGAGGCTGTCACCAAGAGACCTGCATACATAAAGAAGATATAAGATAAAAATATAGTGTACAATAATATAGAAAAAAAAAATTCTCGTGCATAGTTTCTGTGGAGTGGAATTTGAATATTCTCGTTATGTCACAGTTGGAATTCTTTCAGAAGCAAAACCTTGTGGGAGATGGTGAAAGACTAAACTGGCTGCTGAGTGCCCACTTGCCTTCCTCAACCTTCACTCCTCTTTCCCTACCATGAACAACAGAACTCTGGGAAAGCCAAATCCCTCTTTGATTTGTTATTCATTTAGCAGTAACAAAAGGGAGATTAAACTGTTACATTTATTTTTGAATTATCATGGTCTCCTTTATTAACCCAGAAGATAATGACCTGGAAGTTAGTGATTGCCTGTTGTGTGACAGCAAACTGTTTACAGCAGAGTGCACCCAGCTGTGGAATTCATTAGACAAGAAGCAGATGCCCTTGGAATCATTTTCCTTCACTTCTACACATGTTAACATGTATGACCCACTTTAAGAAATTATCTTTAAAAATCTGAATCTTATTACAGAGTTAAGTTATGAAGTATGCTTTTAAAAATAATAGTAACAGGATTTTATTATAAATGGCATGTTCTGTAGAGTTTGATAAGATTATTAAACCTGGCAACATTGGTTTACTGATTCTTTTATCAGAGATGTATGGGGTACAGTGAGGCACTCTAACCAAGACTCTGCATTTCAGTGACCTGCCTGACCTAGAGCACTCATCATTTCTTCATTTAATCATCGCCCATAACCTCCTTAGTGGCCTCTTTGTCTAAAATAAATCATGACTTCATTTAGACTGAAAACTGTTGCTCCTTTAAACCTTTATCTTACTTTATGAAACACACAGTCAAATATTTTAATAACCGAAATTAATCCAAATATTATTTATTGAGTAACTATGATATAAAAGGGAGCTCTGCTAGCATAGTCGCTAAGATCCTTGCCTGCTAACCAGAAGGCTGG
>NW_006921704.1:6588842-6615139 GCF_000298275.1 Orycteropus afer afer | reverse complement strand
TATGGGTAAAATATTGAATGATGCAGGAAGCATCAAAAGAAGATGGAAGGAATACACAGAGTCACTGTACCAAAAAGAACTGGTTGATGTTCATCCATTTCAAGAGGTGGCATATGATTAAGAACCAATGGTATTGAAGGAAGAAGTTAACGCTGCACCAAAGGAAGTGGCAAAGAATAAGACTCCAGGAATTGACAGAATACCCATTGAGCAAATAATCCAAGAAGCTGGACTGTATGAACGTGGCATCAAGATTGGAGGAAGAATCATTAACAACCTGCGATACTCTGAAGACACGACATTGCTGAAAGTGAGGATGACTTGAAGCACTTACTAATGAAGATTGAAGAATACAGTCTGCAGTATGGATTACATCCCAATATAGAGAAAACAAAAATTGTCACAACTAGATCTATAAGCAGCATCATGATAAATGAAAAAAAGATTGAAGTTGCCAAAGATTTCACATTGCTTGGTACTACGATTGACACCAATGGAAGCAGCAGTCAGGACATCAGACAACGTATGGCACTCGGAAAGTCAGCTGCAAAAGAACTCTTTCAAGTGCTGAAGAGCAAAGATATCTCCTTGAGGACTAAGGTGCACCTGACGCAAGCTATGATATTTTCAATTGCCTCATATGCATGTGAGAGCTGGACAATGAATAAGAAACACCAAAGAAGAACTGATGCTTTTGAGATGTGATGCTGCTGAAGAATGCTGAAAGTACCATGGACTGCTAAATGAACTAATAGATCTGTCCTGGAAGAAGTGCACCCAGAATGCTCCTTGGAAACAAGAATGGTCAGACTTCATCTCACCTACTTTGGCCATGTTATCAGAAGGGACCATTCCCTGGAGAAGGATGTCATGCTTGATAAGGTGGAGGGTCAAGAAAATAGGGGAAGGCCCTCAATGAGATGGATTAACACAGTGGCTGTGGTGATGGGCTCGAGCATGGCAGGGATCTCAGGGTTGGTGCGGGACTGGGCAGTGTTTTGTTCTGCTGTGCATGGGGTCACTATGAGTTGGAGATGACTCGACAGCATCTAGCAACGACAACAACAAATTGAGAAAAAATAATGTAATGAAAATATACAGATATTTGCCAAGTAACACACTCTGAGAGGTCCCACCACCTGATTGGTGCAGAGGTCTGGTCACTCGTTGGCTTCTGTCCAAGTTGCTTTCAGTGGCCCTCAAAGGAATTGACTTGTGATGCATGCCTCATAATTTGTCTGGGTCATGTTAGCATAGTGGTAATCTTTTCCTGGGAGATGAAAACAATAATTAGTTTCATATACCCTACTTATGCCACTGTATCATGGCATAGTTTCCAAACATCCATATAACTGCTACTTGATATTTATTTTGTTTTGTTTATATTTCAGTCCAATTATTTTTGACACATATCAAATTTGTGCCCTGATTAAGCCTTGTGCTTTTCATGGGTGCCTGTATAGCCTGCCCCTTAATCCTGAGCTCCAGGTTCTGTGTAATAAATCAGACCAAAATTCAATAAGCATTTATTATCATCCATAGACTTTTGATCAAATGGGCAGTATTTCTGGTCTCTATTGGGCTCACTCATGAGCCTATGATCAGATGTAGTTATGCAGGTTGTTTGGTCATGACTGACTGACTCTATCGCATAGTTTAGTTTAGATTTGGGCTTGGCTGAACATCCGGACTTTTCTCCTCGATGCATTCTGGCAAAGTCCAGCAAGCTAACCCATGCAGCAATCCACAAGTAAGAATGTAGACATACAAAGTCTCTTAGGCTACATTCCAACCTGCCACATTGATATTTTCACCACATTCTTCTGACCAAAGTAAGTCACAAGTGCAGGCTAGATTCAAGGATGGGGAAAGAAGCTCCATCTCTTGATGGGAGTGGTTACAAACTTACATTCCAAAGGGCAATAAGATTAATCAAGATAATGAATACACTCAATCTACCATGAGGAAAATAAGGCCAATAAATGAGACTATTCTACCATGTAAATAAAAACACCACAAATTAAATACATTCAATTCTTGACACTAAAGATTAAAAATTTTAATTTTTGATAATTCATGTCCCTCAAACGTGATAATTTAACATTTTGCTGAAACATACTTCTTTATTATTTGATAATTTTTTTATTATTATTATTCATTCGCACTGAAATATAAATTCCATGAGAGATGTTGTCTGTCTTACTCATTATGGTATTCTAATTACCTGAAAAGTACTTAGCACAAATTAAGTGCTGAGTAAATTCCTAAGTCTGAAAGGGCGTTTATACTTTTTATTTAAAATTTTTAATATAAAGTTTTCTCATTTGTAAAATTAGGATATATCCATACTATCTCAAAGGATTGTCATGAAGATTAAATTATGTGTGTATGTATGTGTGTGTATTATGTAGAAGCTTACTAAATATTGTCTTAGAATTGGGGGGCTTATGAAATTCTTAGATTTCCTGCAAGTATATATTCTACAAACTAATATGGAGGGTCAAAGAAAGGCAGAGATCTGGAGAATGGATGAGAAGGAGCTTCACAGGAGAGATAGTATCTGACAGGGATTTTGGAAGAAGAACTTTGTGAGAGGGGTGGAATTTTCAGGAAAGGGAGAGTATTATCCATAATGGCTAAAGTAGGAACTGCCATTAGAAGATCAGAACATACTCTGACTTGAGATTATATTGGTGGGAAAATGGGAAGCAAAGTTTGGTAGATACATAGAGTCCACCATAAATGCAACTCATTAAACTATGAATAAACGTTCCCAGATTTTTCAGTGAAAATGATTACAGTTAGTCAATAGGAAAGATATTTGACCACAGTGTATAGACTGATGACAATTAAAAGTAATAGAAGGCTAAGAAAAGAACTGGGAAAGTCGTTTGGAAGCCTAAATTAAAGCTTGAGAAATGAGTGCAGTGAGATTGAAAAGGTAAGGAAGGCGTGAGAAATTATTGATGTTTGAAGAAAATGAGGGAAAGGCAATAAAAAAAGTGAGATGACTAGAATCTACAATGTCCAACTGAAAGATGAGAGTGGAAATAAAGAGTAATTGGAAACTCAAAAAGAAAAAGCTTAGAGGCTATAAGAGTGAATGAAAATAAATTTTTGTTATTGTTATTCAGTGGCATCAATTCTGTTCTAACTAGCAATCCTATGTACAACAGAACAAAACACTGCCTGGTCCTGTGCCATCATCTCAATCATTGTTGTTTGAGCTCATCATTGTAGCTGCTGTGTCAATTCGTCTCCTTGAGGGACATTCATCTCAATTCATCTTTTCTTCTCTGACCCTTTACTTTATAAAACATGACATCCTTCTCCAGGGGCTGTTGTTGTTGTTGTTATGTGCCGTCGAGTCGGACCCGACTCATAGTGACCCCTCCTTGGGTTTCCCAGGCAGTATCACTACGGAAGTAGATTGACCAACCTTCCTTCCGAGGAGAGGTTGGTGGGTTTGAACTGCCACCCTTCTGGTTAGCAGTCAAATGCCTTAGGCCGCTACCAGAGCTCCTTCGCCAGGGCCTGGTCCCTCATAATAATGTGTCCAAAGTCTATGCAACGAAGTCTCTCTGTCTTTGTTCTCAAGTAGCATCTGGTTGTACTTCTCCCAAGACAGATTTGTTCATTCTCTGGCGGTCCATGGCATCTTCAATATTCTTTGCCAATACCATAGTTCAAAGGCACCAATTCTTTAGTTATCCTTGTTTATTGTCCTGCTTTCTCACACACATGAGGTGATTGTAAATACTTTGGCTTACTTCAGGCTCTGTTACTTGGACTTTTTTTTTTTAAGGTAACTCTGTAGTTTATGTTTCTCTATAGACCAACTAGTGCTTTTGTACCATTTAGTACAATCTTTTTCAAATTGTGGGACAAAACCCATAAGTTAATCATGAAATCAACTTTGTGACTTAAGATCAGCATTTTTTAAGTGAAGCAATAAGATGGGATAGAATTAAGAAAAAAAAAAAAAAGAGAGAGAGAAAGTACATTTCATACAGTGTTACATGGCTATGCATTATTTTAAAAAATGCCTATTTTATATATGTCTTATACATATATGTTTTCTGTATGCTTTATACATAATTTATATATGTGTGTGCTCGGTCACAATGTCACATATATTTTTGATTTAATAAAAAGGAAAAAGTTGTCTCTAGTGATCTATTCCAAGGTTTATCACATGACTTATTCCTCAGTCTAAAGCTATTTTTTAATTAATTGATTAAATACTTATTACCTACCTGATATGTCTGAAAATTAACCACCAGAAAGAATATAATTTACCTCCTGCTACAAATGTGCTGGCATTGAGTATAGAATATGTACAAAGGAAAATAAAACTGGCAAAACATATACATGCTGGGGCATAGGTGTGAGATACTAGCATTCTGTTTCTTTAACATCTTGAAAGTATATTAAAGCAAAATGCTTTCATGTCAGAATTGTTTTTAATGTTTTTATGAAGCAAGTAATGTTTAAAAGCAGCAAAGGCATGCTCATTGAAGGTCTGCTCTAGCATGTCTGTTTTGCAACAACAAGGTAATTCCCATCGGAGGAGTACAGAAATCCTTCTATGGATAGTTCAGCAATTTTATTTTTATATTCAGTAGGTTGGAGTTTATTTCAATTGCAAAATAAATGTGTTGGAGCAATTACTAAGTTGTTGTCAAGTGCTGTTGAGTCTTTTCTAACACACAGCGACCCCATGAGACGGAGTAAACTGACTCATAGGATTTTGTAGCCAGTAATCTTTACAATCTTTACAAGAGCAGATCACCAGGCCTTTTCTCCCAGGGGTCTGTTGGTTGGGTTTGAACCTCTAAACTTTTTGTTAACCATTGCACCACCAGGACTCCTGGACGATATCATATTTGTTGTTCAACATAAAATGATGAAGGTATGTCATACGTTCCGAGGGAGATTTCAATCTAATAGAGGACACTAGATTATTTTTTTTTTCCCCTGTGTGCTTTCATTTTGGCTAAGAGGGATTAAATAGAAGATCCTAGCAGCAAGCGAAAAAATAAGTAATATACAGAATCACTTTGTTACATTTTGTGCTAGTGAAGAGAAAAGAAGAGGGAAATAGGAAATCTAAGGATGAAGTGATACAAAAATCAAGGAAGAGCTGTTGAAGTTTCTGTATCCTTGTCTCTTAGTAATTTATTAAGCTATTTAGAGAGTTGAGATCCAAAGAAATATTGGATAAAATATTCTTGGGTATAAATATGAAACTGAAACATTATATCACATATCTTATTTTCAAGTTCTGTACAACCACTTCCAATTTCGCTGACTTGAGTGGAAAGATGAGATGGACCGAGAAATGTTCATAAATGACAGTCTTGTTAGACTTTGTCATTCTGCAAGAGACTATTAGATTGTCTCTAGTTTCATTCTAGGTCATTATTATGATGACCTTATAGACAAGTTTATATTTATTTTGCTGTCTGCTAGTCTGATTTTTTATACAAAACAGCTTAAGTATTCTACCCATATTTCCTCTGTCACACACATCTTTCCTTTAATAGTAGCCTTCTGCTTGCTTCTTAAAGACCCGCTGAGATGTTCTTATGCATAAAAAAACAGATGCCCCAATTTTTCCTTTCAAAACCATTTTATACAATATTTAGCAAAGTAGATTTAACTTTCGTAAAGTAAACTCAAGATGCTCATGGGTTAATAGAACTTATACTGTAAGAAATATTTGTTTCAAGCTGTCTAAAACAATATGTTCAATTAAAATTTTTTCTTGGGGTTAATAAACTACATAAATCATTTAGTTTTACAAATCATTAAGATGATGAAAATTTTATAATTATATATATATATATATATAGATCTCTGATGGCATAATGCCTAAGGCATTTGACTGCTCGCCAGAAGGCTGGTGGTTCAAACCCCACCAGCCACTCCTTGGAAGGAAGATTGGGCAATCTACTTACGTATCCATATACATTTCTAATTTAATTACTACTTCATATTAGTGAGGAAAATCCAACTGCAAATGTGAGAAGTTAAATCTGGGATAAGTAATAAATGTTCGAATAAAAGCTAAGAGAAGAAACAATGATTCAAATGTCACAGCAAAAATGCAGAGAATCAATACAAAAAAAAAAAGAAAGTAGTAAAAGATAAAAACAATGAATCTCTGTCACTAATGTTTTATCTTAGTTTAGCTACCAACTTTGTCCCAGCTCATTCCCCAATGCATAAAAAGATCAACTTAGCATTAGGCATATATTAGGCTACTGAAATAGAGCACAGCAATGTAACAAACATAGTAAATATTTTTAAGGCCATGATTACCTGGAAGGTTCTCAGGTCTAAGGCCTTTGCTAAGGTTCAGGAGAATTAGATATTACCATAGAATTCTTTGGAAAGTACTCAGAGAACAAATAGAACAATGCTGCCATGTGAAGAAATTTATCCCCAACCCCCAACCCCTTAGTCTAAAATGCTAATCACTAATTACTATTTTGAATAATGATGCAAGTTTTTACTGTATCCTAAGAGTTACTCTGAAAATGCACATTTGGAACCTAAGACTACAAGGGGTTCCAGGAAATGAAGTCATGGAGTGGTCTGGGGTTTCCTTAAGGTACCTATCCCACTAGCACATTTCAGGAATTGTCTTATCAAATGAGCTCATTTTTACTTTGTCACAGACTTAGATGTTTCATTAAAACAAAAGTCTTGTGTATATTGTGATTATTATTGCCTCAAAACAAACCTCCCTAAAACTTAGTGATGTAAAACAGTATTTTATTATGCTTTAGGGTTCTGTGGATCAGGAATCCATAGAAGGCTCAGCATGGATGGCTGTTCTCTCTTGCAGGATGTCTGGGACTTTATATGGGAAGATGGCAGCTGGTGGTGACTAGATAGCTGGGGACTGAATTTGTTTGCAGGCATTCTCATTTTGGCTGTTGATTGGAGCACATAAATGTGACTTATTCTTAGGGCCTGAGCTTCATACAACATGGTAAGCTCAGTGTAGTCAAATATTACTTGACAGCCCAGGAATGAAAAGACGAGTGGCCCAAGAAGACCAAGCACAAGCTGTGTGGCCTTTTATGAATAACCTTGCAGGTCAAATAGCATCACTTTCTGTACTCATATTGACTGGAGCCAGCACAAGCCAGCCTGCCTTCAAGGGGACAAGACATAGAATACACTACTTGATGGGGAAGAGTATCAAAGAATTTACAGATGTATTTTAGAACACTGTAAGTAAGCACCTCAAACTGGAGGTGTGGGGAATTGTGTTTCATGCTCTAAGCTTAAGCATCTCCTGTGGATGAGGAGGAAAAGGCAGCATCTTTTCCACAAGACTATCAGTTTAGGACACAGTCTAGCAAGAATGATACTTCTGTACAAACCTAATGCTCCATTCATCCCATCCGTCTACCTCTAATACAAAGTAAACCTACTGCAGTTGAGTCAATTCTGACTCATAGCAATAAATCTTCACAGAAGTAGACTCCACATCATTTTTCTATGGACCGCTGTTGAGTGTGAACTGACAAACTTTTGGTTCGCAAATGAGTGCTTCAACCACACCACCAGGAATCCTTCCTTTTATCTGATATAGAAAGATTGGAAATGATTGTGAAGAGCTTGAAAATAAGATGTGAGATGATACAAAGTAATTCTTTATTTCAATTTTATGCTCATGCATATTTTATTCAATAGTTTCCTTATATCTCAACTCTTTAGAAAGCTTTCTATTCCTCTATATTTACAAATTATAACAGCAGCATTCTAGAGACCTGGCAATTCATCCAGAGAAAACTATCAACCAAATGCCCCATCTGATAGTAGTTTCCAAAAACAACTGAAGGTATCACTGTGTCCTTGTTAATATATATTAAAGCAAAAACAACAATATTAGCAATTAACTGAATAGGAGAAAACTTACATAGCATTTGAGGAAAACATAGAGGAAAGAAAAAGGAGAAGTACTTCATTCGAAATTGATTTATGCATGGGTATACATAATTATAACTATATATCATATAGTTATAAACAGTTATATACATAGTTATAAACTTGTTTTATATGCATATGCATATACACATAGAGCAAAAAATTAATGTATAAAATAAAAACAGTGCATGCTTCTTTTTATACTGATTCAAAAGTTATTTTATTATTGGCAAGCACTCTTGATTAAATATTCATTTATTATCTATTAATGTTTACATATTTACATATTCATTTTAATAGAATGTCTGGTGTTATTTTTCTAAATGTATAATATGGGATTAACCTTAATGCATACAGATTTCAAGGCAGAACAGCATCAACATACTTATTTATAAGTGCTTGCTACTCAACTGGGAATATGTTTTACAGAGAAGAATAAAAACTATTGGCCATTTTATTGCTAACACCCACTGATTTTGTGGTTGGAACATTTGGTTATACTGTACTTTCATTAAATAATATAGTAATTACCACTTTTGCAAGATGGTATTTTATTCATTTACATATATTTTACCATGCTGCATGTTAAATAGGAAATAATTAGATACTAAGGGAAAGGAGCAAAAATGTGGGTAGGCAATCTGCTATTGCTTCCAACATATGCAACTTGTGAAGCAGATGGAATTGTGTTCTTGAGATGTTTAAGGACTTTAGAGTGGTTCATATCAGCAGCATCTGGAGACCAATTACGGAAGACTCTCGACAGGGGTCATGCCTCAGGGTTTTTAAATGGATGAATAATATATAAACTCCAATGCTTCCCACAGAGACAGACTAAAGAAGAATCAGAAAGAAAGAGTCTATTTGAGTTGAACTAAATGAAACAATTTGAAATTTGAACTAAAGTCTTTTGTATTTACATATGTAGTTGGTTGTAAGGTGCAATACAGGGGCATAATGAATAGAAGGGGGGAAAAAAAACTTTCTAAGCTCCTGCCTATTCCTGAGTCTGGAAGAAAAACAACATGAAAGAAGAATAATTTCTCAATTCATGCCAGGAAACAAATGGTTTTTATAAACACGTGTAATATCAAATTAATGGAAGAAACTTGCTACATTTTAAAGCTCTCAACTACCTTAGATTATTGTATATATACAATATTGTCTATTTTAAACTTTTCATATTAAATAATAAATTCCAGAGACCTGGATAGATTAATGAATTGCCCATAGCTTTACAAACAACTTTTAACAGTAGTGATTCTAAATTCAGGTGTTCATTCAACTTCACCCAACTGCTATGATTACATACTGTATAATCATTACAAAAATTGCAACAATGCTGCTTATACTAGGGACTAGTACCTCTTAGGTTACAATGAGATACTCATATGCCTTACTTCATTTAGTTTTGAAAACAATACTCTCCAGTACAACAATACTATCTAAAATTACCAACATTATTTTATTCATAAGAAAACTAAAGTTTAGAGAATCAAACCTAAGAACACATTTCAGGTCTGAGAAACTCAGTGCCTTCAGTGAAACATACTAATGTCACCTTGTTTAGATTTTCTGAAAAAGTCGGACTGAACAATAAAATCAGTAAGATGCTGTAATAATGCCTTCTAAGAAGTTCAGTAGGAGCTCTGGTAGCATAGTGCTTAAGGCATTTGACTGCTAACCAGAAGGCTGACAGTTCAAACCCAACAGTCACTCCTAGGAAGGAAGGTTGGGCAATCTACTTCCGTAGTGATACTGCCTCGGAAACCCAAGGAGGGGTCGCTATGAGTCGGGGCCAACTCGATGGCACATAACAACAACAACAACAAGTTCAGTAGTTTGTTCATTTGTTTATTCATTGATAAATATTTATTAAGTACATATTTCTCCATTATGCTAGGCACTGAGCTAGGGGCTAGGAATATAGCAGTGAATAAAATAGGAATATACCTTGGTTCCATGTAGCTTGCAACCTCATGCTGTCAAAAACAACCTTATGAAGTTAAATTTTGTGTGTGATAAAATAGGAAAAAGATAAAATAAAATCATCAGCATGTACAAAGTCTAACCCAGACCTCCAGATTATAGGAGTGCTTTAGTGTCTTCTGTTTCTATTAATCACATTATTATTATTATTTAGCAAAAATCATCACCATTTAATTACAATGAATTAAATAATCAAAAGCCTAGTTACCTTCAATTTAGGCCATGCAAATAAAATCTGTGAATTCTCCATGAATTGCAATCCCATTTATTCCTTTGCTGATATGTCTCTAATACTTTATTAAATGGATAAAAACAAATGGTTATAGGTAAATACTGAAAGATATGAAGATGGTTAATCTCTAGGCATAGATTTTGAGCAATGGAGCCAAAGAGAGTATCTATAGACTAGGAGATAACATAGGCTGGAGTTTATAAGATGGATAAATAAGGCTTATCTTGGAGACAGTCCATTTAATTTTCTTCTGCTATCCTTTAAAGTGGCGTAGTGCCTAAGGCATTTGACTGCTAACCAGAAGGTTGGGGGTTCAAACCCACCAGCTACTCCTTGGAAGGAAGGTTGGGCAATCTACTTCCTTAGTGATACTGCCTGGGAAACCCAAGGAGAGGTCACTGTGAGTCGGATCCCACTCGACAGCAGTGAGTTTGGTTTTTTGGTATCCTGTAAAGTATTTTTTTAAATTTCTCATTAAAAATTCATCTTAAAATTGTTAAGGAAAAGTTTCTATCAGCAATTACATTGATAGAAATAGTGGTCACGAGGCCAACATGGGGATGGCGCTAGATCTTAATAAGAGATCTCAAAGGAAGATGGGAATTGAAACATATAAATGAACATCAATTGACTAGAGTAGGAGTTTCAATGTTGAGCCATTCTTTCTCAAATTTAAGGAAGCAATATTTATTTTATTATGAAAGACTGAAGCTTCATTTATTCATTTATTCATAGACATCTATTGAATGCTTATGTTACTCACTCTGATAGGTCCTAGGAGATCTGATGATGTAGTGCCTAAGGCATTTGACTGCTAACTAGAAGGCTGGCAGTTCAAATTCACCAGCCACCCCTCAGAAGGAAGACTGGGCAATCTAATTCCATAGAGACTCCACCTTGGAAACCCAAGGAGGGGTCACTATGAGTTGGAATCAACTCGAAGGCAGTGAGTATGGTTTGTTTTTTTTTTGTTTTTTTTTTTTTTTCATGGTAGGTTCTAGATATATAATAATGAGGAGACTCAGACTTGGATAGCATTCCAGATATTTCCTAATGGAGTTTATTCAATAATGGTAATTAGGTTAAAAAGAAACTGTTCATTCTTTTTCTTAACCAGAAAAACCCTTTCATCAAGTGAGTTTTACAAGAAGCACACCATGTAAAGTATGACAATGTGATATCTCCTGTTTCAAATATTATATCTAAGAGCATATTTCTAGAATTGACATTTTATAAAGACAATCAATGATACCAATGAAAATTCTTTAAGAGAAAAAAAATTGAAAGCAGAGATTACAGATGATAACTCAGGCTTATAGGAGCCTCAGAATTCAGTTTATTTATGTATTTTATTTTACCTGTACAGACATTTGGAGAGAGAACTTCATTTTGATTCATACAGTTGTCTTAAATATTGCTTTTAGAAAATGCTCACAATTAAAAAAAAAACTTTTAAAATAATTTCTCATTACACTTGAATGAATAATAGCAAGAAATTTTTGTTCAAAATTAAAAAAAAAAATACATAACCTATGCTCACTGTATAGTGTATTGGTTCAAAATTTAGTGTTTGAGATAAAAATCATTGTTTTCATTCCTGAAGGAACTCTTACTAGCTGTGCAGCCATGGGATAATTACTTAATTGATCTGTGCTACAGTTTCTCTAATTCTAAATTTGAAGGAATAGTGCCAGGGTTGTTGAAAGGAATAAGTTAAATAATATATAAAGTACATAGCACATACTACCTGGGTCATACCAGACATTCAATAAAAGATATTTGGACTTTATTCCTATTTAATAAAATAAAAGTCATGGATGATGGGAGTTGCTTTATCACAGTGACTAGAATCCAGTTCAATTTAATTCACCAAATCATATTGTCTGACAACTGTGGGATAGGCAAGTGCAAAGTGATGTTGAAAGTGAAAAAATGCCACAGTCCCTGCTTGAAAGAGTCATTAACCCAAAAGTAAGTGGGTTTGGGATGAGAAGTGTTCTGGGCAAAAGGAACAGCTATGTGAAATTCCCTCTGGTGGCAAGAAAATGCACAGAGGAACACGTGGTAGTTTTCACTATGAGTGTGATAAAGAAAGAAGGGAGTTGAATGGTATGAAAGATTATATTGACAAGAAATCTTTATAATCTCTGGTACAGACCTGAAGTTTTTATCTTAGAGAAATTGGAAGCCATGGAGGCTATTTGATTTCATAGTCAGTTGAGTGATTTGACTGTAGCAAGACAGCTTGGTTTCAATGGACAAAAATGGAAGCAGCATGACCAATGAGAAGGTTTTTGCATAATTAAGAGAATAAATGAAAATATAATGGTCTAGATAGTAACAGTGGTGCTTGAGAAAATTAATAGATAGTAGTAATATTTGGGGTCTCGAATTAACAGGACTTGGTGAGAAATAAAAGATAAAGAGGAAGCATAGACTTCTGTGTTCTCCGCTTAAGTTACTGAGCAAATATTTATGCCCTTTAGGAGCTCTGGTAGCATAGTGCCTAAGGCAATTGACGGCTAACCAGAAGGCTGGTGGTTCAAACCCATTAAACTCCTTGAAAGTAAGGATGGGCAATCTACTTCTGTAGTGATACCATTTCAGAAACCCAAGGAGAGGTCTCTATGAGTTGGGTCTCACTTGATGGCACATAACAACAACAACAACACATATTGTTAGTGAAACTACTTTGAGAATAATTTTTTCCATATTGAATATATTGAATGTGAGATATCAATGAATGAGAAATATCAATTTCAAGAAGTTCTGTAGACAGTTTCCTACAGGGGTCTAATCAGGATGGAAAATTGGACTGGAGGTATAAAATAACAAGTAATTAACAGTTTTTATTAAAGCCCTTAGAATAGATGATATCATACTGAGACAAAATAAATGTGGAGCAAAGAGATGACCTTAAATACAGCTAAAAAAAATCAGCACTTATAGGGTACTATAGGAGCCAGGCCAAAAAAAAAAAAAAAACTGAAAAGGAGTCGTAATAGGGATAAGAGACAAATGAAAACCACAAAGGTTCACAGAAGTCAAGATAAACTGTTGTCAAAAATATAGTCAGCCAGTGGTAAACTGCTTCCAGGGCACTACATCTGTGGACCCAGAAATGTGTCCACAGAATTTAATGACATGGATGCAGTGTCAGTGAAGTGGTAAAGGCAGATGCCACATTGTGATGGATTGAGTTCTAAATGAACAGTGGGGGAAGGAGTAAGGAGAGTATTTGAGATAGTTTCTCTAAAAAGAGGCATGAAATAACTAGAGTGGAACTTTCAATTACTTGTTTTACAGATGAAGAAACTTGAGGAGCTAAAAATCCTAGTGGGAAACCCTTAGCAGATTAAACAACATTGAAGACACAGAAGAGAGTGAAGGAAAAGGAATGGGACAAGTTTCCAGATAAAGCAAGAGGAGATGTTTTTCAGAGAATGGAGAACAGATTGATTGGTTTCAAGTAATAGTAAGAAGCATAGATACAAATAAAATAAAAAGCTAAATGTAGAGCTGAGAAGATTTAGGGGAGAGAAAGCTGGGGATTTATTTACTCAGTGAAGGAGAGAATGAGGCCCCCTGTTATAAAGGAGTGTATACAGGGAGATAATTGGATAATTGGAAGAATGCTGTAAATGAGTAGCCATGGAGAAAAGGAGATTGCTGAAAAATGTAAGCTAAAAAACAAGATAATGTGTCACAAGTAAATGTGTCGGTCTCCAAGGTTTTAAAATTTATTTTGTACTATGATACATTTGCAAGTAGGATTGTTTTATTTATTATTATTTAATTGATTATTTAATTAATTTAAGAATTAAGGGGGGAAAAAAAAAAGCACCTCACTGCCGTCGTCAAGTTGATTCTGACTCATAGTAACGCTTCCTTGGGTTTCCAAGGAAGTATCTCTATAGAAGTAGATTCCCCACTCTTCCTTCCAAGGAGGGGCTGGTAGTTTGAACTGCAAGGTTTCTGGTTAACAGTCAAAATACCTTAGGCACTGCACCAGCAGAGCTCCTTGACAAAACCATGTGTCATGATCTCCTCCAAAACTTGTTGATTAGGGACTTCTAGTGAAATGGAGGAATAGGCAGACAAGTGACACAGACCCTCTTCAACAAAGAAAAGAGAAACCAATTGACAGAGATACAGAAGATAATCCTGGAGCCCTGAGCTTTGAAAGGAACTATACAGAAGTGGGAGCTCTGGTAGCATAGTGGCTAAGGCACTTGACTGCTAACCAGAAGGCTGGCGGTTCAAACCCACCAGCCACTCCTCGGAAGGAAGGTTGGGCAATCCTACTTCTGTAGTGATACTGCCTCAGAAACCCAAGGAGGGATCGCTATAAGTCAAGGCTGACTCGACGGCACATAACAACAACAACAACATACAGAAGTGGATTAGGCACCAACTAGTGGCAAAACCTGAATGAAAACAGTGAGTACTGAGATGGTCATAGCTGTGGACTATCAGCTAATCTGACAGGACCAACAGCCTGAATATTTCCAAGTGATGTAGGGACCTGAGAATTGATCTAAAGATTAGCCCTGGTTATCAAGGGCTGCAGGGATGACGGCTCTGGTGGCCTATGACTAGGAAGGGAAATAGCAAGGAGGGAGACAATTTGAGTGGTGGACTTTCTACTCTCTGGAGGATGAAGCCATTTTGATTGTTTAAAAGCGGCAGCCATTTTGGATATTTAAAGTGTCCTCGGAAGGAAGGTTGTGCAATCTACTTCTATAGTGATACTGCCTTGGAAACACAAGGAGGGGTTGCTATGAGTTGGGTCCAACTCGATGGTACATAACAACAACAACAACAAAGTGACCAAGGGTGCAGCCATTTTGAATGTTCATAAGCCGTGGCCATTTTGGATATTTAAAGTGACAGCATTCTCATCTGGATTCCAGGGACCTAAGAATGGGCTCTGTTTGCCAAGTTTGGCAGGGACATACAAGAAGCTGACAACAGCAAAGGAGATAAGTGGTGAGTATATAAGTGCTGTCAACTATTGAATAGAAGAGCACAGCACAATACCTTACTTATGTAGATAACATACAAATAAAATAAAGAAACTGAAAATCATGGGCAAGTCACTCCAACATTTTGTTGTGTGGCGTCGAGCCAGACCCAACTCATAGCGACCCCTCCTTGGGTTTCCAAAGCAGAATCACTATGGGAATAGATTGCCCAACCTTCCTTCCAAAGAGTGGCCGGTGGGTTTGAACATACAATCACCAATTAAATATAAACAAAAAACATCACAATACCTTGGAAACAACAGAGCATCACAGTCCACACAAAGAAGCAAGAGAAACAAGGGACCAGGATACAGGCCCAAAATACATCCCTGAAGAAGAGAAAGACACATCATTGGAACTTCCTGATAAGGAGTTCAAAAGAATTATGTTTACCTATCTTCAATGAATTGAGAGACAAATCAAGGAAATCACTGACAAAATTGAGGAAAACACAGAGAAAACCCTACAACAATTTTGAAAGACAATACAAGAACAAAATGACAAAATGAATGAAAAATTATAAATGATACAAAATCTACACACTGAAATCCAGAAGATTAATACTAAATTTTCACAAATACTTAAGTCAATCAACAGGCAAAGGAGCAGAATTGAATCAATGAAAGACAGAATTAGTGAGATTGAAGACAAATACCTGAATACTTCTTTGGAAAGGGATAAATCAGTAAAAAGATCAATACAAAATTAAGAAAGCCTAAGGTTCATGTGAAATGCCATCAAAAGAAACAACATATGTGTCATCAGAATTCCAGAACAGGAAGAGACAAATAAAACCACAGAGAAAATTGTCAAAGATTTGTTGGAAGAGAGTTTTCCTGGTATGATGAAAGATGAGAATATATCCATTCAGGAAGTCCAACAAACCTCAAACAGGAAAGCCCCCAAAAGAAAATCACCAAGACATGTGATCATCAAGCTCACCAAAACCAAAGACAAAGAATCATGAAAGCAGCATGGGAAAAACAAAAAGTTACCTACAAAGGGCAAACAATAAGACTAAGCTTAGATTTCTCCGCAGAAACCATTCAGGCAAGTAGACATTGGGATGGTAAATACAAAACCCTTAAAGAGAAAATTTCCAATCAAGAATTATGTACCCAGCAAAATTGTCCCTCAAATATAATGGTGAAATTAAGACATTTCCAGATAAGCAGGAATTAAGTGAATTTGTTAAAACCCAACCAACCTTACAAGAGATGCTAAAGGGAGCCCCTTGGATAGAGAAGCAACAATAGCCAACAACAACAGACCATTAACACACATGATGATATAACCCAGAAACCAACCCAGCTGTGGAAATATCCAAAGTAAATAAGCCTACAAGATTGTAAATAGGGAACCAGAGACATCAATTGACAAATGAGGACAACTACAAACCAAAAAAGGGGAAAAAACTGTGTCGTTAAAGAACTTCTAGATGGTAGGGAAGTCAAGACCACTACAAGATAGAATGGACTGTTCTAAACTTTGGAAGAAAATGATAAATCACAGGGTAACCTCAAGGAAAAATGAACCTTCACATCAAAATAAAAAAGAGAACCAGCACAAATATTTAGCAAATACTAAGACAATAGCAATGAAGGAAGTGATGACACGATTCATAAACAAAACGAACTCAGCACAGAAAATTATATGGAACAAAGAAATTGACACCATATAAAAGCACATAACAAAAGTGACAGCAACAAATTCATATTTGCCAATAATTACACATCTGGCAAGGGACTTATTTCTAAAACTTATAGAAAACTCCAACATCTCAATAGCAAAGAAATTAATAATCCAATTGAAAAATGGGCAGAAGACATGAATAGACACTTCACCAAGGAGGATATTCAGGTGTTCAGCAAATATATGAAGGGATGCTCATGATCATTAGCCATAAGAGAGATGCAAATCAAAACAACAATGAGATATCATCTCACCCCAGCACTAATGGCAAGGTTCAATTAGACAGAAAATAACAAATGGTGGCGAGGATGTGGAGAGATTGGACTCTCATACACTGCTGGTGGGACTGTGAAGTGATACAACCACTGTAGAAAGCAGTATGGCGATTCCTTAGAAAGCTGGAATTGGAGATACCATTTGACCCAGTAATCCCATTAGTAGGTACATATCCTAGAGAGGTGAGAGCCAGGACAGGAATAGATATATGAGCACTCATGTTCATTGCAGCACTATTTACAAGGGCAAAAATATGGAAAAAACCTACGTGCCCATCAATGAAAGAGTAGAGTCTACAAAACACCGCATAATATGGATGAACTTGGAGGACATTATGCTGAGTGAAATAAGTCAATCACAGAAGGAGAAATATAGTATTAGTTTGTTGTTGTGGAGGGTCAAGGAAAAATTTATATATGGAGGGAAACTTTCTTTGTTGGTAGCCAGGGGTGAGAGGGGAGGGGAGGGATCACTGAAAAAAAAAAATGCATTGACCCATGTCACTTTAGTTTTGTGTATTCCACTGTACATAAATTATATTTCAATAAAATGCATTAAAAATTGTTGATTAGGATGCAGATGGCAAATATTTATTCTAAATCCTGTCCCTCTAAACCTAGTATAATTTTCATATCCATCTTATTTCTCTATCTGCAGATGATCCATTATATTTTAAAATATGTATTATATAGTTTTTCTTTGAAATTTTGTTTATACATGAATTCATAAGAATTATGGTTAATTTTTACAGATTTATCTAACTTTCTATTATGGTTTGGTCAAGCCTTCTAGTAAATGCTAATAAATATCATAACATTTTCTATATAATGAAGTGTCATTTACTTAGCGAGTCAAATGTCCTCATAGCTAAGGATCATTAAATTCCCTTTCTTTGGCTTAAAGCCTGATAACTCTGAAAGTATCAAGACTTCTTCTTCTAGAATCTTGAGCTATTAAAACATGGGTATTTTACCAAGAAATCTATTTCTTGTTTCCTTCTGACTCAACCGTAAACAATAATTTGAGAAACCATTATTTACAGCCATTAACAGAAAGAGAATCTTTAAAGAGCAGTTTTAAAAGATTCTACCTTAGAACATTGGCTAAGAAAAATCACTTAAAAATATTAGTTATTTTGTCAGAGAAGGATTGTATCTCCAAAAGGAAAAAAAAACAAACTTTACTTGGAAGGATAATTACGTTGCATCATCAAGTTTCTTGGCAAAAGTTACAGATTCTTTTCCTGAACTGGTAACTCTGGATGACCAATATTTTCAGCATTTTCTTAATATCAGCTTTAAGTGAGAAAAATGTAATGTGTCACTAGACATTATTTACGACCTTGAATGATCTTACACAAAATATTCTGAAATGGGCCTATAACCCCTTCTTGGAGGAGGCTTACAAGCAAGTTTAGTCAAAGAGAGAGTAGGACTTCAGTACATTTTGATAAGTAATATTCTCTGTTTAGAAAGCTTCATGGAATTGTTGCCAGAAATGCAATTATTAGGTTAATCTTAGAATCTATTTTAGGTCTTAATGGCTTTTTGGTCAATGAGTCACTGAATAAAATGCAGATTCTCAGAGCAAATCCATATTCCCTCACCATTTTCCCCATACAAGCTCAGTCCCCCTGACAAGTACTTTACTTTTAATATTTAGTTTACTGTTTGGATGTTCTCAAAACAGTAAACTACACATAACATACTACACAAAACATTGTTCCACCTCCTACTTTGGCAAGTAGTGACGGGGATCTTAAAAGCCTGCAAGTAGCCATCTAGATGCAACAATGGGTCTCTCCTTGCCCAGAGCAAAGAAGAATGAAGAAAACCAAAGATTCATGGAAAGAATTAGTCCTAGCGACTGGTACACCATGCAATCTGCAGCCTATATGACTATGAGACCAGAAGAACTAGATGGTGCCCGGCTACCACTGTCAACTACTCAGAGTGGGATCTATGTAGGAGATCCTGGATAGAGAGGGAGAACAATGTGCAACAAAACTCAAAAGCATTTGTAAAAAGAAAAAAAGAGGGATGAGGTTTGCTGGTCTGATAGAGCCTGGTGGAACCACTGAGACCATGGCCCCTACCTGCCCTTCAGGTCTAGAATTGAACCTGCACCTGTGTCTTCCAGCCAACCAAAAGACAGGCATAGGAGTTGAACATTTACCTAAGGTTAATACACTCCTTGGACAGAACAATCATGGGAGAAAGAAGGGCTGTTTATGCACAGGGAGACAGCTCAGGGTGTAGGGGTGCATGGAGGGATGGAAACAAGGAAGAGGTGACTGTTAGGAGGAAGTGGGAGGGGAGCTGTTGCATTATAGTAAACTGTGGTCAATGTCATGGGACAAAGTGTATGTGAACTGTTGTATTGTATGGAAAGTGAATTTGCTCTGTAAATTTTCATCTAAATCACAATTAAAAAAAAAAAAAAAAGTTGTACAAAAAAAGACCTGCTCCAGCCTCCTGCCAAAGCAGCTCCTACCTGGGCCAAACAGTTCCCCAACCAACCACTCAGTGAGTATTTATTAAATATCTACTGTCTATTCTAAGAGGGCCAAGGAGCTCTGGTAGTGTAGTGCCTAAGGCATTTGACTGTTAACCAGAAGGTTGGTGGTTCAAACACACCAGCTGCTCTGCAGAAGGAAGATGGCAATCTACTTCGGTAAAGATTTACGACCTCAGAAATCCAATGGGGGTTGCTGTGAGTCAGAATCAACTTGACGGCAGTGAGTTTTTGGTTTTGTTTTTTAAATTAAAGGCCAGGACTACACCTGTCAAGTTCGCTCTTGTATTTTCATTTTCCACCATGTGTGGGTGCAGAGCAATTGCTTGATAAATATTTGTTGAATGAATGAATAAATGAATGAAATTTAAGGAAAAAGAAAAAAACTTACCCCTTTCTCCAAAATTTTTTTCCAGTTAGAATTTCAGTCTCTATGTATTGTTTTTTTTTCTTAGCTCATAGCGACTCCTCCTTGGGTTCCCAAGGCAATTATCACTATGGAAGTAGATTGCCCCATTTTCCTTCTGAGGAGTGGCTGGTGGGTTTGAACCACCAGCCTTCTGGTTAGCAGTCAAATGTCTTAGGCACTATGCCACCAGAGCTCCTTATTATAAAGCAACAACCAAGTGAGTTGTCATGGGGTCGATTGTAACTCATAGAGACCCACTTATGAAGAGTAGAACTTTGCCCAAAGGGGTTTCAGTAGTTGAGTTTTTTTTGGAAGATGGCCAGGCCTTTCATTTGCAGTGGCTGTTAGCAGCAAAGCACATTAATGCTTTACACCAGTCAGGAACCACTTACCTATTATATACCTTGTATGGAGGGGTCGCTATGAGTCGGGGCCGACTCGACGGCAAATAACAACAACAACAACAATGTATTTCTAACACAGCCCTTTATTTTTTATTTGTTTTATTTTTGCTGTAATATAGTTCTTTATTGTTTCTCATTTACTAAAGAATTTCTTTTTTTTTTCTTTTTAATTGTGGTTTGGATGAAAGTTTACAGAGCAAATTAGTTTTCAGTTCAGTAATTTATGTACATTAGTTGTAGTTCCCTCAGTGGCACAATACTCTTCCCCAGTTCCTCCCTGGGTTCCCTGTTTCCATTAGTACATCTTTCCTGCCCCTGCTTGCTTTTTGAGCTTTGTTTTTTCGGCAAATGCTGTCTTTTTGGTCTCACATATTCATGAAGAATATGTTCCTCACGAGTTCTATTGTTCACTTCATAGACCTGTCTGTTGTTTGGGTGCAAGGTGACTTCCTGGGGTGAGATCAGGTTTGAAGAGTATCAAGCGGTGTCCTTTTTATATAGACATGCAATATTTGTAGAAAAGAAATGGGTAGAGAAAATAAAATTTATTGATAATATTTATGCCAAGCCCTATGCAGAACTCTGGCAATAAGTTGCTTTTTTAAGTTATATAATATTTCTTAATTAAAGATATTTCAGTCTCTTTATATAGGAGTAAAGATTGAGATTTAAATTAAACAGAATATACAAGATTATGTTTAACAGAGTCATGATACAATTCCTGGTTTGTTTGTCATGTTCTAAATGGCATTTTCTTTTGGCACATGAAATTGAGATAACTAACCAACTCTTTTCCCTGCATTCTGTTCACACACTTTCACCTAACAACACTCAGGGAAAGGCTCAGTAGCTAATCAGCTGTGGAATGAAAACATAGAATTCAGACTATTCTTAAATCTACCTAATGGGAACATGAGCAATCAGTGTGGAGACCTGACAGGTTGTAACGACCCAACAAACAGATTAAGCTTGCTTACATGCCAAAGAAAAACAGCCTGAAATAAAGAAAAGGCTAAAATATGGACAAAAGGTGAAATAATGATAAGGTAAGTCTATAAAAAAAAAAAAAAAAAAAGGAGTCCTGGGGGTGCACAATGGTTAAAATGGTCACTGCTAACCCCAAGGTCTGTGTTCGAATCCACCAGCCACGCCACAGGAGAAGAGACATGGCTATTTGATCCTGTAAAGATTACAGCCTTGGAAACCCTGTGGGGGCAGTTCTGCTCTGTCCTGTTGAGTTACTATGAGTCATAATGGACTCGAAACAGATCAATGAAGAACTCCTATTGGAAGGAAAATGATTCAAAGAAGTTACAAAGACTATCATTGGTTAGAAGACAGGAAGCTTACTTGAAGGGGATTTTGTATAACCAAAAAGTGTAACTCCAGTTCTACTCTCCTAAACATTGAAGGGAGGAGACACAATCAGCATCAAAAGCAATCTTTCTGTTGGCTGGTCAAGAACAGACTTTCTCATTCAAGAAATATAATTGGGTATTGTGTGTGCCCACCTCCTTAGCCAGCTAAGTGGAATTCTCCAAGGCACTAATGCCTTTTCCCAAACACCACATCTTTTGCTCCTGGTAACCCCCTATGTGTGAGCTCTGGTGGCATAGTGCTTAAGGCATTTGACTGCTAACTAGAAGGCTGGCGGTTCAAACCCACCAGCCCTCCTTGGAAGGAAGATGGAGCAATCTACTTCCGTAGTGATAGTGCCTCAGAAACCCAAGGAGGGGTTGCTATGAGTTGGATCAGACTCCACAGCAGTGAGTAACCCCCTATGCACACCTCCTGTATGTCTTCCTATTGAGTTTGGTCTCCAGTGTGGATTATCAGTTTTTCTCTACAATGTTCAGTTCTGCAAATGAACAAGAAGATGGAACATCAGATTCTGAAGGTGGAAGAGGGATGGTGGGGAGGAGTAGGAGAAACACCCTTAATGCTTTGCTTTTCAGACAGCAAAGTGCAGATGAAACCCCTCTGGATCTTATTAGAGTGCAGATTATGATTCAGTGGGCCTGGAGTGAGACCTGTGAGTCTGCATTTCTAATAAACTATCACTGTTATCAAAATTTTGATATTAAAACTGTATATTGAGTAGCAATGATTTAGAGATTCAAATATAAAGGGGAAAATGGTTCCTACTTTTAATTCAAATATGGTGATAGACTTTAAGTTGACCTCATAGAAGTGACTATGCCTTACTTTAACACTCAGAGCATCTAAAATATTTCTAAGAATTGAATAAAATATCTAGGAAATTATTGGATTGTAATGTGATTATTTCTGTGTTTGTAAGAATTAACAGTAATTTGACCCAGCATATAACATGTGTGAAATCTGTTATCTCCCCTCATACCTGCATTTTTGGGGAATGATTTTATCTGTAATAGGAAAATTCAGGTAAAAATGTGGAAAGTATGTAATCTAAATATTCTGTACTCAATTCACTCATACAATTGTTATTCTATCCACTTCCATATGCACTGAGTCATTTAATCTAGAATATTTTACATAAGGTTCACACGTTTACTATAATCAAAACAAAACAAAGCAAAAAACATTTGTCATTGAGTCAATTCCAACTCATGGTAATCTCATGTGTGCAGAGTAGAATTGCTTGATCAGGTTTTCAAGGCTGTGTCCTTTTCAAAGCACATCAACAGACCTTTCAATGGAGGTGCCTCTGGCTGGATTTAAAGCACCCGCACATTTACTATATGAATACTATATTTTATAAAATAATGAATTTCTGAAAATTGGCTAAAGAGCAAATTTTTATCTTTTGGATTTCTGATATAAGGCATATTATCCCTCTGAATTTTGGTATCAAATTTTATTTATACTTGATACTGCAGACATTTTTAAAATATTACATTTAATTTAAAATAATTCAGTATAATAGCAATGCTGTTGAAATTGTGGGAAAGAGATTCAGGTTTAAATTCTGCACTTGCCTATCATTGACCATACCAATGCCAACCAGTCAGAAAGGGATCAAAATTGAAGATCCTGGATAGGGTGGGAGACAAATGTGCAACAAAACTCAAAATCACACACACACATACACACACAAAGACAAGCTTTTCTGTTCTAATAGAGATTGGTGAGCCCCCTGAGACTGTGGCCCCAAGTCACCCTTTAAGTCGTGAATTGAACTCACTCCCTGTGGGTTAATTACAGCCAAACAATAGAAGGGCTTATGGGCTGAACACCTATATCAGGAGATGCACTTCTTAGAACAATCTACCATGAGAGATCGGAAAGTCAACATTTGCACAGAAAGAAAGGTAAGGAGGCAGGTCTGCACAGGCAAGAATTACACACAGAAAGGGTGTTTTAATTTAAGGTAAAATGTGGGAGGGAAGAAATCTTAATTTAAGATTGTGTCAATATTTTAGGAATATATTTTAGGGAGGAAGAGGGAGATGAGTCATTACAATGAAGGGAATGTAACCCGTGTCACAAAACAAAATGTATATGAAGTGTTGAATGTAAAACAAATCTGGTTTGTAAAATTTCACCCAAATCACAACAAAAAAGTTAAAACGAAAAATAAATAAATAAATTCCATATTTGCCATGCTAACTATAATGCCTTGTAAAATTAACTCAATATATCTAGACTGCAGTTCTGTTACCTATAAAACAGTAGATTGCGACCACAAAATTTCTTCCAGTATTATAATTATGTGATTGTGTAAATATAAAAAAAAAAATTTCAAAACATATTCAATTTGTTTTTCATTTAAAATTATAGTTAAAATTGTAATGGAAAATCACAAGTACCACTTTTTCATTATATTTTTTTAAATTGTGATTTGAATGAAAGTTTACAGAGATAATTCGTTTTCCATTCAACAATTCATACACATTTTGGTTTGTAACATTCACTGTAATCCCCACAATGTAACAGCACTCTTCCCACTTCCCTGTGTTTACTATTTCAATATGTCCTTCTTTACTATCCCCTTCTGTCTTCTTAGCTTTATCCCTGGGCAAATGTTACCCTTTTGATCTCATATGCTTGATTGTTCTAGTGAGTCCATACTTCTCTAGTATTATTGTTCACTTTATAGGGTTGTCTATTGTTTGACTGAAAGTTGAAGCACAGTAGTGAGTTCGGTTCCAAGCTTGAAGCGTATCTAAGGACCATAATGTCAAGGGTTCCACCAGCCTCTATATGACCAGTAAACCTGGCCTTTTTTTTATGATTATGAGTTTTGTTTCACATTTTTCTCCTATTGTATTCAGGACCTCCTACTGTGATCCCTACCAGACTAAAAAACAAAACTCACTGTCATTGAGTCAAAATCTCTACAGAAGTAGATTGCCCAGTCTTCCTTTCGAGGAGTAGCTGATGGGTTTGAACTGCCAGCCTTCTGGTTAGCAGTCAAATGCCTTTGGCACTACACCACTAGAGATCCCAGTTTTTTTAGTTTTTTGTTTTCTATCCAGGATTTCTTACTATGATCTCTATCAGGGTGCTCAGCAATGGTACCAGTCACCATGAAGTTTCTGGTCTAAGGCTTATGGAGGCTGGAGTTCAACTGGCCCACTACTCATTTGTTTCTTTGTATCTTTGACTTTTTTTTTTTTTTTTTTTTTTTAACTCTTCTTTACTCTGGATGGGAAAAGACTTATAGTTACCCCTTAGATGGCCACTCACAAGCTTTTAAGACCCTAGCCAATTCTCACATTGTTATTGTGGATTCTTATGCTTATTGACCTTAGTGTCCCTTGAAACTACTGTCCTGAGCCCCAGTTTCAGAAACCTATTCATTCAAGGTGTTTGGTAATAGCTACGAAGTTTTCAAACATTGCCCCCTGTATGCTCTACTGCACTCATGCATATAAAAATGCATATATAGAAATATCCTCTGTCGAACCTATATATATTCATGGGATTAGTCCTATTCATCTTCCCATCTCTGTTCATCTTGGGTGTCTATTTACACATCCAACCAAAAAAACCAAACTCACTGATCTGACTCATAGCGACTCCTCCTTGGGTTTCCAAGGTGGTATCACTACAGAAGTAGATTGCTCAACCTTTCTTCCAAGCTACTCATATACTATTATTACTGTTATTATAGGATTGTATATGTAATTGCATTTACCTTTGTTGCCTTTCACTCTTGAGCACCTCCTAGTTCTTTCTCTGCCCTGATCATTTTGTGCTGAGCCCCCATTTATTGTCTTTCCCTTCACCCAAGTTAATACATGTCTACCCTCTAGTTAGTGAATTATCCTCCCTTTCTCTCCCACCCATGGGGGAATGATTCTTTCTGAGTGTAAAACTTTTCTTGACTTTTTAAAGTAGTTTCATACAGCATTTGTCCTTTTGTAATTGACTACTTTTACTCAGCATAATGTCCTCCAGATTCATCCATTTTATGAGGTATTTCACAGATTCATTGTTATTCTTTAACGCTGCATGGTATCCTATTGTGTTTATGTGCTAAGTTTTTTTTTATCCATTCATCCCTGGATGGGCCCTTAGGTTGTATCCATCCTTTTGCCATTGTGAATAATGCTGTTATGAACATGGGTGTTCATATATCTGTTGGTATCACAGCTCTTATTTCTCTAGGATATGCACTTAGTGGTGGGATTGTTGGATCATATGGTATTTCTGTTTCCAACTTTTTAAGGAAGTGCCATAATATATTCGACAAAAGTGGTTGTATTATTTTACAGTCCCATCTGCAGTATATGAGAGTTCCAGCCTCTCAACACCCTCACCAGCATTTGTTGTTTTCTGTCTTTTTTTTTTTTTTTTTATTTTATTTGGATTTGGGTCAAGATTTAGAG
>NW_006921704.1:6560464-6578369 GCF_000298275.1 Orycteropus afer afer | reverse complement strand
TCCAAGATTATCTTCTGTGTCTGTGTTAATTGGTTTCCCTTTTCTTTGTTGAAGAGGGTCTGTGCAATCCTTCTGCCTAGTCCGCCATCTTGCTGGCAGGAATGTTTTCTGTCTTTTTGAATTTAGTTGTTATTGCTGGGATGAGATAGATCATTATTGTTTTGATTTGCATCTCCTTAATGGCTAGTGAGCACAAGATTCCTTCATGTCTTTGTTAGCTGCTGAATGTCCTCTTTGGTAAAGTGTCTGTCCATGTCCTCTGCCCATTTTTTTAAATTGGATGGTCATCTTTTTGTTGTCAAAGTATTGAAATATTCTACCAATTTTAGAGATTAATCCTTTACCTTGGAAATCATTGTTAATTTTTTTTCTTTTTGTGGGGTCTCTTTTGACCCTTTTGGTGGATTCTTTTGATGTGCATAACATTAATTTTTAGGAAGTCTCAGTCGTCCCGTTTGTTTTCTGCTATTTGTGCATTTTTAGTTATGTTTGATAGAGTTTTTATGCCATGTATTAGGTCCCTAAATTTGCCAATATTTTTTCTTGGATTATCTTTATAGTTGTAGATTTTACATTTAGGTCTTTTTTTCTTCTTCTTCTTTTTTTTAAATCTTTGTTGTCTCTACCTCTTGTGCACCTATTTGTGTCCTCCTATTCCTTAACGTGGGAGCTCTGCTAGCATAGTGGCTAAGGCACTTGACTGCTAACCAGAAGGCTGGCAGTTCAAACCCACCAGCCACTCCTCGGAAGGAAGGTTGGGAAATCCTACTTCCATAATGATACTGCCTCGGAAAACCAAGGAGGGGTTGCTATGAGTCAGGGCTGACTCGACGGCACATAACAACAACAACAACAACAGGTCTTTGATCCATCCTGAGTTACTTTTGGTGTATGGTAAGAGATATGGATTCTACTTCAGTTTTTCTGAACATGGATATCCATATTTGCTAGCACCATTTATTAAAGGAACTATCTCTTCCCCATTTAATGATTTTTGGCCCTTTATCAAAGATCAGATGTCCATAAGTGGATGGATTTACTTCTGGGTTCTCAATTCTGTTGCATCGGTCTATGTGTCTGTCACTGTACCAATACCAGGCTGTTTTGACTATTGTGGGTATATAGTAGGTTTTGATATCAGGGAATGCTGATTTAATGTATATATTCTATAATATTATGCCAACACTTCTTATTATTTTCAGTAATTACTAATTTTCATCAATGCAATTTTGTATATCACTAAGATAAACATATCCTTTTGTAGAGGAAAATATTAAGGGATAAAACCAATTTTTACTTTGAGTCTAAGAGTAAATTTAGTAGTTTAGCCCCCCTAGCTATTTACAAAATGACACTTTTGAGAAGGTGGGAAAAGACAGAAGGGCAGAGCTGTATTCTTATATTATCTAAATTAATGTAGAAATCCTTGTGGTACAGTGATTAAAGTGCTCGGTTGCTAAGCAGAAGGTATACAGTTTGAACACACCAAGCATTTAGTGGCAGAAGATTTGATAGTCTGTTTCAATAAAGATTACAGGCTTGGAAACCCTATGGAACATTTCTGCTCTCTCTTGTAGAGTTGTTACCAGTAGACACTGAACCAATGGTTTTGTTTTCTCTTTTTCCTTTTTTTTTTTTTTTTTTTTCTTTTTTTTTTTTTTTTTTTTTTTGAGGGGAAGGGTATTTAAGGTACTGTGGCTTAATTGAAACATATTGACTGACCTACTCAGTTCCATAATCAACTCAATTCATGATGAATATGCTTTTAACCCTATGTGCTTCAAAATTTCAGCACAGATTGGGCCTTTATGAGGAAATCTTTATGCATAAGTAAATTACTGTACTAAGAGCTGTGATGCCTATATTATTACACGTTTGTACTTATGTTTGGCTTCTAAGAGGATACTGAAAGAGCATTTAAAATATAATGTACATTTGCAAGGTTTAATCTAAAAGTGTTAAAATCTTTTTCAGTTTTGCATCCATGAGACAGGATGAGGGGGAAAGATGGGGTTAGTCAATATCCACTCTTGGGATGATTATGTTTGTGTGTCAGCTTGGCTGGGCCTGGTTGAATGGCTTGGCAGCTAATGGTAGTATTCCCCATGATGAGACTGGTAATCAACTCCTTGGTTGGATCTACCACAAGTAGCTGAGTAGCTGCCTTTGGGATGTGGTCTGCTTCCTGTATATAAAAGAGAAGCCTTGGGAATGGTCTCTAGCACTGGCACACTTAGACCCTGTATGTAGCCGTGTCATTGCTCAGCAGCCTGCTATGCTATGCCAACCTTGGGATTTACAACAGACTTAAATCAATGGCCTGCCATGTTGTATGGTAACATCGGGACTGTGCCTTTTTACTTGTCATCCTCGGGACTTCTCAGCCTCAGCAGCCAGCAGCTGTCTGAGTGAAGAAATGCCTCTAGCTCCAATGGGCTGGGAGCAGGAGGCAGAGCTGGACCCCAAGATTGAGGGGCTTTCACCCAGCCCCTAGAGCCTGGCACTTACCCCAAGGTTGAGGGGCTTTCACCCAGCCCCTAGAACCTGGAACTTCAAACTGGGACTTATATCCTCCAAATTGTACTCCTATTTGTTAAGGCCATCCCATTTGTGGTATATTTCATGTCAGAGCAGCACTAGGTAACCAGAACCACTCTTATCAACAAAGCCCAGTGTAGAGCTAACCATCCAATTCTCCACTATATTTTAACAGGGAGATTTCCTGTTAAAAACAGAAGGTTAAATAGGATCCAGAACCAAACCATACTCACTCCCATTGAGTTGATTCAGATTCATAAAAACTCCCTCTGGGTTTCCAAAGTGACACATCTTTATGGAAGTAGATTGCCCCATCTTTCTTCAGCAGAGCAGCTGGTGGGTTTGAACCATCAGCCTTCTGGTTAGCAACAAAATGCCTTAGACACTGTGCCACCAGAGTTCCTTAAATAGGATCCAGAATCTCAAAATATTATATCCAGAATGTCTGGAATACTACTGAAAATCACCCGTCATCCTGATTTCCAATCAAGAAAACCACAACTTAAGTAAGAAAAAAAAAAGAAAATAAAACATATGTTAATACCAAGATCAATCAGGTGTTCAAATTATCTGACAAGGATTTTAAAGCAGCTATCATAAAAATATCTCACTAATAATTATAAATTATCTTGAAGCATATGAAAAGATAGAAGATCACTGCAAATAAATACCAGTAATTATTAAACACAATATAATTAAAACTATAGAGTTGAAAAATAGAATATTTAACTAAAAACAAAAAATTCACTGGATAGGCTCAGTAGGAGAGTGGAGGTGACAGAAAATATAAGCAGTGAATTAATTTCGGGATTGATCACTCATTCAGAGAGAAGCTACCTTGGGGAGTTAAAAATGAAGAATCTTAGGAGCCTGAGGGAGATTAACAAAAAAGTTAATATTGGTATCCAGAAACATAAGAGAAAGAGAAAAAAACTAAAAATTTGTTTAAAGGAAAAATGGCTGAACAAAATCACAAATTGCACCAATCACAAATTTGGCATAGCCCTACAAATTCAGGAAGCTGAGTAAATATCAAATAGGATCAATTCAATGTAATATGTGCCAAGACACATCATTATTTATTTAAATTATCACACTTTTGAAATTTTAAACAATTTTTCCTTAGAAATCATATAAATTATCAAACAATTTCCCATCTGAAATCATACAGACCAGAAAGATGCAGTACATTTTTCAAGTGTAACTATGTGTTGTTTAAAGTCCACAATCATGGTTGGTGTTAGGTGCTGGTGAGTCGGTTCTGACTCATAGTGACTCAGTGCAAAACAGGACGAAACACTACCTGGTTCTGAGCCATCCTGCCATCATTGATATATGTGAGCCCATTATTATAGCCACTGTGTCAATCCATCTTGTGAAAGCTATATAGGGTTGATGGATTTTATCAATATCAGTTTCTAGGTTGTGATATTATACTACAGGGAGCTCTGGTGGCGTAGTGCCTAAGTCACTTGACTGCTAACCAGAAAGCTGGTGGCTCAAACCCACCAGCCACTCCTTGGAAGGAAGATGGGGCAATCTACTTTCGTAGTGACACTGCCTCAGAAACCCAAAGAGGGGTCGCTATGAGTCGGGTCCGACTCGACGGCACATAACAACAACAACAACATGCAAGATTGCAAGATCTTACCATTGGGATAAGCAGGATAAAAACTATATGAGATCTCTCTCTATTATTTCTAACATCTGCATGTGAATCTTTAATTATCTCAAAATAGAAATGCATTTTAAAATACCTTAGTTCATTATCAAGTACAAATCTATTAATCAAAAATGTCAAACATAAAGGATAATTTTAGTAACAAATGTGTGACAAAATTTTTGCTAGCCTTCATGTAGGAATATAAGAAGCACAACATCTTAATGTTTGGTTAACTAAACAAATCGTAATATTTCAAATTGTAATAAAACCATGAAAAATTGAAACTTTCATTAAAATAAGGGTTAAGTGATACAAAAATTAATCGTAATCCAAAAATGGAGCAAAATATTCTCTTTCACAACACTCAAAATTTACGAAATGTGTGCTACAAGGAGACATACCATCCAGGTCTCTATCTTCTCCGTTTATTGTTCATTAATTTCTCTTTATGAAACCCTGACAGGAAGAACATAATGCACTGGTACACCATTTCAGCATACAGAGCTGGTGGCCACAGTCCACAAAAAATAAGTGTCAACCAGATATAGCTAATACAATGTCAATATGCCTCTTTTTTTTTTTTTTTTAAGTCAAATACTTATCCAAAGATGGTCCTATATACTACGCTATAGTATAAATATGTGCTATGTGTTTAAACAGGAGTTCTGGTAGCTTAGTACCGAAGGTACTTGACTGCTGACCAGAAGGCTGGTGGTTCAAACCCACCAGCCACTCCTCGGAAGGAAGTTTGGGCAATCTACTTCTGTAGTGATAATGCCTCAGAAACCCAAGGAGGGGCCACTATGAGTCAGGGCCGACTCGACGGCACATAACAACAACAACAAAGAGGATATTGGTTAAACTTTTTCAATTCTTAAACCACAACTTTGAAATAATAGATTGGAAAACTTCAGCTCATTTAATTAGCTGTTCATTCCAAGGATGATGAAACAGGCTGTAGGTACATCTTTAATAGGATATTCTGAGCTGAACTTTAAGGCAAGAAAGATTCTTCACTCTGAAGCACCCTCAATATGAGCTAGGCTACGGATAAGTGTCCCTTTGTGGTACAAACAGTAACATACTCAGCTAAAATGAAAGTAACTGTCAATTAAAGTGCACCCAGAAGTACTGCAAAAAAAAACCTGTTGATCTACTTCCAATTTATAAGTCATTGCAAGCCCTATAGAGCACAGTATGCTTTGACATACGTGGGCTAGCCATGAGTTGGAATCACCTCAAGGACAATTAGAAAAGGTTATGTACATTAAATAATGGAAAGCCCAGAGATTTTAAGCTCTCTCCAGAAATCAAGTTTGTTTAATGAGGAAACACTATCTTTAATAAAGAAATAAACAACTGTTGAGCACTTACATAGCTTTTCAGAACACCCCAACGTATTTTGAGGTCAATTGAGTGTTAGCATCATATGCTACAAATTGAAATTTAGTCAAAGGTTAAATGACTGGCCCAAGGCCACAGCAGGAGTCCTGTCATGTCAGGAGTAACATGATCTTTCAGTTCAAGATTAATCTTCTTAGAGAAATAGGTGTAATGGAAAAGGTTTGTAAATATTCATGAAGTAATAATTAACAAAACATTGCAGAAATTCTAGATAATGTTTGAATGCTCAAAATTGCTGCCTACACAAATGCAAACAAGGTCCAAAATACCCTGCATTCAAACATGGGAGAGACTGTGTAAATCAAAATTGAAAGCACAAAAAGTCTCCTGAAACCCGTAGTCATGATGCAGCTTTAAAGTATCTTGTGTGGCAAGAGGTAGTTAAAAGCTGATATAATTGTCCCAAGAATATCAATTATTAAGATTCTTATTTACTTACTAAATTAAGCACAAGAAAAATTAATTGGCCATTAGTCTTAAAAGTAAAATTTATGAAATAAAAATATCTTATTAAATATTTAACAGGAATGTGGACTATATATTGCTTAATTTAGATATCTAATGTAGCAAGCTAAGGAGCTCTGGTAGTGTAGTTCCTAAGGCACTTGACTGATAATCAGAAGCCTAGTGGTTCAAACCTGCTAGCCACTCCTAGGAAGGAAGTTTGGGCAATTTACTTCCATAGTGATACTGCCTTGGAAACCCAAGGAGGGGTCGCTATGAGTCAGGTCCAACTCGACAACACGTAACAACAGCATAGTAGCAAGCTGATCCACTTAGCTCATCATTACATTTGAAGTTATTTACTTGACTTCAGCTCATCCTGACTTTGATTGCCATTTTATTTTTCTCAGCTAACACTTTATCATAAAATATTTCTTCCTAAATAATTTTCAAATGATATTACCAACAAAAGGCCAAGAGGGCTTACAGACAACTGATAAAAGATAAAGAAAGTACATGCAAGTGTGCATTAAACAGTCCAAATTAAACTATAAAAATGTCAATACTTATACCCCTGGCCAGACTTTGTCTTTCATATTTTGGTAATGTTATCAGAAGGGCCAGTCCCTGGAGAATGGTATTATGCTTGGTAAAGTAGAGGTCACCGCAAAAGATGAAGACTCTTAATGAGATGGATTGACACAGTGACTACAATGATGAGCTCAAGTGTGGCAATGATAATGAGGATGGCACAGGACTCGACAGTATTTTGTTCTTTTATACATAGGGTCGCTATGAGTAGAAACTGACTCAATGGCACCTAACAAAAACAATATACCTCTACAAAGAGCCCTGTTGAATTTGAGTCAAATAAACAGCTGAAGAAAAGATGATAATTGTGGTGGTAAGGAGGTGATAAAGCCCAAGGTGTGTTTTTATAGTACTCCAATATTATTGTAGATATATAGATATATAGACATATAGACATACAGATATATACAGATATATATAGATATATATTTTACATGACTTGGAGTTTCCTAAGAAATGAAATGCTCCCCAAAGAACCAAAGATATACTTACAAAATAAGCATACTTCTATGAAGCCACCAAACATCATAATTTCTCATTATTTACAGGTGAATAAACCTTAATTCTATGGTAGAATGAGTCAACACTTCTGTTTGGGTTTCTGTAAACCCAAGATTATAAACTACTACTATGCACATGCTCGAACTATATGCATTAGTTTTATATTAGAACACTTATTTATGGTTGGCACATTATTTAATTCTAACATGTGAAATTAATAAAATTTTTAGAAGAGGTTGTGCTCTGCTATGGAATTTACAAAAATGTCACAGAAGTGAATTCATCAGTTTATATACAAGCACCCTTTATCCATACCTTTCATTAAAGAATGGTATTCTGAGAAAAAAATAATACCAAGAGGCAGTTTTAATGAACTGCTGGAGGCAACAGAAATTGTATCAAAATGGGCAAGCAATGTTCAGAGAAGATTCTACAGAAGAAACAAATTTAAGGACATTCAAGTAGCACAGTTTCAGATCTTTCAAAATAATATCTATTTTATTCTGTTTGAATTATGAGATTCTACCAAACTGAAGTCTTAAACTTACGATGTACAGAGTTCAAAGGAAAAATAAAGCACTAAACTAATTTTATATCAAGTAAAAGAATGATATTGTTGTTATTGTTGTTGGGTGTCATTGATTTGGTTCCTACTCAGAGCACCCTACACACAACAGAACAAAGCTTTGCCCAGTCCTGCACCATACTCATAATTGTTGCTCTATTTGAGCCCATTGTTGCAGCCACTGTTGTTGTTGTTAAGTGCCATCGAGTAGTTTCTGACTCATAGTGACCCCATGCACAGCAGAACAAAACACTGCCCGATCCAGCACCAGTCCCACAATCCCTGCTGTACTTGAGGCCATCATCGCAGCCACCGTGTCAATCCATTTCATTGAAGGCCTCCCCCTCTTTCGTCGACCCTCCACCCTACTAAGCATGACATCCTTCTCCAGGGAATAGTCCCTTCTGACAACATGACCAAAATAGGTGAGACGAAGTCTGGCCATTCTTGCTTCCAAGGAGCATTCTGGCTGCACTTCTCCAGGTCAGATCTGTTAGTTCTTTTAGCAGTCCATGGTACTTTCAGCATTCTCCGCCAGCACCACAATTCAAAAGCATCAATTCTTCTTCGGTCTTCCTTATTCATTGTCCAGCTCTCACATGCATATGAGGCGATTGGAAATATCATGACTTGTGTCAGGCGCACCTTAGTCCTCAAGAAGATATCCTTGCTCCTCAGCACTTGAAACAGTTCCTTCGCAGTTCACTTTCCCAGTGCTACACATCGTCTAATGTCCTGACTGCTGCTTCCGTTGTCATCGATTGTAGAACCAAACAATGTGAATTCTTTGACAACATCAATCTTCTCTCCATTTATTGTGATGCTGCTCATTGGTCCAGTTGTGAGGATTTTTGTTTTCTTGCAGCCACTAGGTCAGTCCATATCCTTGAGGATCTTCCTCTTTATCGCTGACCCTCTGTTATACCAGGCATAATGTATTTCTCCAGAGACTGATAAGTTGTCCAAATTACATGACATAAAGTCTCACCCACCTGGCTTCTGAGGAGCATTCTGGCTGTTCTTCCACAACAGATTTGTTTGTTCTTCTGGCAGTCCACTGTCTACTCAATATTCTTTGTCTATATAATAATTCAACTGAATAAATTCATCTTCAGTCTTCCTTATTCATTGTCCAGCTTTCATATACATATGAAGTGACTGAAAATGCCATGGTTTTGGTCAGGCTCACCCTATTCTTCAAAGTGAGACCATCATTCTATAATATTTTAAAGACGTCTGTTGCAGCAGATTTAGCCAGTGCAATACTTCATTTGATTTATTGACTGCTGCTTCCATGGGTGTTGATTGTGGATTTAAGGTAAAATGAAATCCTTGAAAATTTCAATACGTTCTGCATTTGGTGTGATAGTCCCTTTGGGTCCAATTGTGGAGACTTTTTTTCCTTTATGTTGAGGGGTGATCCATAATAAAAACCGTAGTCTTTGATCTTCCTCAGTAAGTGCTTTAAATCCTCTTTGCTCTCAGCAAGTAAGGTTGTGTTAACTGCATATTGTAGGTTGTTAATAGATTTTCCTCTAATCCTGAAGCTGCATTCTTCTTCATATAGTCTAGCTTCTGGGATTTGCTCAATATACAGATTGAATAAATATGGTAAAAGGATATAACACAGACACAGAGTTTAAAGCATGCAATATATCCCTGTTCTGTTAAAAATATTGCCTGTTGTACTATGTACAGAGGACTCTGGTGGCATAGTGCCTAAGGCATTTGCTTGCTAAACAGAAGGTTGGCAATTCGAACCCATCAGCCACCCTTTGGAAGGAAGACTGGGCAATCTACTTCCATAGATATCATCTTGGAAACCCAAAGAGGGGTCACTAAAAGTCGGAGTCAACTTGCAGGAAGTGAGTTTGGTTTGGTTCTATGTACAGTTTCCAAATGAGCATATTATGTGTTCTGGAATTCACATTCTTTGCAATGTTATCCATAATGTTTTTATGATCCACATAGCTGAATGCCTTTTCAGCGTCAGTAAAACATAGGTGAGTATCTGTGTAGTATTCTGGCTTTCAGTCAAGATCTATCTGTTAGCAACAATGACATCTCTTGTTACACATCCTTTTCTGAATCTTTCTTGGATTTCTGTAAGTTTCCCATTGAAGTCCTATAACCATGTTTGAATTATCTTTTCAGCAAAACTTTGCTTGTGTGTGCTCTTAATAATATAGTTTGGTAATTTCCACATTCTGGTGGATCATCTTTTTTGGAATGGGCACAAATATAGATTTCTTCCAGTTAGTTGACCAAGTAGCTATCTTCCAAATTTCTTGGCAAATACAAGTGAGTGCTTCTAGTGTTGCATCCATTTGTTGAAATACCTCAATTGGTATTCCATCAATTCTTAGAGATTTATTTTTCACCAGTGCCTTCAGTGTAGCTTGGACTTCCTCCTTTAGTACCATTGATTATTGATGATATGCTGCCTCCTGAAATATTGAGACATTGGCCAATTATTTTTGGTACCATGACTGTGTATTTCTTCAACCTTCTTTTGGTGCTTCCTGTGCCATTCAGTATTTTGCCTACAGAATCCTTCAGTATGTCAACTCAAAGCTTGAATTTTTTCTTCAGTTCTTTCTGCTTGAGAAATGTTGAACTAGTTCTTTTCTTTTGATTTTCCAACTCCAGGTCTTGGCATCTTTTGCTATAATAATTGACTTTGTCTTCTGTGCAACTCTTTTCATCATTTCTTCCGTTCACTTTTGCTACTCTACTTTCATAAGCAAGTCTGAGTTTCTTCTGATATCCATTTCAATCTTTTCTTTCTTTCCTGTTGTTTTTAATGAGCTTTTTATTTTTTTCATGTAAGATGTCCTTAATGTCATCCCACAATTCATCTGGTCTTTGGCCATTAGTGTTCAAGGCATCAAACCTGTTCTTGAAATGGTATCTAAACTCAGGAGATATACTCAAGGTTGTTCTTTGGTTCTCATGGACTTATTATAATTCCTTCATCTTCAACTTGAATTTTCGTATGAGCAAATGATCACCTGTTCCACAACTGTCCCTGGCCTTGTTCAGACTGATGATATTGATCTTCTACATAACCTCTTTCCACAGATGTAGTCTATTTGATTCCTGTGTATTTCATCAGTTGAGGTCCAGGTCCATAGTCACTATTTAAATTGTTGAAAAAAAGTATTTTCGAAGAATGAGCCATTGATCTTACAAAATGCTGTCCTGTAATACATTATGTCATTTTCATCACAAAGGCCATGTTTTCCAGCTGCTTATCCTTCTTTTTATTTCCAAATTTCTCATTCTAATCAGTAGTAATTGTCAATGTATCCTGATTGCATGTTTGGTTAATTTCAGACTGCAGAAGTTGGGGAAAATCTTCAGTTTCTTCATCTTTGGCATTAGTGGTTAGTGTATAAATTTTAATAATATTTACATTAACTGATCTTCCTTGTAGGTATATGGACATTATCCTATCACTGACAGTGTTATATTTCAGGACAGATCTTTAAATGTTCTTTTTATTGATGGATGTGACACCATTCCACTTCAAATTGTCATTTTTCACACAGTAGACCTATATTTGTCTGATTCAAAGAAAAGGAACATATAAAGGTATAAGAAAAATAAATTAAGGAGTGTGAAAACATTACAATTATAAAATTTTCTCCCTACTTGTTAGTAGAGTCCTACCCCAAGAGATGGATAACACATGTATTAGTTTCAAGAAGTCCATCTTATGTTGCTTTAACATGTCCAATTCATCATTCATAGTTCAACTAATCCAGAATTCTTAATAACATATTCTCCTTGAATAGCAGCACATACTTCCTATTTACAAAGTTGTCAGTACTCAATAACTTATTGTGTGGAAAGAAAATGCTGAGAAGTAACACACTGAAGACAAACAGTAGGAATGGAAATAATTGTGCATCTCAGCTCTTTTAATCAACGTACTAGCTTTCTGAAACCAAGGATTCTGTCATGAAAGACCTTGCAGAGTGTGTGTGTGGGGGGGGGTTGTGGAGGTGGATGTGAGCATATCCTTTGGAACTTCAAAAAAGTATTGCTTCCTCTTTGTTTTTGCATTAGACATTTTGGCATCCTCAAAAAAGAAAAAAGAAAAAATTTTGCCTCTTTTGCAATATATCCTGAAGAACTATATATCCCCATGCTCTTGTTCCAGTGAAGCTGCAAGCTTTTAATTCCATTTCTTCAGTGTTTCTCTCAATGAGTCTCTTCATCTTCCATTACTATTCTGCCAAGACCACCTCAGGTATATCTTTGAACCTAGCACTCTTCTTATAGACAAATGAAGCACCTCTTCAGCTTTCCCCTAAAACCAAACCAAATCCATTGCTATTGCATCAGAATCCAAATCATAGCAACTCTATAGCTTTTGTAAAGCTAGAGGAACTCTCAAGCATTGGACAATCTAGATGAGATTTTTATATAGCACACCCAGCACCAGTATTTCATTTGGGAACCTTTAACCTAACTAGAAATACCTTCATTTTGCCATTCACCAATAAATTCAATATATTGTCTACTATATGCCAGACACCCTTAAAGAGTACTTGAAATACTAAAATAAATAACATTTAGTTGTGCCCATAAAATGTTTCTCATGTACCAAGCTTTCCCTACATTTTCCTAATGCTTAAATTATTTGTGGATATTTCTGCCTCTTCTGCCAGATTAAATACTACTTTGAAAGCAGTGTTTATGTTGTTTTACTTTTTTTGTCCTTCCCACAATGTACTTAGATGCTTTGACAGTACAGCCTAATAGGTAAAAGTTTTCTCCAACAGAAGCATGCATTTAAAATGGCTCAGACTTTGATCAGGTGTTAGAAATTGCCTAAGTGTCAGTTTGTGTTATCTGTGAAAATAAGAATATGATAGCCCTAGCTTGATGGACTTGTAAGGATGAGATGAAAACATTCAAATTCCTTGGTGCAGTTACAGGTACATAGGGAGTAATCAGTAAATGTTAATCAGTAAATGGTAACTATTATTTTTATTATACCTACCAGCACATGGCACAAAGCTTAAAACACACATTTCAAAGAGTGTCTATTAAAGTAAAAATTTATTCCATTATATGCCTTACAAATGCACACAGAGAATTTTAAAATAGAGACTTCATGCAAGTTTAATATATGAATTTGTGTTTCTCTATTTTCATTTTCTTTCTTTCTTCTTCTTCTCCTTTTTTTCTTTAACTGAAAGTTCTTGCTTATATGAGAACTGGCCATAAATTATCATCTAAGGGGTGTGCTGGGAATGAGGGTTCTGGGAAGGATAAAACATATTTGTCTGAGTAGTTTTAATGTAATTTTCAAACTATGCATTTAGGGTTAATTAAATAACTTACTTCCTATATCTCATATTTATGAGTCATTTGAAAAGACAATTCTATTAACATGAAACTTTTGTTAGACTTCTAATCCCTAAATGTCTATGAATGCTTTCAGTTGTTAAATCACAATAATGTCTGTGATTATTAGGATTTTCAATACCTGAGGATAGCAATGGAGCTCTGGTGGTGTAGTGCCTATGGCATTTGACTGCTAAATAGAAGGCTGGCAGTTCAAACCCACAAGCCACTCCTTAAAAGGAAGACTCAGCAATATACTTCCATAGTGATACCGCCTCAAAAACCCAAGAAGGGGTCACTATGAGTTGGGGCCGACTTAACGGCATGTAACAACAATGACAACAACATCCTTACTAAATATATTTCAGCACACTTTAAACTACAAGAGAAATGTTAAGGGCCTAATATTAAGCTTGGATTCTGCAAGTAACAACCCAACAGAGGATGCGACAAGTACAAAATTACATCCAAGATAAGGCAAAGGATAAGAGCTCAAGTTAAGCTTCAAACAAATGTTGGGTTTTTGGTTTCTGATCTGGCATGTAAAGAGCTTGGAAGTCATCACTCTTGTCCTCACAACAAGAAAAAAAAAAAAAAAGAAAGAAAAAAAAACCTGAAAATCAACAACTCCTAGAAGAGTTGAGAATTCTCAACTCTTCTAAGAATTGAATTCTTAAATCAGAGAATAGAGGTCACAGGGTGAATGACCATCCCATAAATGGATGATACAGGAAGATACAGAGAATCACAACTTAACAGGAGCTGGAGCCTCCACTACTTGATTAACAATGCAACTCAACGCACTGCTGTGGAGGGGGATCTAACTCATAGTGACTCCTCCTTGGGTTTCCAAGGCAGTATCACTATGGAAGTAGAGTGCCCAACCTTCCTCCCGAGGAGTGGCTGGTGGGTTTAAACCGCCAGCCTTCTGGTTAGCAGTCAAATGCCTTAAGCACTACACCACCGGAGCACCTACTACTTCATTAAACACCAGGTAAGAAGACTTAAAGGGTAATCGATTAATTTCTGGAGACTGAATGGGGACTAGTTTGAAAGGTAAAAGCTAGGAGAGGCCCAGGGTTTGGGGAGGGCTACAAGTTTTTGTGGGTTTTACCTCCAGGAACCACACCAAGATCTCACTGTGAAGACTAGAGAAAAATCCCCTTGTGCTTCAGGCAGAGGAAGGGGAAAAATTTCCATCTAAATATGCCCAGAGCACTCTGATCTCCTTAAGGGAAAATATTTACCAAACAATTTGTGAGAAAATAAATACTCAACTACAGCTCCCTCTAGACATTTTGTTCCACCCAAGGGGTTAAAAAGTTGAAAGTACTTTTGAAAGTCACAGCCCAGGGTCACAGTCTTAATAAAAGATTGAGACCTAATTACAGGATTGTAGAATGCCTCCACTAATATCACACACCTCTGAGCACATTGGTTGTTGTTGTTGTTGTTGTTATGTGCCATTGAGTCGGACCCGACTCATAGCGACCCCTCCTTGGGTTTCCGAGGCAGTATCATTATGGAAGTAGATTGCCCCATCTTCCTTCCGAGGAGTGGCTTGTGGGTTTGAACCGCCAGCCTTCTGGTTAGTAGTCAAGGCACTATGCTATGGCCCTGTAAAATAACAGGAGATTACACCTGGAAAGAAGTGCAAGACTTAGATCCTACTTAAGAAATCGTCTGTAGGGAAACATAAGACATTAAGAGAAATAAAAACTGTAACAACAGAAGGAATTTTAGCCTTTGACACCTATTACTACAGAAAATCTTATCCAGACAAACAAAACCTCCCACCAAAGGCCTATTTAACTTAGCTTCTTTCACCCCATATATCATGGCTGGTCTGTGGCCAGATGGTAGAGGGCCTTGGTAACACTGAAAGTTTAGCAGGGGAGAGAAGATAAGATCTATGCTCAAAATAATTACTTTATCAGCAAGTCTTCTTGACTTTACATTTTAAATGCAAAATCCTCCCTCCATTATTCCCATCACTATCATCATGCTAAATTCATGTCACTATCCAGGACAATTTTAACAGCTTCTCTTTTCTCCTTTACTCTTCTACAAATGTTTCTCCACACAGAAGTCAGATTCATCTCTTTATATTAAAAAAAAAAAAAAAAAGTCTTCTTATGCACGAACCTACTTAAAACTATCCAATACTATCTCATTACACATAAAGCCCAAGTTCCCACCCTAAGCCATTGCATTATCCATTTCCTTATTTTTTAATGTTATCTTCCTCCATGATCCCTCTCAGTCCTACTCAACTTGTTCATTCTCTATCATCTCTGCATAAGCTGTTTGCACTTCCAGGATGGCTATTTCCCCAGCAGAGCATGGCTACCTTCTTCTACTCATTGAGATCTCAGTACAGCCATCATATACCAAGAGAGGTCTTCTCTGCTCACCCTATCTAAAGCAGTCACTAAATCACTTTCCATCACCTAGTTTAATGCTTTCCATGGTAGTTGAAATTATTCAATTTTTTTTTCCAGTTTGTTGGTTAAACTTAAAGATTTCGACTAAAAATATGACAAGCCAGATTATCTATCTGGCTTGCCATTGTTCTAGCAACAGAAAAGTACCTTAGTACAGAGTAGAGGCTTGATAAATATTTGTTGAAGAGTAAATGAATATGGTTATTTGGAGAGTTTTGTTTTAATACAACTACTTCTCATTTGTTGACTATCTCATCTGACATTTTGCATTTACAACAATAGTAAAAAATGTAATGTCTGATTATTTAGCACATTAATGATGTATATCCGGCAATAACAGATGACAAGGTATGATTTGAGAGTAATGCTAGCTACTGATGAAGGTTGAGGAATACAGTCTGCAGTATGGATTACGTCTCAATATAAAAAAACAAAAATCCTCACAACTGCACCAATGAGCAGCAACACAATAAATGGAGAGAAGATTGAGGTTGTCAAAGAATTCACATTGCTTCGTTCTACAATTGATGCCAATGGAAGCAGCAGTCAGGACATTAGACGACGTGTAGCATTGGGAAGGTCAACCGCTAAGGAACTGTTTCAAGTGCTGAGGACCAAGGATGTCTCCTTGAGGATTAAGGTGGCCTGACACAAGCCATGATATTTCCAATTGCCTCATTTGCATGTGAGAGCTGGACAATGAATAAGGAAGACCGAGGAAGAGTTGATGCTTTTGAGTTGTGGTGCTGGTGAAGAATGCTGAAAGTACCATGGACTGCCAAAAGAACTAACAGATCTGTCCTGGAGGAAATGCACCCAAAATGCTCCTTGAAAGTGAGAATGGCCAGACTTCATCTCACTTATTTTGGTCTTGTTGTCAGAAGGGACCATTCCCTGGAGAAGGATGTCATGCTTGGTAGGGTGGAGTGTCAACAAAAGAGAGTGAGGCCTTCAACGAGATGGATTGACACGGTGGCTGCGATGACGGGCTCAAGTATAGCAGGGATCATGGAGCTGGCATGGGATCGGGCAGTGTTTCTTTCTACTGTGCATGGGGTCGCTATGAGTCAGAAATGACTCGACGGCACCTAACAACAACAACAACAACACCTGGCTGTGATGGTTAAGTTTATGTGTCATCTTGGCTGGGCCATGATTCTCAATGGTTTGGCAGTTATGTAATATTATTTGGAAGTGATGTAGTAATGTAGCCATCCTCCTTTTTATAATCTGGTATCATCATCCTCCATTTTCTCAGAATGCTGATTTTCACATAACATGATATTCTGAACATAACTATGTCAATAAGTGAGGAACAGCTGTATATATAGATAGCAAAGCAACTATACTTGCTGAAAGAAGTAATGAAAGCTTAAACAAGAATTATATAAGTAGAAATAACATTTTGTTTGTTTTTTTGTTTGCTTTTTAGTACAGTTGACAGTACGTGGAAAATGTTTCTCTATTGAATTGAAAACTTGGTTTTGTTTAAATACATGTTAATGAGAATGATATACATACCTCATCATACTGAAGAATATAGGAAAAGGATGAAGCAAAATTTGTGTTCAGTAAATAATTGGAGCATTACTGGGGGTCTCAGCGCTCACTCAGCAGATTGGTGAATAGTCAGAACTAACACATAACCAGTACCATCCATATGAACTAGGTTGAAGTCCTTTCTTATTGGTCAGAATTTTCACCTTACCAGCTTCTTTTGAAAATCATCTTTTGACACAGCATGATTTCTAATAATGGAGAAGTGTTTAGGGAAAAAAAAAAAAGGAAGCAACAGGTATAACGAACTCCTTTGTGAACAGGTTTGGTGATGAAATAATATACTTAGGACAATATGCATTTTCCCATTAAATATTTTATGTGTAAAGGGCATACTTTTAAAACATTTATAAGATTTAAATGTGAAGATTTGTAATTGTCTTCACAATTTGTAATTTCTTCACAGCTGAATCCATCTTAGTTCCTACAGCTTCATTTCTACCCATGAAGAAAAATTTATCTTGAGAATTCAAACTCACTCTTTCTGACCATAATTTAAAATATTCAGTTTAGGACTTAATCGATGGAAGGTTTCCTACCTCCATAAGACTGATACAAGTCTTATATTGTTGACATTAGAGGGAGGGCATCTGGTTCTTATCCTCTACTTGCCTCCACTGGGCATAACCCTGTGCCTCTCTCCTATTGTGAGAATTTTGATGGTGAACAATCTGTGATCTTGAGATCCACTCATACTGACCTCCCCTAAAATCTAGGCCTCATTTTTTTTTTTTTTTTTAATTAGGATTTGGGTGAAGATGTACAGAGTAAATTCACTTTTCATATAGCAGTTCACATATACTTTGTCTCATGTCATTGACCAAAATTTACAATGCAGCA
>NW_006921704.1:6547449-6559829 GCF_000298275.1 Orycteropus afer afer | reverse complement strand
TATGGTCCCAAGCCCACAGGATCAACTACTCAGTCCCTCTGGGTAGCTTGCTGTGACCAAGCAATGACCATAACCTTGCCCCTTGTCAGCTCTACTATACATCTAGGCCTCTTTTTGATTATATATAGTGTCTCATGTCAGATGCCCAATGTGGTGGTTAAGTTTGGGTGTCAAGTTGGCTGGGCTTGGTTGAGTGGCTGGGCAGCTGAATGTAGTTAATCCCCATCATGAGACTGGTAATTACTCCCATGGTGGAATCTATTGGAGCAGCTGAGTAGCTGCTTTGGGTAAGTGGTCTGCTTCCCATATATAAGAAACAGCTTTGGGAATGGTCTCTAGCTTTTGGCACCCTTGAACCCAGCATGTAGCCATGTCGTTGTTCACCTGTCTACTATGCTCCGCCAACCTTGGGACTTTCAATGAACTTGAATGAATGGCCTGCCATGTGGTTTAGTAACATTGGGACCTTGCCTTATCAATTTTCAACCTTGGGCTTGTCAGTCTCAACAGCCAGCAGCTTTCTTAGTGAAGAAAAGCCTCTAGCTTCAGTGGGCTGGAAGCAGGAGGCAGAGCTGAAGCCCAAGGTTGAGGGGCTTTCACCCAGCCCCTAGAGCCTGGCACTTTGAACCCAGACTTAAAGCCTCTAAACTGTAAGCGAATAAACTCTTATTTGTTCAGGCCATCCCATTTGTGGTATTTTCTGTTAGAACAGCACAGAGGTAACTGAAACACCTGGAAACAGAATGTGAGTCAGTTTTACAAGTATATAGTTTACTGAGGAGTGACCTCAGGACCAAAATCCCTGGGGAAGTGAAAGGAGTAGGATTGAACAGAGAGAGAACTTAAATTTTGAATATAGTCTTAACAAAGCACTAGGAGACATCCATGAGGAGTTCTGGAGCTGAAAAACCCTGAAATTAACTCCTTCTTGAGGCCATGAGACAAGGAAACCAAACTTTATATTACCATCCTCAATGGCAATTGACTGGTTATCAGAATAAAGTCCAGCAAGGGCAATTCCAGAGAGAGAATCAGTGAAAATCTGAAGATTCATCAACCACAAATTCTCCCAGCATCTGAGAAATGAGTGTTTCCATTGTGGAGGGAGAAAGAGAATAGCATAGCATCTATTTTGACTATTCTCCATATATTATATTAGAGCTACATTCTGCACACAGCCCTCAACCCCAACTCAGAGCTAAGAAGCTCTTAGCTCTCAGGAATTAGTAATTATATGTGTTTACATATATTTATATTTATTCATTAAAGTTAAGTCTTGCCCACGTGGACTGAAAAATGCTGAGGGCAAGGATAATGTATGTTTTAATCGCCTCTTTGTGCCCAGTGGGGGCACTGGTGGTTCAGTGTTTCAGTGTAGAATTCTCACCTTTCACGCAGGATACCCAGCAATGAACCTCAGGAGCAACCACTACATCTGTCAGTGGAGGCCTGTGTGTTGCTATGATTGTTGAACAGGTTTTGTTGGTGCCTATAGACTAAGATGGACTAGAAAGAAAGGTGTGGTGATCTATGTCTAAAAGTTAGCAAATGAAAACCCTGTGGATCACAGCCATTCAATCTGTAACCAATCACCAATCATAGTGGTGGGGCAAGACTGGACAGTATTTTTTTCAGTTATGTATGGGGTCACTATGAGCTGGGGGCTGATTCTATGGCAGCTAAAAATAACGACATGTGTCCAGTATCCTTCTACATTTTTCTGGTGACACATATGAGATGTTTATTAAATATTTAGACTGAAGAATGTAGAAACCATTGTCTATATATTAGTTATGTAAATGTTGATTAGACACTCCACTCCAGGAGAAAGATGTGGCAATCTGCTTCCATAAAGATTAAAGCCTCAGAAACCCTATGGGGAATTCTACTCTCTCCATTAGGGTCTATAGGGTCGCTTTGAGTCGGAGTCTACTTGATGGCAATAGGTTTTAGCCATTTAATTTACATAAGAGTAAATGTCTCAATAAAGTCTCATTGGCTTCAACTTTCCTGACTCCTCATATATTGAAAATAATTACTAGAACCCCTTTTATATGTTACCTTCCACAAAGCAATGTGACCATTTTCTTAGTTTCCTTATATGATCTTTGTGATTTCTGTCCCTTGGTGCCATGTGAAAAATAAAATGTTGCATAAGGAACATATACAACCACATCTGAGTATCTGGGGTTGAAACCCATTTTTGATGGTCACATAGTGACATGCATTCAAACAAGATACCTCATAGAAGCAATCAGAGCCTGTGTCTGCAGGTTCATGGGTCTACATATAACCATGCAGCTGTTCATTTAATCTATTAAAAGATGGTGTTTCTGGGAAAATAATTTTAAATTGACCTCATGGGGTGACATATTGGTCCTCTAAAAATAGTTCTCACTTTCAATAGGTGATTCTTCTACCAGCTCAATGTATTCAGTTTTCAGTTTATAGAAAATATTCTTCTATAATCATAGCATTGATACTTTCATGAATGAGTGGGTCAGAAAAAGAAGCTCTGGTAGCATAGTGCCTAGCCATCTCTTTCCTGCTGGTGTTGATAACTACCAACACAGCTTGGTTTTTAATACTTTCCACTGACATTTAAAATTTCTGAGAGTGTAAATAAATTAGGAAATGAAATACATTTTTTTCTTCCATAGCAGTTTTTATTGACAAAATAATCAGTTTTCTAGGTTAAAGTGGAAGGGAGAGAGCATAAATAAATTTAATGTACACTTCATCCAAAACCCTACTTTGAACAATCATTTAAATCTATCCAATTATCTGAAAGTACACCACATTCAAGTTGTAAGGATTATGTGCTTTACTTTAAGATATGCATAATTACAGATTCTGCAGGTGATTCCTAAAGGCAACTATAGTTCTTGAATTTTCCAAAGTAGTTTCAATATCAAATATCCTGCTCCATTATGTTCATAAAGATTTAACAGACTATGAATCTTTTTTTTTTTTTTTTTTTAACGTTAAGAAATTTGGGTCACCAAAAGATTCTTGGAAATTCTTTACATAGTTTCTGTATTCTTGTTGTTGTTGTTAGGTGCCATTGTGTCATCTCTGACTCATAGCGACACTATGCACAGCAGAATGAAACACTGCCCAGTCTTGTGCCACCACATGATCCTTGCTATACCTGAGCCCATCGTTGCAGCCACTGTGTCTATCCATCTTGTTGAGGGCCTTCCTCCTCTTTACAGACCCTCCACTTTACCTAGCATGATATCCTTCTCCAGGGAATGGTTCCTTCTGACAACATGAACAAAGCAGGTGAGGCGAAGTCTGGCGGTTCTCACTTCCAAGGAGTATCCCGGCTGCACTTCTTCCAGAACAGATTTGTTAGTCCTTTTAGAAGACCATGGTACTATATCTTCTCCAACACCACAAATCAAAAGCATTGCCTCTTGCTCAGTCTTCCTCATTCATCGTCTAGCTCTCACATGCATAAGAGGCAGTTGAAAATACCATGGCTTGTCAGGTGCATCTTAGTCTTCAAGGAGACATACTTGCTTTCCATCACTTGAAAGAGGTCTTCTGCAGCAGATTTGCCCAGTGCAATATGTTGTCTGATGTCTTCACTGCTGCTTCCATTAGTGTTGATTGTAGAACCAAGTCATATGAAATCCTGAACAACTTCAATCTTTTTTTCCAGCCACTGTGACTGTTATGCTTCCGAGGAGTGACTGGTAGGTTTGAACTCCCAGCCTTCTGGTTATCAGTCAAATGCCTTAGTCACTATGCCACAGAGCTCCCATGCATAAAGAAGGACCTATAAAAATCAACTAAAACCTAGTACTAACTATGGAGAAACACAAGCAATTATTAGACCCACTCACAATTTTTTACATGTTTTCAATCACGTATTTTAGATTATGTATTTATAGTTATAGAACTTCTCCAACTCCTACAAAGAACTTTTTTTAAACAAATGTAATACCCATTTTGTTTATAGATAATAAGTAATTATGGAAAATATAAACAAAAACCCAAATCAGTCTCTGTCATGTTTATTGAAACTCATAGTGACCTCATGTGTGTCAGTATAGAAATGTGCTCCATAGGATTTTTCAGTGACTGATTTTTCAGAAGTAGATAACCAAGCCTTTCTTGTAAGGTACCTCTGAGTAGATTTATGTCTTAAGTCTTTACTTAGACTTAACCTGTGGGTTGGCAGCCGATTGTGTTAAACTGTACCACCCAGAGTCTCCATGGGTTACACAGTATTCTAAAAGAAAGCAACATTGCTCAGAACAAAGTTCTATGTAACCACTTTGCCTTAACTTAGTAATTGACCAACCATCTTGATCATCAATGTGGAAAATGTGTTAAAAGATTAATTGTACTATCTCACATGAAGACGAAGACAGATTGCTCTTGTTGTTAGGTGTTAAGTTGTTTCTGAATCATAAGGACCCTGTGTACAACAGAGTGAAACATTGACCATTCCTGCAACAGGAAATGGATTTACCTTCAACAAATGTTTCATCTTTCTTTTTTGTTGTTGTTGTTGCCTATGAAGTACATAGTTTCTTGCACTGACAGTGATGTTTTTGGTCTGACTGTTACGCTACATTTTCCTTCATTGAAATAGTATAGCTACATCAAAAATATTTTTTTTTTTTTTTTACAGATGCTGGGAACATAGATTGAATTGATTTGGGCTCCCTGACTATCTTGAATATTTAGTTGTCTCTGGTCCAAGTCTTTGCCTCTGCTTTATTCTTACCTGGTCAAGTGAATAAAATGTAGCTCAATTCTTGATGACCTGTCAAACCAACTAAGAAATCTAATAGCTTTAGAAAATGTCACATCTGGAAATGAGTAAACTGAATCCAATTGCCATTCTAAATTACGATGTTATTAAAACATCAAAGTGAGATTCTTGAGCCAAAATTTCCACTGAAGGGATTAGCTGATAATTACCATGAGAACCCATGTTTCAAATGACAGCCCTGATTTGATTCTCTAGTGCAGCTCTAACAGAAATACCACAAATGGGTGACTTTATTCTCTTACTGTTTAGGAGGCCAAAAGTCTGAGTTCAAAGTGCCAGCTTGACCTTGGGCTTTAGCTGTGCTTCTTGCTCCCAGCCCACTAAAGATGGAGGTTTCTCTTAACTAAGGCAGCTGTTGGCTGCTGAGATTGACAAACCCAAAGTCGACAAGTAAATTGGCACAGTCCCAAGATTACCAAACAACATATCAGGCCACTAGTTTAAGTCCCAGAGACAGTCCCAAAATTGGCAGGAAACATAGAATGCTGCTCAATGAAGATTTGGCTACATGTAGGGTCCATGTATGTACCAAAATTGCAGAAACTTTTCTCAAAACTTCTCCTTATATACTGGAAACAGATCACATCCCTAAGGTAGCTACTCAGCTGTTCCAGTACATTCCATCATGGAGTAGATTATCAGTCTCATCATGGGGAACAACTATATCCAGCTGCCCAGCCACTCAAAACCAGGCCCAGCCAAGTTGACACACAACTTAACTACCACAAACCCTTTCTGGGAATATTTTATTTTTAAGGTGATCTATAAAGAAGAAAGGAGCTCTGGTAGTGTAGTGCCTAAGGCACTTGACTGCTAACCAGAAGGCTGGCCGTTCAAACCCACCAGCTACTCCTTGGAAGGAAGGTTGGGCAATCTACTTCCGTAGTGATACTGCCTCAGAAACCCAAGGAGGGGTCGCTATGAGTTGGGTCCGACTCGACAGCACATAACAACAACAACAACAACAATAAATAAGAAGCCTGGTGGTTAAGAGTTTGGCTGCTAATGGAAAGGCTGGATGTTTGAACTCATCTGCTAGAGAAAGACCAGGCAATTTGTTCCTAGAAAACTCTATAGGGCAATTCTATTCTGTAACACATGAGGTTACTATGAGTCATAACCAACTCCACAGAACCTAACTACAGCAACAACATTACGAATGTTAGTGTTTTGTGTATGTAATATAGATCTATAGAAATTTCCAAAACATAATCTCATTGAACCCATACAACACCTAACGTGGTCAGCTTTATTATTATCATTTTTAGAGTAAAATTCCATGCTACAGGAAGTTAAATTCAGCATGTCACTACCACAATGAGGCCCAGAAAATGAATCTCATGAGGCACAGCCTAGTGCTCTTTACAGAATCATGCTCCCTTCTTTGTTGCATTGAATCTTATACTTCTTAAATAATAATGATGAAGGCAGAATAAGTTCATTTGTTTTGTCCTTTTTTACTTTGTATACACAGTCTTCTCTGGATTGTTTTTCATAGAAATTACTCTGCATACAAGTGGACTTTGATTTATTGCTTATATCTTTTTAATATCAAATAAACTGATTGTATTCTATGAGCATTATACTAACCAAAATCCAGGGATTTTTTGTTTGCTTGTTTATTCCCTCTTTGTGGCACTCTTAACTAGAGCATATTGAGTCCAATTCTATTCAAATGAATTAAAAATATTTGAAATATATTTAGTGCTATCAACTTAGGAAGATTTCTTGTTATTTTCCTGAGATTCATAATTAGAGCTTTATATTAATGTCAATTTTAAAATTAAACTTTTTCCTTCAGAAGGAGAAGTACTTTGGTGGATAAATTATCAGGATCCTAGTCTGAAAATTAATTAGCTTTTCTCGTATTTGGTCATAATATAGACCTAGTTATTACTTGCTTTATTGTTGATGATCAAAATTTCTGAGAGTAAATAAAATTTTTTTGTGCCTGTGTTATTTACTTATATTCATGAAAACATAAACACATATATACCTGAACTCAGCAAAGATGCAACATTCAATAACCTCACTATGGTGGGAATCACAATTGCCCAATCTTCCTTCCGAGGAGTGGCTGGTGGATTTGAACCTCCAGCCTTCTGATTAGCAGTCAAATGCTTTAGGCACTATGCCTTCAGAGCTCGACAAAAATTTCAGGCAATTTTTTTTTTTTTTTCTCTGCAATAGATTTGAATAGTTAAAGTTGTAGGAGTTTAGGAGCCCTGATGGGACACAATTTCAAATGCTCAGCTGCTAACCCAAACCCACCAATGGTTTGCAATGTACTAGACAAGTCAACATTCTGTTTATGGTAAAATGTTTCTTACCAACTGTTACAAGAATTCATCTGTCCATGAAGGGCTGAAAGACTATTTAAAGATTGTGTTTGAATATTACAGATATGCAACAGCAAAGTAGACAAAAACCCACCAGCTGCTCTATGAAAGAAAGATGTGGCAGTCTGCTTCCATTAAGCTAAATTGCAGCCCTGGAAACCCTGTGGGGCAGTTTTACTATGTCCGAAAAGTCACTATGAGTTGGAATTGACTTGACAGGAGTGGATTTTTTTGTTTTGGTTTGTTTTTTTGTGTGTGGGTATGTGTGTAGCAGTTTAGAGGAAAAGATTTCCAATAACATAATTTTTCTCAAAGTCCTTATAATTTCAAAATAGATGTTTTGTGTAGGATACAGAAATAGATTATAATATCTGGAAAAATATTGTATAACCATAGCATAGACTAGAATGTAGGCAGCCTGCACTTTCCATTAATCATTCACTATTTTGAAATGGGAATACCAAGTTTTGAAAGAGCTTCTATTTTATTGTTACATGTCTGTAATATTCAAACACAATCTGCAAACAGCCTTTCAGCCCTTTATAGGGAGATGAATTTTTTTAGCAGCTGGTAAGAAACATGTTACCATAAACAGATTGTTGGTATGTCTTAACACATTGCAAACTGCTGTTATAATTTGCCATAATTTTTACTACCATCTCATAAAGAAAATCCCTAACTCCAATCTTTAAATGTAACCAGCATATTTCTACTGCCCTTCCTGCTGTGGACTGCATTGTAGGTATAAAGTAATGAAAGAATATATACTTTAGAGCAGCCAAATCTCACAACCATTAGTTTTCTTTAATATTCCAGTTTCATTCCAGGAATGTGCAAGACAAGAAGTAAGACATGTCATGTCATTTCAGGATAATATCATGTAATTCTAGGCTAATAAAGAATTCATAAGTGATCTGATAGAGAAAGTTCATTTATATTCTCTCCAGAGAGTTTTATCTCTTTAGATGTGACCTTGCATAATTAAATATATTTCAAATATCAAGAGAAATGGCAGCTAAGCAGACAATGGAATTCTTCATTTTATGTCGGACTGAAATAAAGTGAAATGAAATTATATGAAGCAGTCAATGTAAGGGAAGATAAAAGGTTCCACTGAAATTCTGTCTATCTGATCTTATTCATTAGCATTTTATGGGGAGACAATTATATCATGTGCTATGTAACCTGATTGTAAAACTGACACTTCATTTCATTAATACCTCCCAAAAGAAGACTCAGTTGAAATGTCCCAGAGACACATTTGTAAATGTTACTTTAATTCAGATAATTCATATATGCAGCCAGAGTCAACATATGGAATGTTTTCTGTTAAAATAAAATAGATTTTTCAGGATCAAAAATTATAATAATAATATTTCAAATCTCTGTGCCACAATTGAAGTTTTATTCAGTGTATCAAAAAAGAGAATTAAAATCACATCTAACAATTACAATAGACTGTGCAATTCTACCATTAATCGATGAAATGTTTCCATCACCATTAACCCACATTTTCACCCTCCCTCCTGCCCCCGGTATCTGCTAATAAACTTTGGTTTCTGTACATTTCTGTTTTCTTTCTTTCTTTTTTTCTTATGTTTTTAATAGTAGACAGGTCATGCCATATTTGTCCTGTTGTGAATGGCTTATTTTCACCCAGCATAGTGGCTTCAAATTCCATCCATATTGTAGTATGTATTAAGACTTAATTTTTCCTACTGGCTGATTAGTGTTCCATTGTATGTATATATCACATTTTGTTTATCCATTCATCTGTTGGTGGATATTTAGGTTGTTTCCACCTGTTGGCTATTGCGAATAATGCTAGAATGAACATTGGTATACAAGTCTCTTTTGAGTTTCTACTTTCAAGTCTTTTGGGTATATACCAAAGAGTGGAATTGCTAGATCGTATGGTAATTCTATTTTTAGGTTTTGAGAAACTGCCACACTGTTTTCCACAATGGCTGTACCATTTTGCATTCTCACAAGCAATGAACAAGAATTCCAATTTCCTTATATCCTCAACAAAATTTGTTATATATTTTAATCTTAGCCATCCTAATGGGAGTGAAATGGTATCTCATTGTGGTTTTGATTTGCATATTGGATAGCTAATGATGCTGAGCATTTTTTTTTTTTCATGTGTTTAGTGGCTGTTTGAATATCTTCTTGGGTGATATGTACATTATACAAATATGTACATTTGTAAAAACTTTAATTGACAAAAGTTATATAATAGATGTATTTACAACAACACACATTGACACAAACAAGTAACTGCTGAAGCTGCTTATGCATAACGAAACAACTCATGGGATTTGATTTCTTATTTTGGGGTCATGGTCTCATGGAACATTCCAGTTAACTGGCCTAATAACATCCTTAGTGTTTCTGTTCTAATTCCCAGTTTGTTAGGTAGTGCTTGAGTCCTAAAAACTTTCAAGCAGCCAAACAAGGCACAATAATTAGTCTCTATTCACCTGGCACAACTGAGGAAGAAGGAGAATCAGAAACAGAAGGACATGGAATGTGTGGCTGATTGCCTTCATGAACAGCTGCCTCCTTTGCTGTCAGACCAGGAAAACCAGATGGTGTGTGGCTACCATTACTGAACATTTGATCAAAGATTGCATTGGAGGATTGTGATCAAAAGGCATAAAATGCAGTACATAATTGCATATTCTCATGGCCTCTACATTTTCTGGAGCCGTGGAAGGAATATGAACCCCTGAAACTATTGTCCTGAGATAATCTTTAAACTTTAAACCAAAAATATCTCCTGAACTCTTCTTAAAACTAAGTAGTAGTTTAACTTAATTAGTAAACAATGTCTACCTTGAGCATTGAGTTCTCTAAAAGAACTATTTATATGGGATCAAAGTGACAACAACAACTGGAAAACGTAGATGGAACCTTGGAAGGGGGGGCGCAGTGAGTTTATGTTAATGAGACAGGGGCAACTAGGAAAAGGAGAGTAAGAATGGTTGTGCCACTTGAGGAATGTCATCAATGTCACTAACTTTTACATGTAGAAACTACTGAATTGTTGTATGTTTTGCTATGAGTATGCTCAACAACAAAAACAAAATTAAAAATTTCCTAAAACCACAAGAAAATGACTTTGCCAACAAACAGTGAGCTTGCAAGAAGACCCTGATCCCCAGTTGAGGAATTCAGCCCAGACTGGGCCAACATCTTGAGTTCAGTGAGACTCGGAGCAGGAAATCCAGCCACTTCAGTCTTTAAAATAAGAAAATTCTTTAAAGAAATACTGGAAATTACCCAGAATTCCTTTAACTAAACAAAGTAATTATCAAAAGACAAATATGTAATCTTACCAGAATACTTTATAACTTATATTATCTTAAGGTTTTTTTTCTTTCCCCCTATCTTTTTTTAGAAATTTATCTTTTTTTCTTTCATTCTCTGGTTCCAAGAATTATACACTGGGTTTTACTATAATCAAACTAACTATGAGGATGAGAAGTTTAATTCAATGTTCATTATTACCAAATACTTTGTCATTTATGTCTCTGGGTGGTGCAAATCAAAAGTTGGCATTCAAACCCACCCAGAGGTATCTTGGAAGTAAGGCCTGATGGTTTGCTTTAAAAAATTCACAGACTTAAAAACCCCACACTGCTATTTTACTCTGTATATTGTGATCTCTATGAGTTGGAATTGACTTGGTGGCACTTGAAAACAATAGCATTTGTCATTTAAAAGGGATATTTGTAATTCATTGTTATTTAATCTTTGTTAGTATGATATATAAGACACATACATGAAAGCATAGCTCTCACAGGTTTCACTGCACTCCCAAATTGGAAACAAGCCAATTATTCATTGGCAATAACAGCCCTGGACATTTGTGTTTAAAAGCTACAATCAAGATAAAAAACTGTATTTCCTGTTGCTGTGGAACAAATTACCACAAACTTATAAGTTTAAAACAACACCCATTAATTCATAATTTATGTAGGTTCGAAGTCTGAAGTGGCTGGATTTCCTGCTCCGAGTCTCAATGAACTCAAGGTGTTGGCCCAATCTGGGCTGAATTCCTCCACTGGGGATTAGGGTCTTCTTGCAAGCTTAGTGTCTGTTGGCAAAGTCATTTCCTTGTGGTTTTAGGACCATTGTTATTTTTCCCTGCTGGTTGTCAGCCAGGGACTGCTTTCAACTCTTAATGGCTACTTAATCCCTTACAACATGGTCCCTTCTATCACCAAGGCAGCAGTAATTAATCAAATTCCTCTCCTGCTTCAAGTTTTTTATTTCCTTTTCTGTGATAGCCAGAAAAAACTCTGCTTTTTAAACTTTTTTTTTTTTTTTAACTTTTATTGTGGTGAAAACATATACAAGACATTCACCAACATAACAACTTCCACATTTACAACTCAGGGACAGTGATGACATTTTTCATTTTGTACCTCATTTATTGCTTTCCTTTTCCAAAAAATTCTACCACCTATTAGCATAAACTCAATGACCCATGAAAAAAAGCTTCCCCTTTCCCCCTCCCTCCCTCCTACCCCTGGTAACCACTAATAATCTTTGGAGTATATATATAGTAGTTAAAGTTGTGTCAACTTGGCTGGGCCTGGTTGAGTGGCTGAGCAGCTGGTGATAGTTGTTTCCCATGAAGAGACTGGCAATCAACTCCATGATGGGACCTACCACAAGCAGCTGAGTAGCTGATTTATGGATGTGGTCTGCTTCCCGTATATAAGAAACAGCTTTGGGAATGGTGTCTAAGATTATGGCACACTTGAACTCTGCAAGTAGCTGAGTCACTGTTCAGCAGCCTGCCATGTTCTGCCAATCCTGGGACTTTTAATGGACTTGAATTAATGGCCTGCCATGTGGTTTGGTAATTTCGAGGCTGTGCCTTATTACTTGTCAACCTTGGGCTTGTCAGCCACAGCAGCCAGCAGCTGAGTGGAGAAAAGCCTTCAGCTTCAGTGGGCCAGAAGCAGGAGGCAGAGCTGAAGCCCAAGATTGAGGGGCTTTCCCCCCACCCCTAGAGCCTGGCATTTTGAAATGGAACTTAAAGCCTCCAAATTGTAAGAATAAACTCCTGTTTAAGGAGTTTATAGCATTTATGGTATATTCTTGTCAGAGCAGCACTAGATAACAAGAATTATACATATATGTTGCTGTTGTTATGTGCCTTCGAGTTGGACCCAACTCTTAGCAACCCCTCCTTGGGTTTCCGAAGCAGTATCACTATGGAAGTAGATTGCCTCATA
>NW_006921704.1:6542016-6547339 GCF_000298275.1 Orycteropus afer afer | reverse complement strand
TTTCCTTGACTTTTTACAATAACGGACTAATCCAATATTTATCCTTCTGTGATTGATTTGTTTCACTCAGCATAATGTCCTCCAAGTTCATCCACGTTATGCGGTGTTTTGCAGATTCCACATTATTCTTTAAGGTTGCATAGCATTCCATTGTGTGTATGTACCACAGTTCCTCAGTTCATCGGCACTTAGGTTGTTTCCATCTGTTTGCTATTGTGAATAGTGCTGTGATGAACATCTGTGTGCATATATCTACTCATGCCCTGCCTCTAACTTCTTTAGGATATATACCTAGAAATGGGATTGCTGGGTCAAACGGTATTTCTATTTCCAACTTTTTAAGGAATCGCCATACTGATTTTCACAGTGGTCATTTCATTTTACTGTCCCACCATCAGTGTATGAGAGTCCCAATCTCTCTACATCCTTGCCAGCATTTGTTGTTTTCTATCTTGTTGAACTTTGCTGTTAGTGCTGGGGTGAGATGGTATCTCATGGTTGTTTTCACTTGCATCTCTCTAATGGCTAATGATCATGAATGCTTTTTAGAATTTTCAATTCTATCTGGATATCTCCCAAGTCAACTCTGGCATAGAGTATATGTTGTTGTTATTAGGTGCTGTTGAGTCAGCTTCAATTCATAGTGACCCTATATACAAGAACAAAACACTGCCCAGTGGTGCACCATCCTCACAGTCTTGGCTGTGCTTGAATCTATCTTGGTAGCCACTGTGGCCATCCATCTTGTTGAGGGTCTTCCCCTTCTTCACTGACCCTCCACTTTACCAAGCGTGATATCCCTCTCCAGGGATTGGTCCCTCTGACAACATGACCAAAGTAGGTGAGATAAAGTCTGACCATTCTTACTTCTAAGGAGCACTGCAGTTGGACTTCTTCCAGGACATATTTGTTAGTTCTTCTGGGAGTCCATGGTATTTTCAGTATTCTTTGCCAACACCAAAATTCAAAGACATCAACTATTCTTCAGTCTTCCTTATTCATTGTCCAGCTTTCACATGCACATAAGGGAACTGAAAATAGCATGGTTTGGGTTAGGTGCACTTTAGTCTTTAAAGTGACAACTTCACTCTTTAACACTTAAAAAAAAGTTCTTTTGCAGCAGATCTTCCTTCACTATTATTCATATGGGAGCTCTGGTGGCGTAGTGCCTAAAGCATTGGACTACTAACCAGAAGGCTGGCGGGTCAAACCCACCAGTTACTCCTCAGAAGGAAGGTTGGGCAATCTACTTCCGTAGTGATACCAGGAGGTATCGCTATGGGTTGGGTCTGACTCGACAGCACATAACAACAACACAACATTATTCATAAGATTTTCAGTGGTCACTTTTTCCAGTCTGTCTTAGTCTGGAAGCTCCACTGAAACCTCTCCACCATGGATGACCCTGCTGGAATTTGAAATACCAGTAGCATAGCTGCCAGCCTGACAATAACACACACACCACCATCATATGAGAAACTGACAAAGTAGCAAATATTCCTCTGGGTGTACTTTAACCTCCAACCTTACATTTAGCAGTTGAGTGGCTTAATCATTTACACCACCCGGGGACTCCAGAATTGACCTTAACTATGTTGTTGTTACCTGCCGTAGAGTCACACCCAACTCATAGCAACCCCTCCTTGGGTTTCTGAGGCAGTCTTACTATGGAAGTAGATTGCTCCATCTTCCTTCCGAGGAGTGGCTGGTGGGTTTGAACCACCAGCCTTCTGGTTAGCAGTCAAGTGCCTTAGGCACTATGCCACCAGAGCTCTTTTATATATATACACCATTCAAAATATATTCACTACTTCCCAAGACTCTCAATGTTTTCATCCCATTATAGTCTCAGTTCAAGTCTAAAATCACATCTAAATCTCATGAGCTTGAAGTATAAAATCCCATCATCTATATCAGGTGCCTTTTAAAGAGCAGAGTCAGAGAAGAAACTATATTCTTGCTCAATTTTAAGGGTACCACTGAACAATAAAATGCATAAACACTTGAATTAAAGTTACAGGCAATATGATGAATCTAACAATTTTGAGCAAAATATAATGTATAATCTGTATCTCAATTTATATAAATTCTAAAACATACAAGATTAAAATGCTTAGCAGTGTGTGTTCAGGTAATGAAATTATAAGTGAATCAATAAAGAGAGGGATTGGTTTTGGGGAATATTCAAGAGAAGACTTTAGGGTGATACAGTGTCCTATTTCTTGACCTTGGCAATAGGTACATCAGTGTTTAATTTGCAAAAAATTGTTTAGTTCCACACAAAATAAAATTTCTATGCTTTCCTGTACATGTGTTATATATCATAGTAACAAAGGTTAAATAATATGAATTATGGGTGTACCTTCTAAATGACAAATGTGGTTGTTGTTAGTTGGCAATAAGTCAATTCCAACTCACAGTGACCCAATGTATGCAGAGCATTGCTTTGTTTTTCCAGTTCTCACAAGTTTTCTACCTTTGACAACACACAGTCTTAATAACTTTTCCATCACTCCCTTCAGTGGAGTGAGTATATTTGAGTTTCCTTCTCTGACAGATTTTTGCCTTGAATAGGTTCAGATTTTTCATGTTTTGCTCTATTATAAATAATGCTGTTAAAAATAACCTGACAAGTCTTTTGGTTCATATGCACATGTATTTCTGTTGGAGATATACTTTGGACTGGAATTGCTGGGTCATAACAGGAAAATCTTTAGAAGATAATGTCAAATACATTTCAAAAGTGGAGAACCAATACACTTTAGTAGTTTATTAATGATTTCATTGTTCTATGTCCTTACCAATTTTTTTTTTTTTTTTTTTTTGCTTTAGCCTTTCTGATGGGTATGTAATGCTATGGCATTGTAATTTTAATTCCCATTTGCATGATTAACAATAAATTTTACATGTTTATTGGCCATCTTTATATTCTCATTTGTGAAATATCTTCATTCTTGTGCTTCTTGTTTCATTTCATTGTCTGTCTTTTTCTCATTGATTTTTAGAAGTTCTTTGTATTCTCTGGAATTAAATGATTTGTAAGTTCTAATTGTTGTAATTGTCTTCTACTCTAATTCTCTTCATACTCTCTTAATGGCATCTTTAATTTGACTTTTGTTGTTGGTGTTTCTGTCTATTAGTATATAAGGTAAACTATTCAATGATTTATCATGAAAAGAACTCTCAGGCAAACACCACCCGGGTCAAGAAAGGGACACCGTCAGCACCTCAGACATTATTTTAATTTTTTTTTTCCCTCTCTCCAGCTTTTAAGAGGAGTTTTTAACCAAACTCCATGCCAGTATGTCATTATGTGTGAAAGATGACTTGTGTGAAAGTTGACCAGAATTTTAATGTAGTGGTTTTAATTACAATCCTATTTATCATATCATTTGTTCTTTATTTATTCACTGTAATCACAGAAAAGAAGTTTGTTTTCTTCAACACAACTCATTTTCTTCTTATTTTCTAATCCCTTGCCTTCTGGCAAGATGTTAAGCTCTCACTTGCTAACTGAAAGGTTAGAAGTTCAAACCCACCAGCTACTCTTGGGAGAACAATGTAACAGTCCACTTTCATAAAGATTTACAGCCCTGGAAACCCTGTAGCGCAATTCTACTCTATCCTATAGGATCACAATGAGTTGGAATCAATTTGACAGCAATGAGTTTGGTTTGGTTTTTTGCTTCCACTCAACAAGGAGACCCTCACACTCCATGCCCACATGTACTGGCAATGTGTTTCATAAACTAGTCTGACAAGAAAAGGCATTTGGCTTCACTTACAATAAAATGCCACCAGAAAACCAGAGCAAAGACTGCATTATGTTGACAATGACATATCCTTGGTGACTGCAGTCACTAGAGGATGATTTCATTATTTTATTTCAGTATTTCACAAGAGTTTTGATGAATGTCTAACCCTTCACTTTGCAACCTTGTAATTACACACAAAATAACCACAAATCTGGATTATAACCTTCTAAGTACTACATGCAAAGTAAATTAGATAATTTTAAAGTAATTCCTTTGTATATGAGGTAAAGAAAAGCATCATAATAAGATCTTAGCAGGCATGTTTTGCATTTAAAGTAGATTTTGCTGACAACACATCTCATTTGTGTTAGGATGCTAGTGGGAACATTCACCTTCATCTGATGAAATGGCTGATTGTGAACACTGACCCTAGGTTACAGGGAAGAGAGGCATATGTTGATTGCTACCAGCATATTGACCCATCTGCTTTAAAATCTTGTAAATAATATTCACATAACTGACCTGGTAAAACTCCCAAGAAGAGCTAGTTGACTACAGAAGATGCATAGATACCTCCTAGGAGAAGAGTACAGTCTCTTGCTTAGCTCAGTGAATGATGATTCCCCCACATGGCACTTCTGAGTGTCCTTTGTAAAGTAGACCTATCATCTGACAGCATACGTTGGTCAACACACTACACTACTTTGCATATAACCATGTTTCTCCTTGTTTATAAAAGTCCTCTTGCTCTTAGGAGCCTGTCACAATACTTTGATTTGGGGCAAATAAGATCAGTGCACTCACATATATGATTTAATGAGCAACCAGTGTCTGGCAAACCCCAAGCAGAGTTAACTGTCTCATATTTCAGTTATAATTTCTTGGTGTGTTTGAATAATTCTCAGGTTTTCCAATGAAGTACTGTTTCCAGTCATATTCTACACACTGGGTGTATCACCCCATTATGTGGTACTTTATGTTGTACACACTATGTTGATATTTCCAGTATCAACAGTTTAGCATGGAACTCAGTGTTCACAGTTTTCCAGTTAATAAGAAAACAAATTAAAATTACTAGATTGTGATGAAGATTTACAACTTCTTCTTTACTATAATTATACCTGATTATAATTACCAATATTAATTTAAACCTAAAAGGCTAAGTATTATTTGAATATAAAATTACAGATAATATCTAATTCTAAAAGTACAAAGTATTCAATCAGGAACAATATTCAAAGCTCTAGTCCTTCTTTACTAGAAATCTTTTATTTTCACAATTCCAAAAGAACAAAAACACTTTCTGATCTTTGACTCCTACACTAACACTTTGGGAGAACTGAATTTGAACTTGCTGGAATTTCTAGGATTCAACTTTTACACTTGCTGCTATGAGAATATGAAAAAATATGAAAGATGACAAATTATATATTGGGCCTGCTAGAAAGAAAAGAGATATATACTTTATATATTGTTGTTGTTGTTGTTGTTATGTGCCGTTGAGTCAGCCCTGACTCATAGCAACCCCTCCTTGGGTTTCTGAGGCAGTATCACTATATATACATGTG
>NW_006921704.1:6532049-6535481 GCF_000298275.1 Orycteropus afer afer | reverse complement strand
CGGAATGCCGTTCTTCCAGTTTGTCCCTGGGATAGTATTACAGGTAGGCCACACCCCTGGGGAAACTCCCCCTAGACTGACTGGCCACTTAGGACACAGTCATGTGATCCATCATGGGAACCACCACTCACAACTGGAGTCCAGCCAAGTTGACACATCTTCAACTATCACATCTGCTTCTGTGAAGATTTACAGCCTTGGAAACTCTGTGAGACAGTCTACTTTGTCCTATAGGGAGATGGAATTGACTCAGTAGCAGTGGATATATGAGATCAAGTAAACAACAGCAAATTGAAAGGTTAGATAGGAATTTTAGGGAGCAGTGAGCTTATGTTAATTAAGGAAAAGCAATTCAGAAAAGGCGGGTGAGAATGGTTGCACAACTTGATTAATGTGTTCAGTGTTACTGAATTACACAAGTGGAAATTTTTATATTGGTATATGTTCTGCTATATGTATTTTCAACAATACAAGAAATAAATTACTAAAAGAAATCAAACCATGATTTTGTTTCATGAGTTTACTGGAGTCTTTACAAGGATTCTATAGAAATTCTGCTGTTTCATGTAGATATTATTCTCATTTTGCAGATGAAGAAACTATGCCTCAGAGATTTTAATTGTTTTCCCAAAGGGGAGTGTGTGCGTGTTTGTGTCTGTGTGTGTGTCTCAAATAGCAGAGACAGGATTTGAACCCGTATTTTAAATTTTAAGCCCACTAGCTTTTCTACCATATTGCTTGAGGATATTACAAAAGATAATTGATTATCAGTTTAACAAGCATCTCTTTAGTGCCTACTTGGTGCCAAATTCTGAGTGAAGACGTGGAAAAATATCATTGTATTCTAACAGGAGATAATAATCTAAAGCAATAGTATTTGTAAATTAAGTGATTTTTAAAAATTTTGGTAATACATTACAATGGATTAGCTGAGATATTTATTAATAATATTTTCATTGTTAATTGGCTGGTAAGTGTTTATTCTACTATTTTAGTATAGTAAATAATAAAATAATGAAAAGTAGTAACATGTATTGAAGACCTCATTGTTTTCCTTTCAATTTTATGTGATGTTTACTAGTTTTTTAAATACATAATTTATCTGTGAGTGTATGTGATATCATAGAAGGTTTGGACATCATTTTCTCTTACAGAGTATACCCTACAATAATAAGTAATTAGATTTCTAAACTAATATATGCTATATCATAAGAAGGAAGATGAGGCAATCTACTTCTGTGGTGATACTGCCTCAGAAACCCAAGGAGAGGTCACTATGAGTTAGGTCCGACTCGATGGCATATAACAACCACAAAATCATAAGAGATAGAAGCATCTTTCATTATTTGTCCTATGTGTAGTTTTTTAGAGTCCTGGTGGAACATTGTTAGGCACTCACCTGCCAACAGAAGGGTTGAGGGTTTGAACACACCAGCCACTCCATGGGAGGAAGATATGGCCCTCTGCTTCCATGAAGTTTCCTTGGAAAACTTATGGGGGCAGTCCTTCTGTACACAACAGGGTTGTTAGAGTTGGAATCGACTCAATAGCAGTGGGTTTGGTTTTGAGTTAGTGGCAGCATAAATGTAAAATGGAATCCCTAATTCATTTCAGTAAAAACTTGGTAACAGGGTTATACAAGCTACAAGGAAGTCTGGATTCCTTACTTAAAATTTGTCCATAATCCTAGAACTCACTGAAAACTCTAAGCGGTAATCTTTATGACTGACTCCCACCTCTATTTCTTATTGATATTCATAATTAAAAACACTCTCTCAAGCAAAGGTGCCAGTCCATATATGTCTCCTTCCAAAATTAATCTTTAAAGACTTAGTTCACTTTATGTCACCTACATATGAACTATTTCTCTCTTTCTAGCAAAATATTCAATGTAGGGATTAAAAAGGAAAATGACCTTTCTGCACTCTCCATTCTAGGGCATTTTAATTACTTAATGTGCATTCAGTTAATCTATCTTTATTAATATCAATTTGTACAATTAAATATGACTTGACTTCTGAAAAAAAACAAACTACAGTTTTTCACCCTGCTCCCTCATTGTTTTTCCAGCATTTATTGAAAGGTTATTCTACCTCTCTGAAGCATAGTATCCTTGTAAATAGGATATTAATGTTTCCTCATAGTGATGTCATAAAATTAAATAATATTTAAGTCACTCTTAAGTTATTTTGCTTATAAATAATGACTGATTTTTGTGGTTGATAATAACCTTGAACTCTGTGAATTATATTTATTTATTTATTTTCTTCTCTTAAAATAAATATACAAAAAGGAGTATAAGAAATATAATAAATTTGATGGCTTTACTGTAAGAATAGAAATAGTATTGACAATTTCAAGGAAAAGCAATTTTCATTGATATGATCATTTTTTTTCAAGGGAAAATAAGATGTTGGATATCTTATGGAATAATTATTCTGAATCTAAACAATGGTCAAAGAATGGCCAGACATCAGCAATCACAGTTGCTCTGTGGTATAAACAAGAGGCACCTGCATGTAAGCTTTTCAATGACAAAAGGAATTTTCATCTCAACATTAGATACAGGAAGCTTATGGCTTTTCTGGATCAATCAGTTAAACCAGTTTGTATTTAGATGATGTCAAATACTACCAGTAGTTTAAAGATACTGGAAAAGCTCAGACATTGTGTAAGACCTTCATAGGTTTTCAGAAAGCCCCTTATTTTTCAGTCAGAGATCTGTTTTTTAAGAAAAATCTTTATTAAAATTGTCTGTAGCTAATGCATTCTTCAGAGCAGTGTAGAGCTATAACACGTGGCAAAAAGTAGGTCACACAGTAAATGAAAAGCTTAAAACAATCTGCATGGGCTGTCTCAAAAGAGCTGAAAGACTGTTGTGTGGAATTAAAAACTAGAATTACCTTCAAACTGGTTTGGGACTGAAAAAGCCATGTGCCTTCCTTCTGAGCAAATTAGAAGACTGCCAGACATCACAGAACTCTACTTGCTAAAGGAACTTGCAACTGCTAAAAACTATATAGAAACCTCGATTTCTGAAGAGTCCTCCTTCAGTACGGGATATACACACATCACCAGATAAATTAAATTGCATTCTTCTTTTCCTAATCCACTAAACTTATCAAGGGCATAGGGAATTTGCCATTTGAAAACTGTAGCTACAGTAAAGTTTTACTTCCATTTGACAGCCGGTGTTTAATTTTTCTTTTAAGAATCTGTAACTGTCTACACTTTTCTTCACTTTATAAAGTTCTTTAACTTTGTCAGCATAAATTGATTCTTAAAACTTCTGCAACATAGATACTTTTTTCCAGAAATGTATCTTTCTGCTGGAATAGTTTGTACATAACCATTTCTATAGTCATGAAGCAACCTGGTTTATTTGTTCCTTTCTTACCATTCATCCTCAATTACTTTTTTTTTTTTTTTTTT
>NW_006921704.1:6502692-6524460 GCF_000298275.1 Orycteropus afer afer | reverse complement strand
TATCTTCTGTGTCTGTGTTAATTGGTTTCCCTTTTCTTTGTTGAAGAGGGTCTGTGCAATCCTTCTGCCTAGTCCGCCATCTTGCCCCGCCTCCTCCCTCAATTACTTTTGATGACTAAAATAGCTTGAGCAAAATTTACAGAGTGATCATCTCGTCTATTCAATTATTGCAGAATATTTTCCTACACTCTCTGCTTTGTAGTTTGTTGTTTGCTTGCTTGATTGTTTTAATTAACTTCTGGTGTTGCATAGTCTCTCTTCTAAGATATTTTTAAAATGCTATCACGCATAATCAGGTATGTAACTGAGAACCAAGAATAAGAACAACCAGGTTACAATTCAGTATCGATGGGCTAAAACGTGGCATTAATGGATTAATTAATCAATCAATTAATTAAAATAATTAATTAATTGATTAATTAATTAATGAGGAGTAATGACTAAAGACAGGGCCAACTACGTAATTTTTTGAGTCCAATACAAAATGAAAATCAAGACTTCTTGTTCAAATAGCAGAAAAAGTGCCCTAAAAGTTCTAAAATATAAAACTTTTTCCTTACTCCCATGATCTTTCTCTTCAGCTGTTACAGTGTTTTTTTGTTTTTTGTTTTTAATTTGCTATTTATATCCCTGAAGTATAGGAATATTCTTTAAACAAGTACCGACCTTCACAGTCACCTGAGGGCCCTGTTCCACAACTCGGTGAGAACAGACCACTGACTACAGCGTGTGGATCCGCAACCCCACCAGCTATCGGCTGTTAGATCAAGTCACTGTGCTCCAGTTGAGCCAGTTTTCTCATCCTTTCCCACTTTTCAGCACTGGAAACATACTGTATGGGAAAGTGCATAGAATTGGAACCTCTGTGCCAGAATTACCTGGATGGGGTTACATGTGAGAAATCCATCACTGCAGAGTTTCCCAAATCTCCCATCTAATGCACAGTGGTCCTTCAAGACCAAGGGAGGGAGTGTGGCCACTGACACACCTCACCGCGAGATGCTGAAATTGTACATGGCCAGCTCTGACCTTCCCCATGCCCAGACCACCACTGGGGGCAAAGGACAATAGTGTTTTTTTTTTCAGGGCAGGAATATGTAGGGGGAGCCCCAGCAGTGCCAGGTTGCTAGGGGTTAGAAGAGCAAGAGTTAAATAATCTCTCCTGAGGACATAGCTGGAGGTGATACCACAAATCAATCAAGGCATGAAACCCCTGACACAGTTTTTATTGTCCCATCAGACTTCATTTATAAAGCATACATTTCAAGATAAGATTATTGATATTTTGTAGACAGCCATTGTAGAGCATTAAACCCCCAGCCAGGGGCCCTTTGCAACTGAACTGAATGCAGACCCACAAAACTCAATTTTCATCACCAAATGCTTAACAGACAATATTTTCTCTTTCTCAATATATATATTTTTTTCTCAAGTACTTGTACATTTTTACTTTTAACTAACACCATTCTTTTTTTTGAGTGTATCCTTAAAGGCAAATGTTTAGCTTCAAGAAGATATTCAATGCATGAACTTTATAATTTATAATTATTTCTGTTAGAAAGTGATCTTATGTTTATAAACACATGGAGTGGCCATGGCTTTGGATTTTACATGCAGTACAATTAGCAGAGTGTTGAGTGTACTGATAAACTTGATGCATTTTAATTTCACATAAGGCATTTGACTGCTAACCAGAAGTCTGAAAGTTCAAACCCACCAGCCACTCCTCAGAAGGAAGACTGGACAATCTACTTCTGTAGAAATACTGCCTCGGAAACCCAAGGAAGGATCACCATGAGTCAGACTCAACTCGAGGGCAGTGTTTTTTGTTTTTTTTTTTAACTTAGGTAGACTCAAATTATATACTACTTAAAAAGAAAACATGAAGATTTTGCATAATATAAAATTTATTCAAACTGAACAATTAAAATAAACCTGAAAATAATTAAAATGAACCAAATATTTCACTGGGTAAAGATAACTAACACTTTTTGTAGAGATTTTTCATGAAGGGAGTTGATTTAAACATGTTACCCCACTTAATCTGTACATCATTCTTGTAATTTAATAAAAAATATGACCTTGATTTTAATGATGAGCAAATTGAGGATCAGAGAGCTCAAGCATCAGGCCCATAGTCACAAGCTGGACTATTAGATGGGTCTTTTGATGCCTAGTTGAAGCTCTTTGTCTTCCTTCATGAAGATGATACTATTGGTAAAGGCTACAGGACCCAAAGAAATCATGCTTAATATAATCTTGCATATATGCTTTAAATGGAAAGATGCAAAGTGCCGTTTTCTGTTACAGTGAAAATCATCTGAGTTCCATTCTATTCTTATTTTGTGGGTTCAAACTGCTATTGTTGTGTAGTAATTTTGGATCTTAATTTGCCTTTTCCCAAAACAACACCTGAGACAAGGGTTCAAATGCCAGTAATTTATAGAGGAGATAAAAGAGACACCTTTGTAGGGAGGTGATACCAAGAAAAATGTCCACAAATAAAGGGCATATTATTTAGCCAGCTACCACGCAGGAGTACATAAAGATGTTCCCATGTAAAACCAAGGCTCAGAATTATCCTCATTAAAAAAATTAGAAAGCTGGGATGGCTAAATATCAACTTCAACAAGCATTGGTGGAAGCTCCTGGGAGAGAGGGTGTTAATTTCCTGGCACTTCAGGAGTTCCAAGCTTGTGGGAAGAGTGGCTTTCTACATTACTAGAAAATTCCTTAAGCACAGTCATGTACACACCCAGAGTTGAAAGTCCACAGAACTGATCACCTTGTTAAAGTCAGAGTATTTGTGCACACTGACTACACTGGGAATATATAACCCTGTATTTACAGACTTCTGTTCTAATAAATACAATAATTTAGGTATCATGATAAAGACTTATCTTTAAATGAATAACATCAAAACACAGTTTCTTCATTCCAGTGAGTCTGCCACTCTTGGAATTAATATTTGGAACTGACCTACAATTTCTGCAAAAAATAAGTAGATAAATGAACTCAGTGCTTCAGAGTCACACCTTGCTTTTCACTGTGAAATTCCATTACCTGGGTTGATCTCAGCTATTTTCCACAGACTTAACTATGGATTATTTTAGTCGTAGCCAAAAGTCCAATCCATTCTCAAAGGATGATTTTTCATCACTGATAATGTTTAAATGGATAAGTGTTTGAATAACAGCCATATCATTAGAGTTTCTGGAAGTAAATATTTTTGATAAGATAATACACATGAAGATACAAAAATTTTAGTACACTAAGGTTTACAATTTGATATTGTATAGTAACAAATTTTCATAGGCCAAACCCAAGGGAGGCTTATGAAATGAATGAGGAGCTCTGGTGGTTTCTTCTTCATTTCCATGTGCAGTGGTTAAGCACTTGACTGCAACAGAGAAGTTAGTGGTTCCAATTCACCAGCTACTCTGAAAAGTGTGGCAATCCGCATCCATCAAGATTAAAGCCTGTGAAACCCTATGAGGCAGTTCTATTCTGTCCTATAGTGTTACTGAGTCAGAATTGATTTGATGGCAACAGTTTGTTTTTTTAGTTCAAGATGAACATTCATAGAATGTTCCTGCTAGGCTTCAATATCCATTAAACATTCATGAAAAACTTCATGGGAGAGGTGCCCATCAAATTGAATCCCACAATATTACTAAATTTTGACTTATCAGTGAAGAAACAATTCAATATACTAATGATGGACTGTGTATTTTCTTTTTGTAGTTTTTATTGTACACAAGATTTGAAATCAGTAAAAATAATATATGTAGATCACTCCTAAAAATAAAAGGAATAAAAATAGGCTGAATATGTTGAGACTATTGTGTCTTAGAGAACTATACAAATCAGACTGCATGAATCTGGTTAAAGCAAGATAACAGGAGAACTTGACAAGTACCCTAAAGTGGACAGATATATGCAATAAGTTGTCATTGAGCATTTTATAACATTTTATAGAACATGTTAAGACTACCACAGCAAAAAAAGATTGATTAGGAAACACTAAATGAACTAGTTTGGGTTTAGAGAGAAGAAAGTCAAGGAAGTGAATCAAGAGATTGTTATGTTGTTGTTGTTGTTATGTGCCATTGATTCAGACTTGATTCATAGTGACCCCTCCTTGGGCTTCCAAGACAGTATCACTACAGAAGTAGATTGCCCAACCTTCCTTCCAAGGAGTAGTTGGTGGGTTTGAACCGCCAGCCTTCTGCTTAGCAGTCAAGTGCCTTACATACTACACTACCAGAGCTCCTAGAGATTGTTATAGGTACAAATAATTGACAGCTAGGATCAGATGGTAGCAACAGAGATGAAGATGGAGAAATGAATATGAACTTTGAAGGAGAAATGTAACATTTCATTACTGGTTACATATAGACATCAAAGGAGAGGTAGAGTTAAGGTGAAATACAAGATTCCAAAGACCCTAATGAAGGAAAATAGCCACTTTTTCCAGAGGGAGAAAAATATAAAGCAAGGAGTAGGTGAGAAACAACATATCTTTAAGATCATTTTGAAGTTACAATGATATAATTTAAAGAGTATTTAATAACATCATATTTTTATCAAAATTCCAAAAAGATACAGGTTGACAAAACGTCAAATAGATGACAATAACATTCAGGACTCACTCAAGGTTTAGACAAAATTATATCTTACTTCAAAGAGTGAAAACCAAAACAAATTGTCATTCCACAAGCTTTCTGTGTCGTGAAGTATTTTAGGGGGCCATATCATGTAGAATGATATTTTCATAAATGACAATAAAAGTCATAGAAGTTGAAAACAGCTAGATACAATTATTTGAACAGGAACTGGAGAAAGCTATTTCAGAAGCAACACAAAATGAGTAGAATTAAAGGTCGAATCCAATAGATTGCTCTGGTGGCGTATTGCCTAAGGCACTTGACTGCTAACCAGAAGGCTGGCCACCAGCCACTCCTTGGAAGGAAGGTTCAGCACTCTACTTCTGTAGTGATACTGCCTTGGAAACCCAAGGAGGAGTTTATTTATTATTTAAAGGTAAAAGGCTCAAAAGAGAAGCAAAGTGTTAGCTAAATAATTGGTTACATGTTGTTGTTGTTGTTGTTATGTGCCGTCGAGTCGGCCCCGACTCATAGCGACCCCTCCTTGGGTTTCCGAGGCAGTTATCACTACGGAAGTAGGATTGCCCAACCTTCCTTCCGAGGAGTGGCTGGTGGGTTTGAACCGCCAGCCGCCTGGTTAACAGGCAAGTGTCTTAGCCACTATGCTACCATCCTTATATTCATTGGAGGGGTTCATAACTGATGTAAGGGATAATGGTGGAAATTCATAGACTTGAAAAAATGGACATAAATGACTTCTTTGTTTCCTTTCAAGGGTACTTTTTATTTTTGCAACACAACCACACCAACCTCACACAATTATGATCCATGAATACATGTGATCACTATCAGAATTACCATTATAAGCATTATCATACAGAAAACATTGTAGCCATCATCATCATAATTATCAATAAATATATTTATATTACTTGCTAGTTTTGCCATAGAATAAAGCAAAGTTGAATTGAATGATTTTTTTATAGTTCATTTTTTTTTTTCTCTCTTTACTTAGTATAGTTCTTCCTGATAACCTAAAGAATATGTTTCCCTCAATTAAGGAGCAAAAATAAATCTCTCTTTTCTCTTCCTGCATGCAACAATGTACAGTGAAACCTGTGAGAGGTGGAACACAATGGGACTGCCCTGTTTTCAGGGTCTCCTATGTTTTCCACCTTTGATATGGTGCAGTCTTACCACTGTTGCATTGTTCGTTTTACTGGAAAATATTTGAGTTTTCTATCACTGACAGGTTGCCAGCTTTCATAGGTTTTGAAGTATTAATTTACAACTAAACTGCAGGAGAGATGTTGTTGTTATTATGTGCCATCAAGTTGAACCCGATTCATAGAGACCCTCCTTGGGTTTCCGAGGTAGTATCACTACGGAAGTGGATTGTCCAACCTTCCTTCCAAGGAGAGTATCATATAGCTGAGGAAGCACTGGATTAGGAGTCAAAAGACCATGATATTAGTCCCAGCTCAGCCAAATTGTGTAACCTTTAACAAATAATTTGACTTTTCAGAAAGTTAGGACATTTAGACTTGACATTTTCCAATGACCTTTCCAATTTTTACATTTTATAAACCTAATTGAATTAGCATTACTACAGCCAGAACCATATAAACTCTTTAGTGTGATTAGAATTGTATTAATGAACTCAGAACTGCTGTAATAAATTGCCACAAACTAGGTGGCTTAAAACAATAGAAATTTATTCTCTCACATTTCTGGAGACTAGAAGTCTGAAATCAAAGTACCAGTAGGGTTATTTCCTTCTAGATCTTCTGAGAGAACACCTGTTGCATACCTCTCTCATAGCTTCTGGTGGTTGCCAGCAATCCTTGGCATCCCTTGTCTTACAGATATTCTTCCAGCTAAACTAGAGAACACATTTCCCCAAAATTGGAGGAAAAAAATAAATCTTTTTTTTCCCCCCTCCTCTTGCATTTTCATCCATATGCAGTGAAACCCTGGAGAAGGATATTATGCTTGATAAAGGGGAGGGTCAACGAAAAAGTGGAAGGTCCTCTACATGACACATTGACACAGCGACTGCAACAATGGGCTCAAGTATACCAAGGATTGTCAGGCTGGCCCGGAAATGGGCCGTGTTTTGTTCCGTTGTGCATTGGGTTGCTATGAGTCGGAGCCGCAATGAAGTCTGTAAGAGTTGGAACTCTATGGAACTGCTTTATTTTTGGGGGTCTCCCAAGTTTTCCACCTTTGATAGGATGCAGTCTTAACACTTTTCTGCTTTTCTCCATTCTATGCCTCCATCTTCACATGACATTCTCCCTTTGTGTCTCTGTAATTCTCTGTCCAAATTTTTCTCTAACTATAAACATACCAGTTATTGATTAAGGCCTAATCCAATCCAATATGACCTCGTTTTAACTTGATCACATTTGTAAAGACTGTTTCCAAACAAGTTCACATGCATAGACACTAGGACTTAGGACTTCAACATATCTTTTCTAAACTCAAATCTCACAGCCCTCGAGTCAAATCCGACTCATAGCGATCCCTCCTTGGGTTTCCGAGGCAGTATCACCATGGAAGTAGATTGCCCAATCTTCCTTCTGAGGAGTGGCTGATGGGTTTGAACCGCCAGCCTTCTGGTTAGCAGTCAAATGCCTGAGGCACTCAATACACAGGAGGATGATATTGAAAATTAAGCCATATTGTGCTCACTATGCTCCAGACACTGTTTAATGAGTTTTATATGTATCATCTCAATCTCATGATATCCCTGTGAAATAGTTATCAGTGTCCCTATTTTAGAAATGAACAAACCTAGGAATAGAGATGTTAGTTGACTTGCCAAGGGTGATACAGCTCATTAAGATGGAGCTTTAGTTTAAACCCAAACAGCGTAGCATCAGTCTGTCATGTTAAACACTGTGCTATCTATACTGCCAATACTAGAAGTAAAGAGTTACATAGGAAGTATGCAACCTGCTTTGCCATTCTGCCAAAAGATATTATTGATGAAGCTGTAGAAGACAAAGATAATGTCATGCCTAGATAATACTATTTCTTTGCATTTGTAGCATGTTTTGCAGTTTCTAAAGTGTTATTATGTGAAAGATTTATAGGATTGCCACACGTATTCTGTGAAATTGGTAAAACAATCCTCTCATTAGTATTATTTGTCCCCCAAATTATGCAACAATAGGCTCAGAGAAATAAAGGCATGCCAGAGTCAAAGTCAAGGAGATAATTTTCTTAGTTCCAATGAGCAGCTCTCAAGGTTTCCATATTAGCTGGTAACTACTGGAAGTCCCTGTGCCACTGGATCACAAAGGTCAGTTCCTGATATTTGTTTATTTTTCTATGGTATACATATGGTAAGTTTCCTAAAGCAAGATTCAGATTAGTTTCCATGTTTTTGCCTCTTCCCTCTCTGTCTTCTCTGGTTTTCCTAGTCACAGAATTTGATTTTTGACACAATGTTTTCACACACCTTTGGCTTCTGGTTTCCATATCCTTGTTTTGGTTCTGCTTTTCAGATGTTCTCTTCATCTTCTCTGACTCTTTCAATTCAACTTCCCATTCATTATAACTGTATGCTTATGACTCATGGAAGCTCTGGTGACGTAGTGCCTACGGCATTTAACTGCTAACCACAAAGCTGGTGGTTCGAACCCACCAGCCACTCCTTGGAAGGAAGATGGGGCAATCTACTTCCATAGTGATACCAAAAAACCAAACCAAATTTACTGCCATCGAGTCAGATCTGACTCATAGGAACCCCTCCTTGGGTTTCCAAGACAACATCGCTGCAGAACTAGATTGCTTCATCTTCCTTCTGAGGAGTGGCTGGTGGGTTTGAACCACCAGCCTTCAGGTTAGCAGTCAAATGCCTTAGGCACTACGCCTTGGAAACCTAGGAAGGGTCACTATGAGTCGGATCTGACTCGACAGGAGTGAATTTCGTTTTTGGTTTTCTTATGAGTCATAATTGACTCAATGGCTATATGGTTCACCTGCTATGAAGACATTAGTTGTTTACTGATAGAATTCTCACCTTCTATTCCAGAGACTCTGGTTCAGTTGCTGGCCAATTGCACAGCCACCACCCTCTGACAATGGAGGTTTGTGTGTTCTGTGATGTCGAACATATTTCAGCAGAACTTTCAAATTAAGATGGACTAGAAAGAAAGGCCTGACAATTAGTTCTGAAAATCAGTCAATGAAAACTCAATGTATCACAATCACAGTGGTCCATCCCCAACCAATCATAAGCATGATATAGAACCTGGCAGCATTTTGTTCCATTGAGCATGGGTCACCATGAGTCAGGCCTTACTTGTCTGCAGCTAACAACTATAACAACAATTACCATCCACAGTCCTTATTCAAGCTCACTTGTTTTGCACATGGAGGGCTATGACTGTGGGGAGGACAGTTGAATAGATGAATAACACACTTTTATTGAGTAAAACACTCTTTTCTATTTCTCCTCCCACAAATGTGTATTATTTCTCTCTTTAATTAAGGAGAAGGCTTATGGAAAATACAAATATTATTCTTTCTCAGAGAATCCATTTGTTATTTTACAAAGTGCACTGATATTTGAAATGAAATGGGGATACTTTTGCTTTCCAAACATGAATAAATATTAATGATTTTTCAGATATTTTAGCTGTACCATATGTAAAGTAGGGAGATAAAACTGTGGGGTCGTACGCATGAAGAAATAAATCCCCAATCACATATTCATAGAGACGTGTGTTATCTAACTAGCCCCCTGCCTCACGAATCTCAAGGGATTCTAGGGTTTTTTTTTCATTTCTGAGATTTTGATTTTTACCTACTGAATCATGAATTATACTTGTGCAAATGTCCCCAAAATTTAATCAATACATATAACAGTTATGTATAATACAGAAAGAAACTAGAAATTTATGTAGTGGTTAAAGCATTGAGCTACTGACCAAAAGATTGGTGGTGTGAACTACCAACTGTTCCAAAGGAGAAAGATGAAGCAGTCTGCTTTAAAGGCAAACTTAGAAACTCTCTGGGCAGTTCTACTCTGTCTTATAGGGTCAGTAGGAGTCACCTTGACTCAAAAGTAGTGGGGTTTTGTTTTGTTTTGTCTTCATATGCTCTACTATTAAGATACATAAAATATATAGTGAATCCTCAATGATTTACTCCTCCAGTGTATAATTTTTAAAATTCCTGCATATAGGTAATGTGTTTCATAATAATTTTAATTCTAAGAAATAAGTGTATAATGGAGAACACAGCTATTACTAAATGTATGATCTGGGGAGTAACTAAGGCACAAATAGGTAATGTGGTATAGCTGTAACAGTTCAGAGTATTCAAAGCAAATCCTGTATGTTCAGAATTTGTCCCCATCCTGTTATCTTCCCACTTCATAATTTATCTCACTGTTTATAAGAAATTTGAAGGAAGGAGGTAAAGAGATGGTAGGCACCACTAACTTATGTGCCTATAAAGCCATTGCCATTGAGTTTATTCCAATAGTGGAAATTAAAATCTCACAATCTCCATTCTTTCCTCCTTCCAATTCATCTTCCACTCTATTAACAAAATTGCCTTCTTAATTAGCCACTACCCTTCTATTGCATCCAGCTCAGAAACCAAATGGACCTCTTCAGCCAGTGCAATGACGTCCCAATCAAGCATAGGATGGAAAGCCTTCACTTTGCTCTTATCCCTATTCCAGAGTTTACAATATTGCCTCTTCACTAATAATCTGCCAGTATATTTATTTCCTTAAATTGAATCCTTGTAAAGCAAGGCATCTTCCAGCTTCTAGTATAGTGCCCAGCACATATTATTGCTATTAACCACCTTTCAGTTAGTCCTCGACTCATGGTGACTCCAAGCACATTAGAAAGAAATGCTGCCTGGTCCTGCACCATCCCCATGACTGACTGCAGATTGAACTGTTATGTTCCATAGGTTTTTCACTGACTGGTTTTTGGCAATAGATTATTAGGCTTTCTTCCTAGTCTGTGTTAGTCTAGAAGCTTTGCTGAAACTTGTTCAATATCATAACACATAAGCTACCAGTGACAGAAGGGTGGTGCCTGCACAAAAGGTGCATTGGCCAGGAATTGAAACTTGGTCTTGCATATGGATGGTTAAAAGTCTACCACTGAAACATCAATATTCCCATGCTCAGCACATAATAGGCCTTTAATAAAGGAAGAGTGAAAGGATGAAAAAAGAAATAGATGTGACAATGTATACATTGACTCATTAACTCAGGTTCATAATTAAAGCTTAACCTCCAAATATTTTATACTTTAGGTATATATATATACTGAAAAGTAGATGGGCCACCATTTTTCATAATAAGCTAAACAAAATAATAGGATAAGATATGTGTTTCATCTTTCTCCCACAAAACTGCTCGTGGTTTCAAGATGCAGAACTTTTAGTTAGCAGCCAAATGCCTTAACCACTGCACCACCTGAACGCCTTCCTAGAAGTATGCTGGAGCTTAAATTACCTCTGATTGTTTCTTCTCCTTGCCTTCTAAGTCTCTGTGATAAGTAATGAAATGTTTTGTTTTGTTTTGTCTTGTGTTCATATGCTCTAAGTCCCTGTGATATGTAATGAAAATACTATGTTCATTATACAGAATAAAGATGATTTCCCTTTTGGATGCCCATCCATTTTGAGCAGATATTTTCTTGAATAAATCCAGCTTGCTCTTCAGAAGGCTGGTCCTTCTACTACTCTCTATAGGCCTTGGGTACATGTCCAAAAAAATACCTGAGGAGGGGAACACATTTAAATTATGAAGTCAATCAGAGACATTCTATAAATATGCATTGATTCATTGATTTCTTTATGTACACCTGCATCACCAAGTAGAAAGTTTTAAGTAACTCAGGTACCTTTCTATCATTTCTTATTTCATCCTGAAGACAATCTCACTTACTTTCCCTGTCTTTGTCTCTAAAATTAATGATGTGACTCGATCTCTATATGACATTTTTTATTAAATTTAGCTATAAAAATTTCAAGTGCTAATGGCTATGACCCTGTAGGTTGTTCTCTCCTTCACAATGCCAGTAGAAAAATAACTTTTCATTCAGGGAATCTATATTTCTGTTCTGCCTCTTAGTGTTTAAGCCAGCTCCCCACTGTGCTAAGTCAACCTTCTCAGAAGCTAATCTGTCATTCTTAAGTGGCCTTGCTTCTGAAATTGGTTTGATGCTCTAGCAGTAAAGAGCTCCTGTGTAGTGCAGGGTATGTAAGTTTAACAGCTACTCGGGTTAGGGCTTGTCCTATTGCCTTAGAAACAACAACTTTGTATGTCTGACCCGGAAAACAGGAAAAAATGGGTGATGTATTCATCTGTTGAGGATGTGAGGATCCAAAATAAAATTAATCTTGAAGAATAATGGAGAGGCTCTATAAGCTAAGGTTTCTTTGTTTTTATTTTTTAATATGCAATGTCAAAGAAAGGGACAAAAGATTTGTTCATCTACCTTACTGCTTCCCTATGGAAGTGTTTAATCTTTATTTTTATTAAGCTTTCAGATTTTAATATTAAAATTCCTGAAAGATAGACCTAGCGTTCTACAACTACAAGCTCTTTACCACTCAGGGTGACATGTGGCTAATGAGAGAGGTCACTGCATAATTTACATAATGAAATGTAACTATTGGGGAACAGTCACTTGTTTATTTAAGAGAATGAAAGGCAGGAAAATTATACTAACAAGATTTTCATAGGAGTGCACATTGTCAATGTTAACAAATGATTTTAAGCTGCAGTACCTAATACGTGGTATATGATTTAATTTTAGTTACATGAACAGTGGGGTAATCTAAAGTTTAAATTACATTTTAGTTATACTTGAGACTCCATTATCCAAGAAAATGCAATTTTATTCTCTATAAATATGAACAAAAATCAAAATCCAATGGTTGTCTTCATATTTATAACATTCTTCCTGAATTACATTGCCCAGTTAAGACAACACAGTAAAAAACAAATTTTTGAAAAATCAGTATATATTTTATTCATATTTCTATTTTTGCTTAGGTTTATTTTGCCAAGTATTTCTAGGAATCAGTGTCAGAGAATGGTATATTTGTGAACATTAAAGAGAATCTGAATATTTTTTGCCTTTATGTGTGTGTGTGTATATATATATATAAAATATATGCAAATAATATACATATTTATACAAATGTGTATATATATATATATATGTGTGTGTATATACACAATAGTTGTTAAAGATAATGAGTATTTTTTAAAAATACTTTTAAAAAACTAATTTAAAAAAAAAAAACCTCACTGCCTTCAAGTCAATTCTGACTCATATCGACCCCGTTTGGGTTTCCAAGGTGGTGAATCTTTACAGAAGTATATTGTTCAGTCTTCCTTCTGCAGAGTAGCTGGTGGGTTTGAACTGCCAACCTTCTGGTTAGCAGTCAAATGCCTTAGGCACTATGCCACCAGTTGTTGTTGTTGTTGTTATTTGCCGTCGAGTCGGCCCCGACTCATAGCTACCCCTCCTTGGGTTTCCGAGGCAGTATCACTACGGAAGTAGGATTGCCCAACCTTCCTTCCGAGGAGTGGCTGGTGGGTTTGAACCGCCAGCCTTCTGGTTAGCTGTCAAGTGCCTCCTTAAAATAGTACTCTATAATCGTGATAGTTAAGGTTGTGTATCACCTTGGCTGGGCCTAGTTTTGAGTGCCTTGGCAACTGGATATAGTTATTCCCATAATGAAACTGATAATCAACTTTATGGTGGAATCTACTGTGAGCAGCTGAGTAGCATTAGGGATATGGTCTGCTTCCAGCATATAAAAAGAAGCTTGGAGAAAGGTCTCTGAGCTTTTCGGCGTGCTTGGACCCTGCATGTAGTCAAGTCTTCATTCAGCACCCTGCCATGTCTGCTGATCTTGGGACTGTTTCTGAACTTGAACTAGTGGCCTGCCATGTTGTTTAATAATCTTAGGACTGTGCCATTTTATTTGTTGACCTTGAGTTTGTCATCCTCAGCAGCCAGCAGCTGCCTGAGTTAAGAAACACCTCCAGCTCCAGTGGGCCAGGAGCAAGTGGTGAAGCTGAAGCTCAAGATTGAAGGGTTTTCACCAGGCTCAAGAGCTGGCACTTGAACTTGGACTTTTACCCAAAACTGTAAGAATAAATCCCTGTTTTTTCAAGTCATCCATTTGTGGTACTTCTGTTATAGCGGTACTAGATAACCAAAACAATAATATAAAATGTTCATCTCATATCCTTTCAAATATTTCAACTCACACTTTAAGTATATATCCAACTACAAGGTAGATTTATTATTGTTATTATTTCTAATTGGTGTTTTATTTTTTGTAAGCCAATTTTAAAGTGTATTTCTCCCCCTTTTAAGTGTATGTGTCACTTCTGACTCATGCTGACCCCATGGGTTACAGAGTAGACTTCTTGCATAAGGTCTTCTTTTCTGTAATCTTTATGGAAACAGATCACTAGGGCTTTCCTTCATGAAATTGCTGGTTGGATTCAAAATATGACCTTTCAATTAGTAGTTGACAGCAAACATTTTTGCCATTCAGGGATCAGGGATCTTCTACACTCATAGTTCTACAAACTTTCACAAACATGTACAGTCATGTAACCATCATGAAAATCAAGATGTAGACTGTTTCATCATACCTGAAATTTCTCAATGCCCTTTTATCCTCAATCCCATTTTCAAGCCCCTAGCCTCTGGCAACAACTGATATTATATTTTTATTGTTATTAAAGTGGTATTGTGGTCTGGACTAAGAGTATATAGGTAGTCACTTAAATGGTTTTCGTATTCAATATTTTCCAACACTTCTCCTACATCCTTCTGTAATGCAATTTGAACTTCTTAGCTTTAGTGTCTTCAAGAGGCCTCTTACTGCTAACATATATCTTGTGACCTAATTCACTTGTATGACCTTAGGCATGTCACTTAAACTTGCTTTGTTTGTTTTTATTATCTGTTATGAAATCAATTACTAAGTGACATCTAAAAGTTAGAAGTATTTAAGGTATGAGTTACATTTCTAAAGGAAGCTCTAATAGTTTACATAGTTGTATAGATAATTTTCTCTTACACTCCACGGAAAGAGATGCTTGATTTTGCTTGTGTTCCCTGTCTTTTCACCTTCAAAAATGGTCTCTTTGGAGTCATGCAGAGGGGCTAATATTGAGAAATCATATTTTAGCTCAATATTATAGGTTTATTTTTAAGTACAATTTTAAACATTTCAGGAGAGCTAGGGGAAAGTAAAAAACGTATTGTTGTTGTTGGATACTTTCAAGTTGATTCCAACTCAAAGTGAGACTACGGAACAGAGTAAAACTGTTCCATAGGGTTTTCTTGTATGTAATCTTTGTGGAAGCACATCATCCCATCTTTCTCCTGCAGAGCCAGTAGGGGGTAGATAGAATGGCCAACCTTTTTGTTAGCTGCTGACCACTTAATCATTGTACTCGACCAAAAAACAAACCCAAACTCACTGTCATTGAATAGATTCTGACTCATAGGTAACTCCATAGAGTTTCAAGGCTGTAAGAAATATAGGGCAATCTACCTCTGTAGAGATACCGCTTCAGAAACCCAAGGAGAGATCAGTATGAGTCACAATAGACTCTACGGCAGTAAGTTAGTCAGAAATCTTTAGGGAAGCAGACTGCCTCATCTTTCTTCCACGGAGCACTTGGTGAGTTTGAAACACTGAAATTTTGATTGCTAGTCAACTGCCTTAATCACCACACCACCATAGTTCTTTAATGTACCACCAGAACGATGTATATACTAAAAATGGAGGTGTTCCACCTCAAATTTTTAACTTTGATTTCTAGAAAACACCAGTTTCTAGTTTGATGGACTTCCTGCTGAGGGTTTCATTTATAGATACATTGTAGATACATTCTTAAAATATATGCAAAAAAATATAACTTGCTTTTTACATTTACCAATATATAATAAATGTTTTTCTTCATCAATCATATGTTGTTGTTGTTAGCTCCTGTCAAATTGGCTCTGGATGAGGAGAGACCCATTGTTGCATCTAGATGGCTGCTTGCAAACTTTTAAGATTCCAGTCACTACTTGCCATAGTAGGATGTAGAATAATGTTTTTGTGTAGTATATTATGCCAGTTGAGCTTGCTGTCCCCTGCGACCATTGTCCCGAGCCCACAGGTCCAACTACTCACTCCCTCTGGGTAGCTGGCTATGGCCAAGAAGTGACTACACCGTGTCCCTTGTCAGCTCTATATATACCTAGAAATACTTACAGAACACACAAATACACTTTTAGAAACATTGTCTGACAACCCTAAACATGGTCATGGGCACACTTCCCTCTGCATAGACATACCTAATCATTCAGCCTGTTCAACCATCTATCCACCCATATATCAATGTTTTCCATAACTGACAACACAGTATTGTATGGGTAAAAGAGTTCATCTTAGTTGTCTGTACCTCCCAAGCACCTCTCTATGTCTTCGTCTTTCTCAATGCCACCATGTTGATCATTCACATTTGGTACATTGCCCTTCACTTCACCCAAATCAATACTTGTCTCTACTTATCTAGCAGTGTTCCTCCGCTCATTTCCCACCCCTAGCAACAAACAAAGAAAATTTCCTTCCATCTATAAATCTTTCCATGACTTTTTACAATAATGGACTAATACAATATTTGTCCTTCTGTGATTGACTTATTTCACTCAGCATAATATCCTCCAAGTTCATCCATGTTATGAAGTGTTTTGCAGATTCTATGTTATTCTTTAGGGTTGCATAATATTCCATTGTGTGTATGTACCATAGTTTGGTTATCCATTCTTCTGTTGATGGGCACCTAGGTTGTTTCCATCTTTTGGGTATTGTAAATAGTGCTGCATTGAACATGGATGTGCATATATCTACTCTTGTCCTGGCTCTCACTTCTTTAGGATATATACCTAGTAATGGAATGGCTGGGTCAAATAGTATTTCTAATTCCAACTTTTTAAGGAATCACCAGACTGCTTTCCACAGTGGTTGTATCATTTTACAGTCCTACCAGCAGTGTATGAAGTCCCAATCTCTCCATATTCTCTCCAGAATTTGTTATTTTCTGTCTTGTGGAACGTTGCTACTAGTGCTGAGCAAGATGGTATTTCATTGTTGTTTTGATTTGCATCTCTCTAATAGCTAATGATCGTGAGCAACTCTTCATATGTTTGTTGGCTGCTTGAATATCCTCTTTGGTGAAGTGTCTATTCATGTCTTCTGCCCATTTTTAAATTGGATTATTTGTCTTTTTGTTGTTGAGGTGCTGGAATTTTCTATAAATTCTAGAGATAAGTCCCTTGTTAGATATGTCATTGCCAATTTTTTATTTTATTTTTTTCCCAATCTGTAGGTTCTCTTTTGACTCTTTTGGAAAAGTCTTTAGAAGTATATAAACATTTAATTTTTAGAAGGCCCTGTCCATCTAGTTTATATTCTGCTTTTTGTGCATTTTGGGTTATGCTTTATGCCATATATTAGGACCACTAAATTTGCCCTTAGTTTTTCCTTGAGAAACATTATAGTTTTAGGTTTTACATTGAAGCTTTTGATCCATTTGGAGTTCGTTTTTGTGTATGGTGTGAGGTACAGATCTTGTTTCATTTTTCTGCAAATGGATATCCAGTTTTGCCAAGATCATTTGTTAAACAGACAATCTCTTCCCTGTTTAATGGATTTCAGCCCTTTGTCAAAGATCAGCTGACTATTGGTTGATGGATCTATTTCTGGGTTCTCAATTCTATTCCATTGGTCTATGTGTCTGTCATTGTACCAGTACCAGGCTGTTTTGACTACTGTGGCTGTATAGTAGGATCTGAGATCCAGGAGGGTGAGATCTCCTTTGTTTCTTCTTCTTCTTCAATAATGCTTTGCTTATCTGAGATCTCTTTCCTTTCCATATAAAGTTAGTGATTGTTTTTTCCATATCCTTAAAGAATGTTGATGGGATCTGGATTGGGATTTCATTGAATGTACAGACAGCTTTGGGTAGAAGTGATATTTTCACAATGTTCAATCTTCCTATTCATGAGCATGGTATGTTCTTTCATTTATGTAGATCTCTTATGGTTTCTTGAAGTATGGTTTTGTAATTTTTTTGTACAGGTCCTTTGTGTCACTGATAAGACTTATTCCCAAGTATTTTATTTTTTGGTAGCTATTGAAATAGTATTGATTTCCTTATTTATTTTCTAGCAATCTCTTTGCTGGTGTAGAAGCTTCCAACTGCTTTTTGGATGTTGATCTTGTATTCCACCATGATGATAATCTCTCAATTAGTTCCAGTAGTTTTTTTACTGAGTCTCTTGGGTTTTTCTATGTATAGGATCATATCATCAGCAAATAAGGATAGTTTAACTTCTTCCTTACCAATTTGGATGCCTTTGATTTCCCATCCTTGCCTTATTGCCCTGGCTAGGACTTCCAATACAATGTTGAATAGAAGTGGTGGTAGAGGCCATCCTTTTCTGGTTCCTGTTCTCAATGGGAACAGTTTCAATCTCTCTCCATCGAGAATAATGTTGACTGTTGGTTTTGCATAAATGCCCTTTACTATGTTCAGAAATGTCCCTTCTATTCTGATTTTGCTGAGTATTTTTGTCAGGAATGGGTGATAGATTTTTTCACATGCCTTTTCTGCATTGACCGATTTTGTAGTTCTTTTCCTTTGTTTTATTTATGTGGTGGGTGACATTGATTGTTTTTCTAATGTTTATGTATCCTTACACACCTAATATGAACCTCATTTGGTCATAATGCATTATTTTTTGATATGTTGTTGGAGTCTATTGGCTAGGATTTTGTTGAAGATTTTTGCATCTATATACATGAGGGACATTGGTCTGTAGTTTTCCTTTTTAGTGATGTTTTTGCTTATTTTGGTATCAAAGTTATGCTTGCTTCATAAAATGAATTTGGGAGAATTCTATCCTTTTCTGTGTTCTGCAACAATTTGAATAGGATTGGTGTCAGTTCTTCTCTGAACGTTTGGTAGAATTCTCTTGTGAAACAATCTGCTCCAGGACTTTTTTCGTTGCTCATTTTTCATGACCAGTTCAATTTCTTCTTCCATTATGTGTCTGTTCAACTTTTCCACCTGTGTCTGTGCTAGTTTAGGTATGTACTGTGTTTCCAGAAATCCTCCCATTTCTTCTAGATTTCTAATTTGTTGGAGTACTGTTCTTCATAGTATCCTGATATTATCTTTTTTATTCAGTTGCTTCTGTTATGATGTTGCCCAATTTGTTTCTTATACATGTTATTTGTATTCTTTCCCTCTTTTCCTTTGTTAAATTTGCCAGTGGTTTGTCAATTTTTCACAAAGAAGATTGGGCAATCTGCTCCCATGGAGATACTGCCTCAGAAATCCAAGGAGGGATCACTATGAGTTGGATCAGTCTTGACAGCAATAGAATTCTGGTTTTTTGTGTATTTTGTCAATTTTATTTATCTGTTTAACAAGACAACTTCTAGTTTTGTTAATTGTCTTTCTATTTCCTTTCTTCTGGTGACTTTAGATTTTCTTGCTTTCCTTGTTCTAATTGTTGGAGATCTTGGTTTAAGGTGTTCATTTTGGCTCTTCTTCTTTTCTGATTTGTTCATTTATTGCTATAAATTGGCCTCTGATCACTGCTTTTGCTGTGTCCCAAAGATTTTGGTATGTTGTGTTTTCATTCTCATTTGATTCAAGGAATTTTTTAAGTTTATTTTTTTTTATTTTTCTGATTACCCAGTCATTCTTAAGGAGGGTGTTGTTCATTTTCCATGTGTTTGCTCTTTTTCTGTTGATCTTCCTATTATTGATTTCTAATTTTATAGTGTTGTGATCTGAGATGATGCTCTGCAGTATTTCATATTTTTTTTTAAGTTTATTAAGGCTTTCTTTGTGGCCTAACATATGACCTATCATGGAGAACATTCAATGTGCACTGGAAAATAATGTATATTGTGCTGTTGTTGGATGAAGTGCTCTGTAGATGTCTATAAAGTCAAGTTGGTGTATTGTATTGTTTAGCTCTTCTGCTTCATTGTTGAGTTTCTTTACAGTTTTTTCTGTTGTTCATTGAAAGTGGTATATTAAAGTCTCCCACTATGACTGTGGAGTCATCTATTTGCATTTTCAAATCTTTTAAAGTCTGATTTATGTATTTGGGGGCTCTTTCATTGGGTCCATAGATATTTATTATGGTTTTATCTTCATGTTCAATTGATCCTTTAATCATTATATAATGTCCTTCCTTGTCTTGTATAGTGGTTTTTGTCTCAAAGTCTGTTCCGGTTACCTAGTGGTACTCTGACAAGACTATACCACAAAGGGGATGGCCTAAACAAACAGGAGCTTATTCTCTTACAGTTTGGAGGCTTTAAGTCCAAGTTCAAAGTGCCAGGGTCTAGGGGCCGGGTGAAAGCCCCTCAACATTGGTGTCCAGCTCTGCTTCCTGCTCCTGGCCCAATGGAGCTAGAGGTAATACTTCACTCAGGCAGCTGCTGGCTGCTGAGGCTAACAAGCCCAAGGTTGACAAGTAAAAAGGCACAGTCCCGATGATACCAAACCACATGGCAGGCCATTAATGTAAGTCCATTGTAAGTCCCAAGGTTGGCAGAGCATGGCAGGCTCTGAACAATGACATGGCTACATGCAAGGTCCAAGTGTGCCATAAGCTAGAGACTATCCCCAAGGCTTCTGCTTATATACAGGAAGTAGACCACATCCCAAAGGCAGCTACTCAGCTGCTTGTGATAGATCCCACTATGGAGTTAGTTGATTTGCCAGTCTCATCATGAGGAATAACTACCCCCAGCTGCCAAGGCACTCAATCAGACCCAGCCAAGTTGACATACAACTTTAACTACCACAAAGTCAATTTGATCAGCAGTTTATATTGCCACTTCTGCTCTGTTTTGGTAACCACTTGCTTGATATATCTTTTTCCAACCTTGGATTTTTAGTCTATTTTTGTGTTTGTCTCTAAAATGTATCTCTTGTAGATAACATATTGATGGGTTATGTTTTCTTATCCATTGGGCAACTCTCTGTCTCTTGAGTGGTGCATTTAATCCATTGACATTCAGTGTAATTATCAACAAGTATGGATTTGTTGCTGTCATTTTGTCTTGTGTTTTTTCATGCTGTTTGTCGTTTCTTTGTTCCATATAATTTTCTATGCTGAGCTCATTGTGTCTATGAATTGTGTTATCATTTTCTTTGTTGCTATTGTTTTAGTATTTGCTAAATATCTGTGCTTGTTCTCTTTTTTTATTGTGATGTAAAGGTTTTTCATTTTTCTTTAAGGTTACCCTGAGATTTATAATTTTCTCCCTGAGTTTAGAACAGTCCATTCTGTCTTGCAACTCTCTTGAATTCCTCACTTTTCCCTCTTTTTGGTTTGTAGTTGTCCTTATATGCCAGGTGGTGTCTCTTGTTCCCTGTTTACAATCTTGTAAGCTTATTTTACTTTGGATATTTCCATAACTGGGTTGGTTTCTGGGTTATGGTCTGTTATCTCTGAGACATTGTGATGTTGTTGTATTTATGTTTAATCAGTGATGGTATATTGGAGTGATTGGCCCAATATTTTCATTTTATTTATTTATTTATTTTTGTATATATCTGATCTGAGTAGGCAGGGTACTGTGCTCCTCTATTCACTAGTTGGCAGTACTTATGCACTCACTACCTGTCTCCTAATGGATATGACAGAGAATGAGAATTGCTGCACAGATCTCTGTTAACTGTTTGTGAATAGCATTTAAGAATGAGTCACACTCTTATTGGTGGTCATGTATCATTGGCCAGTTGGTGCAGAAGGAAGTGGTGGCTCTCAGTAAGTGGAGTGTGTCTTATGGGCACAGTTGCTGTCTCCCACTTAGTTAGACAAAAACAACAATCAAAAAACCATCAAAAAAGTAAAAGCAAGAGGACAAAAAAACACATACCACATAAACACACAGAAACAATCACCAAAAAGGAAAAAAAAAAAAAAAAAAGATGAAAGACAATAAATGTGAGAAAACATTTTTAAAAAATACTTTGAAAAGCCAAAAGAAATATGACTGGGGGAGAGGGTGAACCTCAATAACTGGAGGGGAAAATAAGAGAAAAAAAAAAAAAAAA
>NW_006921704.1:6491326-6502592 GCF_000298275.1 Orycteropus afer afer | reverse complement strand
AAAAAAAAAAAAAAACAGAGAGGAGAATAATGAAGAAAAAAATGGGAAAAATGCAAAAGAAAACAAGGAATAGGGAGAACCACAAGAAAGAAAAAAATGGGAACCAGGAAAATGGAAACAGAAAAAACTGAAAACTAGAACCTGGGAAGAGAAGAAGAAAGAATAATAATAATATTTTAAAAAAAAGGACGTGAATAATAATAACAAATTTAAAACAGACAAAAACAAACTAAAGAAAAAAAAAATCTGGGTGGTGCAGGGCAGGGCACCCAGGCTCTGTCAGGGCACACAGACTGGGATGGAATTCCTGCTGGCTCAGAAAGTGAGGGATGGCTGCCCCTCTGTCACCAAGAGGATGTGGAGTATAAGAGTAACAAGAGGAATACTGCACCTTTCCAATTCTCAGTGTCTGGTATGTCTTTGCAGTCCCGAGCACATGGAACCTATTCTTAGGTCTCTGGAGTCTGAGAGAACACTGTCACTTTAAATATCCAAAACATTCAGAATGGCTGTGCCATCCAGACAGCCAAAAGTCCACAGCTCAGCCTGCCTTCCTCTTTGCCCCTTCCCCTTTTATTCACCAGCAACTAGTGTAGTCCTCCATGCCAATTTTGCAGTTAGTGGAGCTGCAGGAAATATGAGTATGGTTAGCAGGGCCAATTTTTAGGTTAAATATTAGGTTCAAACACCACTTGGCAATATCCAAGCTTTCTGTGCCATCAGGGTCATTGACAGCCCACAGCTCCATATGTCTCCCTTTTTGGTGTTTTCGTGCAGGTTCCTCTACTAGTTGGAGTTTAGTCCACTTCTGTATCCTTCCTTTCAAAGCTCAGGGCTGCAGGATTACCTTCTGTATGTGTTCCTCTTTTCTTTGCTGAAGAGGATCTATGTAGTGTGTCTGCCTATTCCACCATCTTACCAGAACTCTCTAAAATAACAAATTTGATCTTTTGATATTGCTGTTGTAGTTGGATGCCATCCAGTTGGCTCTGACACATAGTGACCCTGTGTACAATAGAACAAAATACTGCCCAGTTTTATGCCAGCCTCTCAATTCTTGCTATACCTGAGCCCATCGTTGTAGCCACTATGTCAATCTTGTTGAGGGTCTTCCCCTTTTTCTCTGACCCCTCTACTTTACCAAGCATGATATCCTCTCCAGAGAATGGTACATTCTGACAAAATGACCAAATATGTGAGATGAAGTCTCACCTTCTTGCTTCCAAGGAGCATTCTGGCTGCAGTTATTGAAGAATACATCTGTTAGTTCTTTTGGTAGTCCATGTACTTTCATATTCTTCGCCAACACCAACTGAGCAGCATTAATCTTCTGTCTTCTTTAGTCATTGTCCAGGTCCACATGAATATGAAGTGATTGGAAATGCCATGGCTTAGGTTAGATACACCTTAGTCTTCAAAGAGACATCTTTGTTCTTCAGCACTTTAAAGAGGTATTTTGCAGCATATTTGTCCAGTGAGATACGTTGCCTGATTTGTTGACTGCTGCTACCATTGATGTTGATTGTGGAACCAAGTAATATGAAATCTTTGACAACTTCAATCTTCTTTCATTTATCACAATTATTTGTCCATTTGTGAGGATTTTTGCTTTCTTTATGCTGTGGTGTAATCCATACTACAGACTGTAATCTTTAATTTTCATCAGTAAGTGATTCAAGTCATCTTCACTTTCAGCAAGCAAGGTCCTGTCATCTGCATATCACAAGTTGTTAATGATTCTTCCTCCAATCATGATGCTGCATTATTTTTCATATGTTCCAGTTTCTTGGATTATTTCCTCAGCATACAGATTGAACAAGTATGGTGAAAGCTACCACCCTGCCACACTCCCTTCTTGATTTTAAACTAAGCAGTATCCCCTTGTTCTGTTTGAATGACAGCCTTCTGGTCTATGTATAGGTTCCTTATGAGCACAATTAAGTGTTCTAGAATTCTCATTCTTCTCAATATTATCCATAATTTGTTAATGATCTATTCAGTCCATTGTGTTTGCATTGTCAATAAAACTTAAGTAAACATCTTTCTGGTATCCTCTGCTTTCAGCCAAGATTCATCTGACTTCAGCAATGATATTCCTTGTTCCACATCCTCTTCTGAATCCACATTGCCTTTCTGGAAGTTCTTTAACAATATATTGCTACAATTGTTCTTGAAATACCTTCAGCAAGATTTGACTTGTGTGTGATATTAATGATTTAATATCAATAATTCAATAATTCTACATTCAATATTCTACATTCAATAATTTCTACATTCTGTTGGATCACTTTCTTTGGAATATGTATAAATATGAATCTTTTCCAGTCAGTTGGCCAGGTAGCTGTCTTCCAGATTTCTTGGTATAGATGAGTAAGTTCCTCCAGTTCAGCATCCATTTGTTGAAACATATCATTGGGTGTTCTGTCAATTCCTGAGGCCTTGTTTTTAGCCAATCCCTTCAGTGCAGTTTTGACTTCTGTTCTGGTTACCTCATGCTGTTCAAAGAGAAGAAACCACAAATGGGATGGCCTTAACGAACAGGAATTTATCCTTACAATTTGGAGTCTTCAAGTCTGAGTTCAAAGTACCACACTCTAGGAGCTGGGTGAAAGCCCTTCAACCTTGGGCTTCAGCTCTGCCTCCTGTTCCTGGCCCACTGGAGCTAGAGGCTTTTCTTCACTCAGCAGCTGGCTGCTGAGGCTGACAAGCTCAAGGTTGACATCTAAAAAGGCACAATCCAGACGTTACCAAACTATACAGCAGGACATTAATTCAAGTCCATTGAAAGTCCAAAGGTCATCAGAGCATAGCAGGCTGCTAAACAATGACACGACTACACACAGGGTTCAAGCATGCCATAAGCTAGATACCATTCCTCAAGGCTTCTCCTTATATACAGGAAGCAGACCACATCCCTAAGGCAGGTACTCAGCTGCTCAGTAGATTCCACCATGGAGTTGATTACCAGTCTCATCATGAAGAATACCACATCCAGCTGCCCAGACACTCAACCAGACCCAGTTAAGTTAACACTCAAACTTAACTATCCCAACTTCTTTCAATACCATTGGTTCTTGACCATATGCCACCTTTTTAAATAAATGAACATCAACCAATTCTTTGGAGTACAATGACTGTGTGTTTTCCTTCCGTCTTATTTTGATGTTTCCTGTATCATTCAATATTTTGCCCATAGAATCTTTCTACATTGCATTTCAAAGCTTGAAATTTTCCTTCAGTTTTTTTGTCTTGAGAAATGTCGAGACGTTCTTCACTTCTGCTTTTCTAGCTCCAGGCCTTTGCACATTTCATTATAATAATTGGCTTTGTCTTCATGAGCTGCTCTTTGAAATCTTTTCAGCTCTTTTATCTTGTCATTTCTTCCATTTGCTTTAGCTACTCTCTGTTCAAGAGAAAATTTCAGAGTCTCTTCTGACAACCATTGTGCTCTTTTCTTCCTTTCCTGTCCTTTTAATGATCATTAGCTTTCTTCATGGATGATGTTCTTGATGTCATCCTACAGTTCATCTTGTTTTCAGTCATTGGTGTTCAATGTGTCAAATCTATTCTTCAAATAGTCTCTAAACTCAGGTGGTATATAATCAAGGTCATATTTTGGTTCTCGTGGACTTGTTTTAATTATCTTCATCTTCAATTTGAACTTGCATATGAACAATTGATGGTCTGTTCCACAGTTAGCTCCTGGCCTTGTTTTGGCCAAAGATATTAAGATTCTCCATCTCCTCCTTCCACAGACGTAATCTATGTGATTCCTGTGTATTCCATCTGGGGAAGTCTGCATGTATAACCACAGTTTATGTTATTGAAAAAAGGTATTTTCAATGACTAAATCATTGGTCTAGCAAAAGTCTATCATGTGATCTGCAGCATCATTTCTATCATCAAGGCCATATTTTCCAGCTACTGGTGATTCTTCTTTGTTTCCAACTTTTGCTTTCCAGTCACCAGTAATAATCAACACAACTTGATTGCATGTTTGGTCAATATCAGACTGCCGTAGTTGTTAAACATCTTCAATTTCCTCTTCTTTGCTTTTGGTGGTTGGTGCACAAATTTGAATTATAGTAGTATTAATTAATTTTCCTTATAAGTGTATGGATATATTATCCTATCACTGACAGCATTGTACTTCAGGATAGGTCTTGAAACATTCTTTGTGATGATGCCATGTCATTCATCTTTAATTTGTTCTTCCTGGTGTAATAAATCATATGTTTGTCTCATTCAAAATGTCCAAAAACAGTCCATTTCAGCTCATTAATACCTAGGATATCAAACTTTATGTATTCCATTTTGTTTTGACAATTTCCAATTTTCCTAGATTCATTCTTCATGCATTACACATTCTGATTATTAATGGATGTTTACAGCTGTTTCTTCCTATTTTGAGTTGTGCCACATCAGCAAATGGAGGTCCTGAAAGCTTTATTCCTTCCATGTAATTAAGGTCAACTCTACATTGAGGGGGCAGCTCTTCCCCAGTCATATTTTGAGTGCCTTCTGATCTGAGGGGCTCATCTTCTAGCACTATATCTGACAATTTTTCAGGGCTATCCATAATGTTTTCCAGTAATACATCAGACAGTTTTTCACTGCTATTCATAAGTTTTCACTGGTCAATTCTTTGAGAAGTGGATGCTCCATTCATTCTTCCAAATTTGTCTTACTCTGGAAGCTCTGCCAAAACCTGTCCATGATGGGTGACCCTGTTGGTATTTGAAATACCAATGGCATAGCGTCCAGCCTCACAGCACCATGCAAGCCACCACAGTATAACAAACTGACAGACAAGTGGTGGTGATGTCTTGATAGATACTATTAAATTGCCTTCCAAAAGAAAATTATTAACTTTGGCACCAATGTTACTGTGAGAGTCTCCGAATTCTCACACCTTTCCCACAATGGATATCATTAATCCTTGTTGTTAACCAGTCTGATAGGTTAGATAAAGTATCTCATTATTTAAATTTATCATTTCTTCACCCTTATGATTGGGGAACATCTATTCAGAAGCTGGTTAGTTGTTTGTATTTAATCTCTGTGAAGGTAAAAAACATGATCATTGTCGAGTTATGTTGATTGGGTTCTCAGTATATATATGTAAGCATCCCTTTGCATTTTAGGAAAAATACAGTAATTAAAAGTTCACATGTGTGTGTGTGTGTGCATGTATGCTGTGTGGTTAGGTGCTGTCAAGTCAGTTCCAACTCATATCAACCTCATGTACAACAGAATGAGACACTACCAAGTCCTGTGTTATCCTCACAACTGTTGCTATGTTTGAACCCAATGTTTCAGCTACTCTGTTCATCCATTTCTTTATCTTCCTCTTTTTTACTACCATCTGCTTTATTAAGCTTGATGTCCTTCTCCAGGGACTAGTCCTTTCTGATAACCTGCCCAAAGTATTTCTTGTCATCCTCACTTCTGAGCATTCTGGCTGTACTTCTTCCAAGACAAATTTATTTGTTTTTCTGGCAGTCCATGGTATATTCAATAATCTTCACCAACATCATAATTCAAAGGCATCAATCAATTCTTCTTTAGTCTTCTTATTCACTATCCAGCTTTCACATGCACATAAGGCAATTAAAAATACCATGGCTTGGATTAGGTGCACCTTAGTGTTCACAGTGACATTGTTGCTTTTTAACACTTGAAAGAAATCTTTTGCAGCAAATCTGCTCTATGTAATCCATTGTTTGATTTCTTGACTACTGTTTTCCTGGGATTGATTGTGGACTCAAGGAACATAAAATTCTTGACTTCAACATTTTCTACATTTGTCATAATGTTTCTTATTGGTCCAGTTGTGGGAATTTTTATTTTCTTTATTTTGAGATGTAATCCACAATGGAAGCTGATCTTCATCAGTAGGTGCTTCAAGCCCTCTTTACTTTCCGCAAGCAAGGTTGTGTCATCTGCATATCACAGATTGTTAATGAGTCTTCCTCCAATCTTGATGCCACATTCTTCCTCATATAATCCAGATTCTTGGATTTTTTTTGCTCAGTGTACACATTGAATAAATATGGTGAAAGGATATAACACCGACTCACACCTTTCCTGATTTTAAAGCTCACAGTATTCCCTTGTTTTGTTTACTCAAACAAAACTGCCTTTTGCTCTAGTTACAGGTTCTGCAATTCTCATTCTTCACAATGTTATTCATAATTTGTTATGATCCACAAAGTAGAATGCCTTTGCATCTTTCTGGTATCCTCTCCTTTTAGCCAAGATTCATCTGACATCAACAATGATATCCTTCATTCCAGAACATTTTCTGAATTTAGCTTGAGTTTCTGGATGTCCTCCATAGACATACTGTTGTTGAATTATCTTCAGCAAAAGTTTACTTGCTATAAAATGAACTTTTTTAAAAATTATTGAATTATTTTTAAAATCATTCAAAATACACAGTGACTACAATAATGGACACAATGGAAAATGATGGCAAGAGCATAGGGCCAGGCAAGGGTTTATTCTGTTGTACATGGGGTTGGCATGAATTGGAGATGACTCAATGGCAAATAACAACTATAGAGCATTGAGTAGGTTCAAGTGGCTAGAATATAATTAGATCCCTAACTCATATCTCCAAAAGTAAAAGTCCACATTGATTTTTGATCCCTCTAAAAATAATAAATAATATTAGAATTAGAAATAAGAGAAAAAATATATAATCTTAAATGAGGAAAATGTTCTTAAACATAAATAAAAAAAACGGGCATCCTAAATCCTTCCTGCTCAATATGTGGATCATTGCTCAGAAGCATGCACATTAGCTCTGAGCTTGTTAGTAATACTGCCATTCAGGCCTCACCCTTAAGTAATTTGTATCCACAGTAAACAGTGCTTGTCATCATGTCTGTACCTTAGAATCATCTGGAAGTGGGTGAATCATATGCTCCAATATTACCCCAACCAATTTAACCTGAATCTGTGATGTAGAAGATACCTAAAAGGGGACGCAGACTGCAATCTTTTTTAAAGGACCCCTCAAGTCATTGTAATGTGCAGAGTGTATTGAAATGAACTATTCTTGAGAAAAACATGGATAATAACATTTTTTAGTCTAAAAAAAAAGTTAAAAAGGTATATTTAGAAAAAATCATTTTCATCAAATATATATAAAAAGAGTATATTATTATAATCAAATCAGCAGGATTATTTAAAATATTATTTATTTTTTCCATTCAATTTTACTATTAATATTTGGTCTTTTAGCCTATATTTGTGCCAGCTATTTGAAATAATATTTTGAAGGAAAATTAACGCACCCAAGTATAAACAAATCAATTGTATCCTTACTAGGATTTTTTTCGAGTCCAGTTGACAGTGTTTTCTCCCCAAAATTTAAGCCCAGGGTTTAAACTCTACATTAAATATTAAAACATTCTTACAGGCATACTTTGTTTTAAAAGAAATTACATGTGTAATACAGAAAAAAATATTCACATGAGTAAGAGTTCTACTATAAAACATTTTATTAATCATATTCTAGTTTTTTTTTTCTGAAATGTTGAGAGGTTGTTTCTAATCACACATTTCATTATATGTGTCACCAACTTACTCTGCCTCTTCCAAATCTCCTTGTATATATATAGTTTAATCTTATTTTCATTAAAATATTTATCATAAATATTTTAAATATCTAATGTGTGTAATATGTGTGAGACACCATTTGTGAGTCTGATATAGAGCAGAAACAAGGTCCTTTGTTTTATGGAACTTAAATTCCAATGATGAGGGAAGAGTGACAACAGGAACCAAACAAATAAATCAAGCAGACATTTGACTGCTAACTGGAAGTCTGCCAGTTCAAGCCTACCTTGGGAGGAAGATTGCGCAATCTACTTAGATAGAGAGACTGCCTTGAAACCCAAAGAGGGGTCATTATGAGTTGGAATTGACTAGACCACAGTGAGTAATACAACTAGAGAGGGATAAATTATAGGCTGAGAATAAAAAATGTGATGGTATGTGTTGTTGTTAAGTGCTGCTGAGTCAATTTTCCACTCGTAGTGACCCCATCTGACAGCTAACAGGAAAGTTCATGGTTCAAACCCACCAGGTGCTCTGTGGAAGGAATATCGGGCAGTCTACTTCTGTAAAGATTTACCATCTTGGAATACCACTGGGCGTCACTATGAGTCAGTATCGACTCTATGGCAGTGGGTTTGTTTTTTTCTTTTTTTTCACTATGAGTCAGAATCAACTCAATGATTACAGGAATCTTTACTGAAGCAGATCACTAAGTTTTTCTCCTGAGGAGCCACTGGGTGGATTTAAATCTTCAGTCTTCTGGTGAGCAGCCAGGCACTTAACTGTTGTATCACCAGGACACTTATGATACTATATAGAGTAACTGAATGTCACTTCATACTTACCTAAGATATGAGTGACAATACTGCACCAACCATGCTGAGATCAAAGAAAATGGTATTCCATATCGGTGACACATGTGGGCAAAGACTCTTTTCTAACTTAACTTGTTGAAACCAAACAAAGGCACTTGTGATGGAGAGGCAGAGAGATGAGGCTAGAGAAGCAGGCCAGGATCAGTCTTCAGTAAGGCATAGGTGGAAACCTGGATTTCATTTTAAGTGGAAGGGAAGCCAATGGCATGTTTTCACAAGGGAGTGGCAAGTTTGGATTTAGATTATTAACGTACTAATCTTAGTCTGTCTCTGCAAATAAGCATAAAATGAAATTAGCAAGAAAATAATGCCTGTGGCATGAGGATTGATTGTTGTTATCATTGTGAGTATATGTATATGTTTGTGTGCTTTCTAACACAGACACAAATTTGGAAGACTTTCGAATTTCATAAAGGTGATCATCAAATCACATCTGAATTTATACTGGTTTGATGTAAGTCTCAACAGTTTCTCAGGTAAAGATCCAAAATCCTTACTTTACACAAGAATTTCACTGTTGCTGTTGACTATATTTTTCCATTCAAAGATGATGGTGGAGCACCTACTATGGGTCAGAAACTATTCTAAGTACTGCAGATACAACATAGTGAGCAAGACCCATTTTCTATCTTTAGAAAGCTCACCATTTATTAAAGGTTTTGAAAAACCTGTAATGTTCTTAAGGAAATAATTTAGAACCATAAATTGTATGCGTTTCTTCAGTTGTATGTAAATGTAAACAAGCTTTTAGAGAAAGCATTGCAAAAATATCATGGCTTGGGTTAGGCACACGTTAGTCTTCAAGGAGATATCTTTACTCTTCAGTATTTGAAATAGATCTTTTGCAGCAGGTTTGCCCAATGCAATATGTTGTCTGATGTCTTGACTGCTGCTTCCATTGGTGTTGATTATAGAACCAAGTAATATGAAGTCTTCGACAACTTAAATCTTTTCTCCATTTTTCATGATACTGTTTTTTGGTCCAGATGTGAAGATTTTTGTTTTCTTCATATGGAGGTGTAACCCATACTGCAGACTTCATCAGAAAGTGCTTCATGTCATCCTCACTTTCAGCGAGCAATATTGTGTCATCTGTATATTCGCAGGTTGTTAACGAGTCTTCCTCCAATTCTGATACTGCAATCTTCTTCATATAGTCCAGCTTCTCAGATTATTTTCTCAGCATACAGATTGAATAAGTATGGTGAAAGGATACAGTCTTGTCACACTCCCTTCTTAATTTTAAAACAAGCGATATCCTCTTGTTCTGCTCAAATGACAGCCTCCTGGTCTATGTATAGATTCCTCATGAGTATAATTAAGTGTTCTGGAGTTCCCATTCTTCTCAATGCTAGCCACAATTTGTTATGATCCATGCAACTGAATGCTTTTTCATAGTCAATAAAACATAAGTAAACATCTTTCTGGTATTCTTTGCCTTCAGCCAAGATCCGTCTGACGTCAGAAATGATATTCCTCATTCCACGTACTCTTCTGAATCCAACTTGCATTTCTGGAAGTTGCCTCTCAATGTACTGCAGCAACAGTTTTTAAATTATCTTCAGAAAGATTTTATTTATGTGCAATATTAATAATGTTTTTCAATGTCATTCTGTAGGATCACCTATCATTGAAATGGGTACAAATATGGATCTCTTCCAGTCAATTGGCCAGGTAGTTGTCTTCCAAATCTCTTGGCATAGCCAAGTGAGTGCCTCCAGTGGGATATCCATTTGTTGAAACATCTCAATGGGTATTCCTTCAATTCCTTGTGCTTTGCTCTTCTCCAATTACTTCAGTGCAGCTTAGACTTCTTCCTTCAGTTCCATTGGTTCTTGATCATATGTCATCTCCTGAAATGGATGAAGATTGACAATTTTTGGTACATTGACTCTGTGTATTCCTTCCATCTTCTTTTGATGCTCGTATCATTCAATATTTTGTCCATAGAATCTTTCAATATTACAACTCAAGGCTTGAATTTTTTCTTCAGTTCTTTCAGCTTGAGAAATTCTGAGCACATTCTTCCTTTTTGGCTTTCTAACTCCAAGTTTTTGCACATTTCATTGTAACAATTTTCTTTGTCCTCTTGAGCTGTTCTTTGAAATCAACTGTTTACCTCTTTAATCTTGTCATTTCTTCCATTTGCTTTAGCTAGTCTCCATTCAAGGGCAAGTTTCAGAGTCTCTTCTGACATCCGTTTTGATCTTTTCTTCCTTTCCTGTCTTCTTAATAACCTTATGTTTTCTTCATGTATGATGTTCTTAATGCCATCCTACAATTTCTCTGGTTTTTGGTCATCGGTGTTCAATGCACCAAATCTATTCTTTAGATGGTCTCTAAATGCAGGAGGGATATAATCAAGGTCATATTTTGGCCCTTGTGGACTTTAAAAAAAAAAAAAAAATTATTGTGGTTTGGGTGAAAGTTTACAGAGCAAATTTACTTTCCATGCAGCAGCTCACACACATGTTGTCTCATGACATTGACTACAATATCCCACAATGTAATAGATCTCTTCCCACTTCCTCCTGATAATTATCTCTTCCCTGTGCCCTTCCCTCCCATGGACGCCTGCCTCTTGAGTTGTCTCCCTGTGCATCCACAGACCTTCTATTCTCCCATGATTGATTTCTCCAAGGAGTATATCTATCTAAAGTAAATGTTCACCTCATATGTCTGTCTTTTGTTTGGCTGGAAGCCATAGAAGGGGGTTCAATTACAGAACTGAAGGGCACCTAGGGGTCATAGTCCCAGGCTCTATCAGACCAGCAAACCTGGTAACTTTTTTTTTTTTTTTTTTTGGAATAGTTTTGGTCCACATT
>NW_006921704.1:6489433-6490895 GCF_000298275.1 Orycteropus afer afer | reverse complement strand
CAGTATCACTATGGAAGTAGGATTGCCCAACCTTCCTTCTGAGGAGTGGCTGGTGGGTTTGAACCGCCAGCCTTCTGGTTAGCAGTCAAGTGCCTTAGCTACTATGCTACCAGAGCTCTACTATATACCTGGCAATTCTTACAGAACATACAAATACACTTGTAGAAACATTGTCTCCCAACCTTTATATGGTCTTGGGCACACTCCCCCCTACATGTTGTTGTTGTTATGTTCCATCAAATCGGACCTGACTCATAGGAACTTCTCCTTGGGTTTCTGAGGCAGTATCACTACCAAAGTATATTGCCCACCCTTCCTTCCAAGGAGTGCCTCATGGGTTTGAACCACCAGGCTTCTACTTAGCAGTCAAGTATGCTAGCCCCCTGCATGGACATACCTAATAGTTCAGCCTGTCCACCCATCTATCTAGCCATAGATAAATGTTTTTCATGAGTGATAATGCAGTACTATCTGTGCAAAAATGTTCATCTTTGCTGTCTGTACCTCCCATGCACCTCTCTATGTCTTCCTCTTCCTCACTCATATTTGGTAAATTGACCTTCCCTTCATCCAAATCAGTACTTATCTCTACCAGTCTAATAGTGTTCCTTCCTCTCCTACTCTGGTAACCAACAAAGAAAATTTCCTTTCATATATAAACTTTTCCTTGACTTTTTACAATAACAGACTAATACAATATTTGTCCTTCTATGATTGACTTATTTCACTTAGCACAATACCTCCAAATTTATCCACATTATGTGGTATTTTACAGATTCTACATTATTCTTTAGGGTTGCATCGTGTTCCATTGTGTGTATGTACCATAGTTTGGTTATCCATTATTCTGTTGATGAGTACTTAGGTTGTTTCCATCTTTTGGCTATTGTAAATAGTGCTGTGATGACATGGGTGTGCATACATCTGTTCTTGTTCTGGCTTTCACTTCTTTAGGATATATCACTAGTGATGGAATGGCTGGGTTAAATGGCATTTCTAATTCCAACTTTTTAAGGAATTGTCATACTGCTTTCAACAGTGTTTGTATTGTTTTTACAGTTCTCATGGATTTTTTAAAATTATCTTCAACTTCGACTTGAACTTGCAAAAAGCAGTTTATTGTTTGTTCCAGTCAGCTCCTGGCCTTGTTTTGGCTGAAGAGATTGAGATTTTCCATTGTGTCTTGCCACTATTCAGTTGTTGTTGTTGTTGTTGTCAAGTGCCATCGAGTTGTTTCCGACTCATAGTGACCCCATGCACAGCAGAACGAAACACTGCCCGCTCCCGCACCAGCCCCACGATCCCTGCTATACTTGAGCCCATCATTGCAGCCACCGTATCAATCCATCTCCTTGAAGGCTTCCCCCTTTTTCGTCGACCCTCCACCCTACCAAGCATGACATCCTTCTCCAGGGAATGGTCCCTTCTTACAACATGACCAAAATAGGTGAGACGAAGTCTG
>NW_006921704.1:6484517-6486523 GCF_000298275.1 Orycteropus afer afer | reverse complement strand
TAACAAATGAACAGTTTTCATTAGTTTTCTTTCTCTTAAAAAACACTGACTTACTAATGTAAGCATCCACATTAATCTGAATAAGAGATTACAAATTTTAAGTATTAATATGCATATATAAAAGAGTGTTCAAGTAAAATGTATTTGGAGACTCTAGCTTCTTTAAGTGACAACCAACTTTTATTATCTTTTACTTAATTAAAAATTCTAGTTGCATTTTTCTACCTCTCATCTGTCAGTCTGTCAAACTGTGGTGGCTTGCTCATTGCTGTGAAGCTGGAAGCTCTGCCACTGGGATCTCAAACACCAGCAGGGTCACCCATGGTGGACAGGTTTCAGCAGAACTTCCAGACTAAGACAGATGAAGAAGGAAAGGGCCATCAACTTCTCAAAGAATTGGCCAGTGAAAATTTTTGAATAGCAATGAAACACAGTCTAATATATTTCTGGAAAATTTTATGAATAGACCTGAAACATTGTCAGATATAATGCTAAGAGATGAGCCCCTCAGGTCAGAAGGCATGCAAAATACAGCTGGGGAAGAGCTACCTCCTCAGAGTAGAGCCAACCTTAATGATATAGATAGGGTAAAGTTTTCAGGACCTCAATTTGCTGATGTGCCATGACTCAAGATGAGACGAAACAGCTGCAAACATCCATTAATAATCAGAACATGAAATGTATGAAGTATAAATCTAGAAACATTGAATGTTGTCAAAAATGAAATGGAATGGATAAAGATCAATATCCTAGGCAGTAGTGAGCTGATATGAACTGGTTTGGGCCATTGTGAATCAGAAAATTATATGACCTATTATGCCAGAAATGACAAATTGAAGAGGAATGGTGTGACATTCATCATCACAAAGAATGTATCAAGATCTATCCTGCAGTACAATGCTGTCAGTGATAGGATAATATCCCTATGCCTATGTTGTTGTTGTTGTTGTTATGTGCCATTGAGTCACCTTCCACTCATAGCGACCCTATGCACAGCACAACAAAACACTGTCCAGTCCCATGCCAGCTCCATAATCCCTGCTATCTTTGACCCCATAGCTGCAGCCACTGTGTCAACGCATCTCGTTGAGGGCTTTCCCCTCTTTCATCGGCCCTCCACCTTACCAAGCATGACTTCCTTCTCCAGGGAATGGTCCCTTCTGACAACAAGACCAAAGTAGGTGAGACGAAGTATGACCATTCTCGCTTCCAAGAAGCATTCTGGCTGCACTTCCTCCAGGACAGAGTAGTTAGTTCTTTTAGTTGTCCATGGTACTTTCAGCATTCTTCGCCAGCACCACAACTCAAAAGCATCAATTCTTTTTTGGTCTTCTTTATTCATTGTCGAGCTTTCACATGCATATGAGGCAATTGAAAATATAGATTGTGTCAGGCACACCTTAATCATCAAGGAGACTTCTCTGCTCCTCAGCACTTGAAAGAGGTCCCTTACAGATGAAATGTTCATTACTATATGTCATCTGATATCCTGACTGCTGCTTCCATTGGCTTCGATTATAGAACAAAGCAATGTGAAGTCTTTGACAACTTCAATCTTTTCTCTGTTTATCATGATGCTGCTTATAGGTCCAATTGTGAAAATTTTTGCTTTCTTTATATTGAGATGTAATCTATCCTGCAGACTGTATTCTTCAATCTTCATCAATAAATGCTTCAAGTCATCCTCACTTTCAGCAAGCAAAGTTGTGTCATCAGCATATCGCAGTCGTAATGAGCCTTCCTCCAAACTTGATGCCACATTCTTCTTCGTATAGTCCTGCTTCTCAGATTATTTGCTCAGTGTATAGATTGAATAAGTATGATGAAAGGATACAACCCTGACACATTCGCTTCTTGATTTTAAACCATGCAGTGTCCCATTGTTCTGTTTGAGTGACAGCTTCCTGGTCTATGTACAGGTTCCTTATGAGTACAATAAAGTGTTCTGAAATTCCCATTCTTCTCAATGTTATCCACAATTTGTTATGATCCACACAATCAAATGC
>NW_006921704.1:6463176-6484092 GCF_000298275.1 Orycteropus afer afer | reverse complement strand
GCATATTCCTTCCATCTTCTTTTGATGCTTCCTGCATCATTCAATATTTTGCCCATAGAATCTTTCAATATTGCAACTCAAGGCTTAAATTTTTTCCTCAGCTCTTTCATCTTGAGGAGCTCTGGTAGCCTAAGGCACTTGACTGCTAACCAGAAGGCTAGTGGTTCAAACCCACCAGCCACTCCTTGGAGGGAAGTTTGGGCAATCTACTTCCGTAGTGATACTGCTTTGGAAACCCAAGGATGGGTCACTATGAGTCAGGTCCAACTCAATGGCAAACAACCACAACAACAACTTTTATCTTGGAAATGCCAAGCGTGTTCTTCCCTCTGGTTTTCTAACTCCAAGTCTTTGCACATTTCATTATAGTAATTGTCTTTGTCTGCTCAAGCTGCTATTTGAAATCTTCTGTTCTGCTCTTTTTTCTTGTTATTTCTTCCATTTGCTTCAGCTACTCTTCACTTAAGGGAAAGTTTCAGAGTCTCTTCTCACATCCATTTTGATATTTTCTTCTTTCTCATCTTTTTAATGACCTCTTGCTTTCTTCATGGATGATGCTCTTGATGTCATCCCACAATTCTTCTGGTTTTCAATCATTGGTGTTCAATGCATCAAATCTATTCTTTGGATGGTCTCTAAATTCAGGAGAGGTATATTCAAGATCATATTTTGGCTCTCATGGAGTTGTTTCAATTGTCTTCAACTTCAGGTTGAACTTGCATATGAGTAGTTGATGGCCTGTTCCACAATCCGCTCCTGGTCTTGTTTTGGCTGAAGATAGTGAGCTTTTCCATCTCCTCTTGCCACAAATGTAGTCAATTTGATTCCTGTGTACTCCACCTTGCTAAATCCATGTGTACAGCCGATGGTTGTGTTGTTGAAAAAAGGTATTTGCAATGATAAGTTGTTGGTCTTGCAAAATTCTATCATGCAACCTCCAGCATTATTTCTGTAACCAAGGCCAAATTTTCCAACTACTTATGATTCCTCTTTGTTTTCAATTTTTCCATTCCAATCACTAGTGATAATTAACACATCTTGATTGCATGTTTGGTCAATTTCAGACCACAGAAGTTGATAAAAATCTTCAGTTTCCTCATCGTTGGCTTTTGTGACTTGTGCATAAATTTGAATAAGAGTCATATCAACTGGTGTTCCTTGTAGGCATATACATATTATCCCATCACTGACAGCATTGTACTTCAGGACAGATTTTGAAACATCCTTTGTGTTGACGAATGCCATGCCATTCCTCTTTAAATTGTCATTCCCAGCATAGTAGATCATATGTTTGTCTGATTCAAAATGGCCAACTCTGGTCCATTTCATCTCACTAATGCCTAGGACATCACTCTTTATGTGTTCCATCTCATTTTTTATAACTTCTAATTTTCCTAGTTTCATACTTTATACATTCCATATTCCTATTATTAATGGATATTTGCAGCTTTTTCTCCTCAATTTGAGGAATATGCCTATAAGGAAGACAATTAATATTACTATAATTTAAATTTATGCACCAGCCACCAAAGCCAATGGAGAGGAAATTGAAGATTTTTACTAACTTCTGCAATCTGAAATTAAGCAAACATGCAATCAAGATGGGTTGGTTATTACTGGTGATTGTAATGCAAGAGTTGGAAACCAAGAAGAATCACCAGTAGTTGGAAAACATGGCCTTGGAATACAAATGATGCTTCAGACTGCATGATAGATTTTTGCAAGACCAATGATCAGTCATTGCTAATACCATTTTTCAAGAACACAAATGATGGCTATACACATGGACTTTCCAAGATGGAATACAGAGGAATCAGATTGACTACAACTGTGGATAGAGGTGATAAAGAAGCTCAACATCTTCTGCCAAAACAAGGCCAGGAGTTCCACTTGATGTGGAACTGACCATCAAGTGCTCATTAAAGTTCATGCTGAAGATGAAAACAAATAAAACAAGTCCATGAGAGCCAAAATATGACCTTGATTATAGCCCAGCTGAATTTAGAGACTATCTAAAGAATAGATTTGATTCATTGAACACCAATGACTGAAAACCAGAGGAATTGTGGGATGATATCAAAAACATCATATATGAAGAAACCAAGAGGTCATTAAAAAGACAGGAAAGGAAGAAAAGTCCAAAATAGATGTCAGAATAGGCTCTGAAATGTGCCCTTGAATGGAGAGTAGCTAAGGCAAATGGAAGAAATGACAAGACACAAGAGCTGAACAGAAGATTTCAAAGAGCAGCTCGAGAAGACAAAGTCAATTATTATAATGAAATGTGCAAAGACCTGGCATTAGAAAACCAAAAGGGAAGAACACACTTGGCATTCTTCAAGCTGAAAGAACTGAAGAAAAAATTCAAGCCTTGAATTGCAATATTGAAAGTTTCTATGGGCAAAATAGTGAATGATGCAAGAAGTATCAAAAGAAGAGGGAAAGAAAACACAGAGCCACTGTACCCAAAAGGATTGGTCGATGTTCATCTATCTCAAGGGGTGGCATATGATCAACAGTCAATGGTATTGAAAGAAGAAGTCAAAGCTGCACTGAAGGAATTGGTGAAAAACATGACCCCAGCAATTGACAGGATGCCCACTGAGATGTTACAACACAGAGATGCGTGCTGAAGACAGTTGTTTATCTATGCCAATAAATTTGAAAGACAGTTACCTGGCCAACTGACAGGAAGAGATCCAAGTTTGTACCCATTCCAAAGAAAAGTGATCCAACAGAATGTGAAAATTATTGAACAATATCATTAATGTCACATATAAGTAAAATAATGCTGAAGATAATTCAAAAACAGTTGTAGCAGTATATTAACATAGAACTACCAGAAAAGCAAACTGGATTCATAAGAGACCTGTGATGAAGGATATCATTGCTGATGTCAGATGGATCTTGGCTGAAAGCAAAGAGTACCAGAAATATATTTACTTGTGTCTCACTGACTATTCAAAAGCATTGATTGTGTGGATCATAACAAACATGAGTAACATTGAGAAAAATGGGAATTCCACAACACTTAATTATGCTCATGAGGAACCTATATATAGACCAGGAGGCTGTCGTTCAAAGAGAACAAGGTGATACTGCATGGTTTAAAATTAGGAAGGGAGTGCAGCAGGGTTGTATCCTTTCACCATATTCAGTCTGTGTGCTGAGCAAATAATCTGACAAGCTGGAATATATGATGAAGAATGTGGTATCAGGATTGGAGGAAGATTCAGTAACAACCTGTGATATGAAGACACAATCTTGCTTGCTAAAAATGAAGATGACTTGAACTACTTACTGATGAAGATTGAAGACTATAGTCTGCAATATGGATTACATCTCAACATAAAGAAAACCAAAATCATCACATTTGGACCAATAAGAAGAATCATGATAAATGGAGAAAAGATTGAAGTTGTCAAAGATTTCTTATTACTTGATTCTATGATCCACACCAATGGAAGCAGCAGTCAAGACATCAGATGACATATTGCATTGAGTAAATCTGTTGCAAAAGACCTCTTTAAAGAGATGAAGAGCAAAGATATCTCCTTGCTTTATATGCATGTGAAAGTTGGACAATGAATAAGAAGACTGAAGAAGAGTTGATGCTTTTGAGTTGTGGTGTTGGTGAAGAATATTGAAAGTACCATGGACTGTTAAAAGAACTAACAAATCTGTCCTGCAAGAAGGATAGTCAGAATGCTCTTTGGAAGGATGAATTCCCAAACTTTGTCTCACCTACTTTGTTCATGTGTCAGAAGGATATCATGCTTGGTAAAGTGGAAGGTCAGCAAAAAAGAGGAAGGCCCTCAACGAGATGGATTGACACAGTGGCGGCAATGATGGGCTCAGGCATAGCAAGGACTGGGCACAGGATCAGTGTTTTGTGTTGTACATAGGATAACTATGAGTTGGAGCTGACTCAACATCTGACAACAGTTGCATTTTATCCTGGGATAAGATGGAGAAATATAAAAATTCAATGGGTGCCAGTATTGAACTTGGGACATTTTACTGTTAAAATCTCTGTAGGTAGATCATAAATGCTGAGTTGAGTAATCACATCAATTAAAAACTTGTTTATATTCTCATAAACACCAGCAGTGGGGATTTTGATGCTGATGTGAAAGCACTCCTATTAAATAAAACACTATGCACCTGGGACATCTAATTTTAACTCAATCTGTGTTTCTTATGACACCCAGGAGTTGTGTTTTATGGATGCAAGGTGAGAACATCATTAAAAATATACTTGTCACATAAGGCCATCATTTATAATTACTCCCCTCAGGGACTGTTATGTTTTACCATATACAGAAAGATCCTCTTGTCCTCTGGCTAACTGATGTTTCCATACACATGATGTTCTGTAGTACAACAGCTAGAGAATTTAGTGCTCAGTTATTACTGATGTTGGTAAATCCTCCTAAATCTTAACTTCTTTCATCACTGAACTTTTTCCCCAAACATGAAGTGTTATTTTTTCTCTTTTTAATCTGCAAACCTCATTTTTTTCTAAATTGAGTTTACCTGTCAGTCTTCTGCAGATTTTCAGCACCTTCAAAAGTAAAGTCTAACAATTACCTAGCTAGAAAAACTGAAAAAAAAGAATATCAAAGTCATCGGTTCATAGGTCAAAAATACCAAGCTCAAGTAGGACATGAGTTTTTCAGTGAAAATATCTAAGAAATCAAAAATCCAAACCAAAGGTCATATAAGGTAAGGACATAAACATATCTTTACATAACAGATAATTGCTAGAGCACTTTTCCTACTAGACATCATAATTATATCATCAGTCGCTCTGGGGCAGTGTCATCAAGCTGATGTGCACCTGCTTCTCTGCCAATATCATTGCCACTGACAACTGTAGCTTCACAACAATTCTGCCTCTGAGCCTATGAAACAGCCATTATCTCTGTGGCAATCTGTATTTAAGACAGTATATATATATATATATATATATATATATATATATTGTTTAGTTTCATGCCTTCATATAGCTACATTTTAAAAAATATTTCTTATAATCACTTTTCCTTATTTCTCCAACTCAGTAAGATAAGTTTCATCTACTCATATGGAAATAAGATATTGCTGTAAAAATTTACAATAACAACATATACAATATTGTGCCACAAAACATCTGTTTGTGACTTCATATGCATTGTGGTTCCGTCAGTTTATAATAGAGTACAGAAAACCCAATCAGTGAAGAGGACGTAATGAATGCAACAGCTTCCTGCATGCAACACATATATTTTGAGTCTCCTGTATACAAAATGATTGCATTTCCAGGTCTAAAGTGACACAATACATCCTAAACCAAACCCACTGTCATCAAGTTGATTTTGACTCACAGCAACCCTCACTGGGTTTACAGGGTAGTAAATCTTTACGGAAGTAGAGTGCCACATCTTCCTTCCGTGTAGTGCTTTATGGATTTGAACCGCCAACTTTCTGGTTAGCAGTCAAATGCTTTAAGTACTGTGGCACAAGAGCTCCTCAAACAGTGCATATATAACCTATAATGTGTATGTCTTAATAGGCATAATTAATGCCTGTTATTGATTTATATACTGTACTGTACTATCTATATAAAAGTTTACCATATAAAAGTGGGACATTTGGCTTGTAGACAGCAGTGTCTGATCTTGTGTATCACACATTTCTTGGGCATTGTAGTATTAGCTCTCTGATTAATTTTCTTTAAAAAATATGACCATGAAAGGTATCATGGCTCCCAAATGTAGCAAAACCAATGCTACTGATAGTATTAGAAAGAGACAAAGGAGATGCATCAATATGTTAGTGAAACAAAAGGTTATTAAACAACATGAAGAGGGAAAATCAGTGAATTCTATTCTTGTGATTTAGGCATGTTGCACTGGAAAATTACAATGATCCTCAAAAACAAAGAAAAAATTCTCCAAGCTGTTAAATTATTGGTTCCACTGAAAGCTACTAGGGTAACAAAAATGTGAAAATGTGTGAGAGATCTATATCATATATGGAGAAATTGCTAATGATGTAGATTGAGGACCAAACACAAAAGTGAATCCCTCTCAGCATACTGACAATCCCTGCTAAGGCATAAAGTTTCTTTGAAATGCTTAAAGAAACATAGGACCAAATTGTGATGTGGTATTTGTACAACTTCCAAATCATATAACATCCTATTTCACACAATGTATCACGGACATTCAGTGATGCATGACTGTAGTTTACACCTTAAAATTCATTTTGTATTGGAGAGGAGATAATATCTTGAAATGAATTAAATTTTAAGGTAGAGAAATTCCTCTTTGTGTCCATTTGTATTTTATATTTTGAATATGTTTATCCTCACAATCTAAATATGAGTTAGAGACCAAATTTAAAGAATACAAGGATGGAGCATGTGATCATTAAGTCTGTTTTTTTCTGTTTTTATAAGCGTTCTGATACCTCCATAGGATACAGAGACAATCTGCTGCCATCAAATTAATTTGGTAAAGGAACACTATTGCTGAGGGTAATATAGTACCAACAAGAGCCATTTTCTGCTGAATAGAGCACAAAGTCTTTCATCCAACCTCATATGCAAACCTTCATGTTGAAAAAAATCATAGAACTGAGGATTTTTAAATACGTATATGATGATGTTGATATTGAAAAGGTAAACATTAGAGCTGCTTTGTATATGATGAATCTAAAGTATTAAATCCATATCAGAATGTAAAGAGAAAGTCAAGTGTGAAAGAGTTTGAATGGAGTTCCTGGGTAGTGCAAACTGTTAATACACTTGGCTGTCTGAAAGTTTGAAAGTTTGAATTCATCTAGAGTTGCCTTGAAAGAAAGGCCTGGCAATCTTCTTCTTAATAATCAGCCATTGAAAAACTCTATGGAGTACAAATGTTTTCAGCTGATACATTAGAAATGTAAGCAGAAATGGAAATTGAAATAAGCAAGTCTTACAAACTGCATATAGTTGATCTCACTATGTAAGTACTTTTTCTAAGAGATAAATGATTATTGAATAAATGAGTTGTGTGTGAGGATGAATTTTATTAATTTAGCCTAGCTATTTTCCATTATTATGAGATTCTGGTAGAAATAAATTTCCATTGAATAATCTAGCCCCTGGGAACTTAATATACATACATCTTTTTTCAGTGAAGTCACAGCTTATTTAATGAAATTGGTCACCAATGCCCAATTACATCTTGCATGCATTTTTAACAAAATGTGATTTCTTGAGCTAGAGAGTCAAAGAATCTCCTTTTTGCATCTGAAATTGTGCTCCTCAGAGTTTCTGTAGAAAATAATAAAGTTCCATAGACCAAGATTCTTGTTGTTAAAAGAATAATGGCTTTGGAATTGAGAAAGCAAATTCATCCACTCCTCACTTATCAACATGGTTAGGTTCCAAAGACCAAGTCATTATGTGAAAATCAGCAGTATGTGAAAATTATATAACTTCCTTACCTAAAGCCTTCTGCAGCCTCCCCACAGACAAGTCTTAAGTAATGCTTAGGCAGAGGTGGCTGAAGATGATCCTGTAGGCCACAGCCTGCCATTAGGCATTGGCTTCTAGCTCTACTAAGTTCACAGTGTTCCTCTGCCCATTACATCCTGCATTCCTCTCTGTCCTGAAGTTACTACCTCCTCTTCTTCCTGCACCTCCATGTCCTGTGCCTCTTGGGGGACCTCTTTCCTTCTTGGGACCCCCTTCCTCTCCATGTATGTTTGCTGGCCATCCTGAACCATCTGTCCCTCCTGAACCTCAGGAAGCCAATTACTCCCTGCACCCCTAGGTGTCCCACCTTCTCATGTCCCTGGGGCCCAACAGCCTAATCCCTCGCTACCAGCTCAAGTCTCTCCCAGTACACAGAGGCCACTCTCAGGACCACCACCTCGGCTGAGCTGTCCAATGTTCTCCCAATACCACTCCCCCTGTTTTCCAGGACTTTGGAACACTTCCCTGTGCTCCCAGGAGCCATCTCTTAACTCAAGCAGGTGCTTTGGCTACTGCAGCAGCCTGTTTAGACTCTGCTTCCCTACTCCTACATCCCATGGGCCTTCTGCACTCCTGCCCTGCAGGGATATCTTCTCCTTTTCCTGGTTCTGCTTGTAGGGCCCCAGACCCTCCTCCTGTACCACATTTCAGCTGATGAAGCCTATCCATCTCACTTGGTGTCTCCAGTCCACTCCGTCCATGAGCAGCCATAACACTCCCAGACTGGGCTCATGCCTGTGGCTGCCACACTTCTGTATCCCCAGTCCCTTCCTTCTGTATGACCTGAACACCCTGCCCTGTTTGAACATCTTGTAGTATATTCCCTTAGTTATCTAGTGCTACTATGACAGAAATACCACAAGTGGATAGTTTTAACAGACAGGAATTTATTCTCTTACAGCTTAGGAGGTGAGAAATCCAAATTCAGAGTGTTGGCACTAGGATCTAGATGAAGGCCCCTCAACCTTGGCCTTCAACTCAGCTTCTTGTTCAGGACCTGTGTAGCTAGAGGTTTCTCATAACTCATACAGATGCTGGCTGCTGAGGCTGATGAACCCCAGGTGGGCAAGTAAAATGGTACAATCTCAAGAATGGCAGGCCACTAGTTCAAGGAACTGAAAATGAAGATTTTGCCAAATGCAGGATCCAGATGTGCCAAAAAGCTAGACACCATTCTAAAAGCTTCTCTTCATTGGTAGAAGCAGGCCACACCCTGAAGACAACTACTTAGCTGCTCACAGCAGATTCACCATGGAAGTGATTACAATCTCATCATGGGTAATAACTACATCCACCTCCCTAGCCATCAAAACCATGGCCCAGACAAGTTAACACACAACCGTACTATCAGTCATAAATGAAAAATGATATATAATGAGATAATTGATTAGTGAGGAAACCAAACCAAAACCAAACTAACTGCCATGGAGTTGGATCCAACTCATAGCGACCCCTCCTTGGATTTCTGAGGCAGTATCACTATGGAAGTAGATTGCTCACTCTTCCTTCTGAGGAGTGGCTAGTGGGTTTGAACCATCAGCCTTCTGGTTAGCAGTCAAGTGCCTTAGGCAATACACCACCAGACCTCCTTAGTGAGGAATAGGAGGAATAGGAGTGTATATATATATATATATATATATATATATATATAATTATATATATATATAGATAGATAGAGAGATAGATATTATTTTTTTTTCCTACTAGGCTAGACACAGTCAAGAAAAACTGTTAATAGTCAAGAAAAACAGAAGTCAATGCTCAAGTTTTCTATTAAATCATCATTACTCCATAAAACATTGATGTTTGTATGATTAGAAACTATGGAGCTCATTTTTTCTGATTGTTTTGCTAGTTTCTTTAATGATAAAAATTGAAAGACAAAGTAAGATTGCAGTACCAATACATGCCCAATTGTTCTTTCTGCATTTTAGGTCATATATAGGTCATTTTTATGTATGTATTAAATACTCCCCTTTTTTAAAAAAATATATGTGTCAGGTTTAATCTTAAAATTCAAATAATTTTAAAACTTAAAAATTCTATGTTATTCTACCGCGCCCTGTGCCTCCCTTCTCCGATTGGGGCGGGGGAGGCATGCTCTCTCAGCCGGGTGGAGGGAGGAGGAATACCTGGAGATGTTTACTCCTGCTCATGTGTGCACCGGAGGACTTGGCGTTAGGCAGGGGGCCCTTCTGGCAGGCTGCTACTCCCCGTACCCCCACCTCCACCTCCACCTCCGTAAGGTGGTGTGCAGCTCTCAGCTCACCTTCGTTCCTGCTCCCAAAGTATTTTGAAACATAACTATGCCAAGGAGAATATCATTAGAACTTTTGTTACCCTTAAATGATTAAGAAACTTTCTTCCTCAAAGTTATATCATCATTAGTTAGATTAAGTACATGACAAAGTACATAGCTCAAGTGTGCTTTACATACCTGTGTATACTTTCTCCTCAGAATAGTTCTCAAATGATGGATTGCTATCATCTTTAATCAATGTTACTTTCTCTTATCCATCTGTATTGTTAGTATGCATTGTACAATTGCACATATATTGAATTAAATCATATCAAATTGCTGATATTTGGCTTTTTTGAGCTATAAAATAGCTATTTCACCTGGTTAAATTAATATTTTTTGTTTTGGATGTAAATTAACAATTTTCTCCCAGACACTACCCTGAGCCATGGGAAGGAATGTTTTGTTTCTTCAAATTGGTTTGAACAATCTCACCTGAAATAGAGCCCTTGTTCTTTGGATCTTTCTAAATAAAGTCAGTCTTGTGGCTTTTCAAATTTGGATAACTATTTGAAGTGACCCAGATGGGCGCTCCTTGCTGATAATAATTCATTTCAATTTAGTCTCCCTGTAAAGTGTTCACAGAAATCTCTTGGGATTCTAGAATATGTAAATCTGCACTTAATAAATTAACTCTACCGGCCCTTAGAAGTGACAATTTCCCCTTAAAATAAGGGGTTACATATTGTCTTAAATCTGCATTTACGTTATTAATACAATGTTTATACCTTGTCTACTTATATCTCAAACCACAGAAATCCAATTATTGTGTTTTATCATTAAAAATTACGTCATAACATCTCAATATAAAGAAAACAAAAATCCTCACAATGGACTTATAAGCAGCCTCACGATAAATGGAGAAAAGACTGAAGTTGTCAAAGACTTCACATTGCTTGATTCTACAATCAATGCCAATGGAAGAGGCAGTCAGGACATTAGATGATGTATGGCACTGGGCAAGTTGACTGCAAGGGACCTCTTTCAAGTGCTGAGGAGCTAGGATGTCTCCTTGAGGACTAAGGTGAGCCTGACACAAGCCATGATATTTTCAATCACCTTGAATGCATGTGAGAGCTGGACAATGAATAAGGAAGACCAAAGAAGAAGTGATGCTTTTGAGTTGTGGTGCTGGCGAAGAATGCTGGAAGTACCATGGACTGCTAAAAGAACTAACAGATCTGTCCTGGAGGAAGTGCAGACAAAATGCTTCTTGGAAGTGACAATGGTCATACTTCATCTCACCTACTTTTGTCATGTTGTCAAAAGGGATCATTTCCTGGAAAAGGATGTCATGATTGGTAAGGTGCAGGGTCAACAAAAGAGGGAAGGCCATCAACGAGATGGATTGACACAGTGGGAGCGACAATAGGCTCAAGTATAGCAAGGATCATAGAGCTGGCGTGGGATAGGCTGTGTTTCGTTCTGCTGTGCATAGGGTCTCTATGAGTCAGACACTACTTGACGGCACCTAAAAACAACAACAACAACAACTTATGTGTTTATATTAGCAATAGTTTCATGATGACACAAAATGCTTTTAAATGGACTTTACTTGGAAGTTGAAGACAATCCAAAGTCCACAAGAGCCAAAATATGGCCTTGAGTATATTCCTCCTGAATTTAGGGACTATCTAAAGAATAGATTTGATGCACTGAACACCAATGACAGAAAATCAGAGGAATTGTGGGATGACATCAAGAACATCATCCATGAGAAAAGCAAAAGATCATTAAATGATAGGAAAAGAAGAAGAGACCAAAATAGATTTTAGAAGAGACTCTAAAACTTGCCCTTTAACAGAGAGAGTCCCTAAATCAAATGAAAGAAATGACAAGATCAAAGAGCTGAACAGAAGATTTCAGAAAGCAGCTCAAAAAGACAGTCAATTATTATAATGAAATGTGCAAAGACCCGGAGTTAGAAAACCAAAAAGGAAGAACATGCTCAAAGTTTCTCAAGCTGAAAGGACCAAAGAAAAAATTTTAGCCTTGAGTTGCAATATTGAAAGATTCTATGGGCAATATATTGAATGGTTCAGGGAACATCAAAAGAAGATAGAGGGAATACACAGAGTCACAGTACCAAAAAGAATTGGCCAATATTCATCCATTTCAGAAAGAGGCATATGATCAAGAATAAGTGGTATCGAAGGAAGAAGTCAAAGCTGCACCAAAGGAAGTGGCAAAAAAATAAGGCTTCAGGAAGTGACAGAATACCCATTGAGATGTTTCAACAAATGGATGCCGCAATGGAGGCACTCAGTAGCCTATGCCAAGAGATCCTTGCTATACCTGAGCCCATCATTGCAGCCACTGTATCAATCCATCTCATTGAGGGCCTTCTCATTTTTCACTGACCCTCCACTTTACCAAGCATGATATTCTTCTCCAGGGAACAATCTCTTCTGACAATTTGATCAAAGTAGGTGAGATTAAATCTGATAATACTCACTTCCAAGAAGCATTCTAGTTTACTTCTTCCAAGACAGATTTGTTAGTCCTCCTGGCAGTCCATGGAACTTTCAGTATTTTATGCCAACATCACAACTCAAAAGCATCAACTCTTCTTCAGTCTTCTTTACTCATTGTCCAGCTTTCACATTCATATGAGGCAATTGAAAATACCATGGCTTGGGTTAGATGCACCTTAGTCTTCAAAGAGACATTTTTGCTCTTCAGCACTTTAGAGGTCTTTTGCAGCAGATTTACACAATGCATAATGTCATCTGATTTCTTGACTGCTGCTTCCATTGGTATTGATGGTGGAACCAAGTAATATGAAATCTTTGACAACTTAAATCTTTTCTTCATTTATCGTGTTGCTGCTTATTGGTCCTGTTGTGAGCATTTGGGTTTTCTTTATGTTGAGGTGTAATCCATACTGCAGACTGTAGTCTTTAATCTTCTTCATCAAGTGCTTCAAGTCATCTTCACTTTCAGCAAGCAAGGTTGTGTCATCTGCATATAGCAGGTTGCTAATGAGTCTTCCTCCAATCCTGATGCCACATTCTTCTTCACATAGTCTAGCTTCTCAGATTATTTGCTCAGCATACAGATTGAATAAGTATGGAGAAAGGATAAAACCCTGACATACTCTTTCTGACTTTGAACCATGTAGTATCTCCTTGTTCTCTTTGAATGACAGCCTCCTGGTCTGTGTACAGGCTCCTCAGTTCTTCTTCCATTTGCTCTAGCTATACTACATTCAAGCACAAGTTTTAGAGTCTCTTCTGACATCTGTTGTTGTCTTTTATTCCTTTCCTATCTTTTTAATGGCTTTTGGCTTTCTTCATGTATGATGTTCTTGATGTCATCCCACAATTCATCTGGTTTTTGGTCATTGGTGTTCTGTGATTCAAATCTATTCCTTAGATGGTCCCTAAATTCAGGCAGGATATAATCAAGGTCATATTTTGGACTTTGTGGACTCATTTTAATTGTCTTCAGCTTCAACTTGAACTTACATGTGAGCAATTGATGTTCTGTTCCACAGTCAGCTCCTCGTCTGGTTTGGGCTGAAGATATTGAGCTTCTCCTTTACCTCTTTCCACAGATATAGTCAATATGATTACTGTGTATTACAAAGTTCACGGGTATAGCCACTGTTTATGTTATTGAAAAAAGGGTATTTGCAGTGAATAAGTCATAGGTCTTGCAAAATTCTATCATGTGAACTTCAGTGTCTTTTCCATTACCAAGATCATATTTTCCAACTACCAGTGATTCTCTTTGATTCTGACTTTTGCATTCCAATCACCAGTAATAACCAATATATCTTGATTGCATGCTTGGTCAATTTCAGACTGCAGAAGTTGGTAAACATCTTCAATTTCCTTGTCTTTGGTTTAGGTGGTTGGTTGTAAATAGGAGTAATAGTAGTATTAACTGGTCTTCTTTGTAGGTGTATGGATATAATTGTATCACTCACATCATTGTACTTCAGGACAGATCTTGAAATATCTTTTGTGATGATAAGTGCCACACCATTCCTCTTCAATTTGTCATTCCCGGCATAGTAGATCATATACTTGTCTGATTCAAAAATGGCCAAAACCAGTCCATTTCAGCTCACTAATGTCTGGGATACTGATCTTTATGTGTTTCATTTCATTTTTGACAACTTCCAGTTTTTATAGTTTCCATCGTACTTTCCATGTTCTGATTATTAATGGATATTTGCAGGCATTTCTTCCCATTTTGAGTCATGCAACATCAGCAAATGGAGATCCCAAAAGCTTTATTCCATCCGCATTATTAAGGTCTACTCTATTTTGGGGAGGCAGCTCTTCCTCAGTCATATTTTGAGTGCATTCTAACTGGAGGGCCACATCTTCTGGCACCATATCAGACAAAGTTTCAGGGCTATTCATAAAGTTTTCCAGTACTGTATCATTTTGGCAGGTGTACAGTGTTTCACTGCTATTCATAAGGTGTTCAGTGGACAATTCTTTGAGAAGTGTATGGCCCCTTCCTTCTTCCAAGTCTGTCTTAGTCTGGAAGCTCCACTGAAACCTATATACATACATTCAAACAAGCAACAACTATGAAGCTGGGGCAGGACCAAGCAACATTTTGTTCTGTTAGACACATAAGATCTCTGTGAGTCAGGACCTATTCAATAACAACTGAAAAGAATAAAAGTAACACAGCAAGTAAGTGACATAGTTAAGATCTCGGCTTAGGCAGTCTAACCCAGTCAACACATTTCACCATGCTATAAGGATTGTCTAGTTTTTGTTAAACTATCAGAAATTATGCTAGAATCAAAAACACTGTTATGCTTTTCAGAATAATAACCACAGAGGGAACAAGTATGAAATAATCTTAGGAAGAGTATATTTAACACTCTCTAAATATAAAAATGACGATTTTCTGTGTTGCTGAAAAGAAATACAACTCGAGTTGATGATGACTTTAATGAAAGACTATGAAGTATATAGATACATTTTAGAAAAATTTTGAACTCAAAGACTGAGCAATTCTTTCTACATTAGTATAACGAGCATATTGAATCTTTTATATAAGTAAAAAAAAATATGGAAAATGTTAATGATCTTGAGTTGCACATATTTTGTGCTATGAACTACGTTTCTGGCTTCTAAATGCTAACTTTATTATGTGCAATGTGCAATGTGGGTGAGTTAATGTTGCTAGGGAACTTTTAATGTCTAGATTGTCTCTCTTTTGTGTATTTAAATTTGCAAACTCAACATTATGTTAGTATACCTTCTGGCATTTAATTAGGTTCCATCTCATGATTTTAAATCTAAATGTGCTTTAATGTGGAATATTTTGTTATTTTCATCTTCCACCCCATTCCTTTTTCCTAGTAGTTGTAATAATCATATAGTGTAATAGGGCACTTTACCATTCCTAGTAGACTTGAGTGCAAAATATGTTTACAACATCTTCAAAACAGTTAAATGTTTATCCTAGATAGGATAGCTTCATTTTTATGAGTTATAGAATTCACAGCTCTGACAGTTACCCTCCAAGAGGGGAGATCCAGATGCCTTGACACACCCTTACTGAAGACATCATGATCTTATATTTATTAGAGAAGCCTTTCCTATATACCAGTCATACATCTAGTCTCATAACTAGAGGCACAAAGTTAAATTTTAATTTCAAACAAACATTTTTTAATATAAGTATGTTCCAACTATTACATAAATTTAATCAGTTAATACATGTAATGATCTTAGAGTATAGTGCATAGCACATAGTAAAAAGTTACTAAAAAGAAAATGACTTGTTGTTTATCTGAAATGCAAACATAATTGGTCACTCTGCATTTCATCCGACAAATCTACACTCCAAAAGGGATAAATGAGAAGAGCGGTGACCCATGAAGTCAACTACTGCTACAACTCTCCTAAAATGTTTTCTGTAACGTTCTCACAGCAATAAATAAATGCCATCTTCCAGGGTCAGCAATACCTGCCAGATTTAGGGGGGAAAATTGCTGATACTCAGATATAAAGATGATTTAAGGAGAGAATCTGAGCAATAAAGGGGCAATAAACCCGTCTTGTACTTGGGAACATACAGAACCATGTAAGCTCTATGGAACAATCTGGCATGCTTCCAAAATACCAGGCCATTGGACCAGACTATTAGGAAGTAGAATGTCTAATGTCTTTTTCTATTATAGAGATTTAATTCAGTCAATGAATATTTATTGGGCACACATTTCCAAAACTGTTCTCCATGGAACATGAATGTTCAGTAAGATATTAATAGATGTTTCTTGAAGAAGTATTCCAAAGTCAAAAAAGTCTCTAACTTTTTGGTCACACTTCCCTGCTCTAGGATAATCAATGGAAGCATAACTCTATGGTGATGAGTGCCAACTGCATGAGTTTAAGTTCTGATTCAAGTAATGTAAAAGTTCAGTCTAGTGGTTTAACAAGTATGAACCTCAATTTCCCATCTGTCACATGAAAATAATGATATTTCCTCATAAGCTAAAACTATAAATATTTTAAAAGAAAGAATAGAATACCTTGGAGTGAGAAAATATATCTTGAGCAATACATAGAAGAACAAGCAAAGTGTAATAAAAAAACAATGGTAATTTGGGTTTCATCAAAATTAAATGCCTGTTCATTTAGGAGAAATCATTAAAAAATAAATATGTAAGGTATCAAAAGAATCCAAACAAAACTCACTGCTATGGAGTTGGATCTGACTCATAGTGACCCTTCCTTGGGTTTCCGAGGTGGTATCACTAATGAAGTAGATTGCCCAGTCTTCCTTCTGGGGAGTGCCTGGTGGGTTTGAATTGCCAGCCTTCTGGGTAGCAGTCAAATGCCTTGGGCACTACACCACCAGAGCTCCCAAATAAGGTACAGCCTGGGAAAATATCTGCAATATTTAAATCTGACTAAAGAAGTTTCTCCAGAATATATAAAGAATATATATACTAATTTCAATAATAAAAACAAAAACAACCTTATAAAAATCGCATGGTGAATGTAACTAATGTCACTAAATTATAATATGTAAAATGTTGATATGGCAAATGTTTTGTTATATTTTTACCACAATAATAATAAATGGACAAAAGATTTGAACAGAAGCTTCACAAAGAAGATATATATGGAAAAAAACAAACAAACAACAACAACAAAAATTGCCATTGGTCAATTCTGACTCATAGTGACCCTGTCTGGAAGAAGATTGTCTCATCTTCCTCCTGCAGAAAGCTGGTGGGTTTGAAACCCCAGTCTTGTAGGTAGAAGCCAAATATATATTACCCGTTATGCCACCAGAGTTCCTTTATAAATGGAAAATAAATGTGAAAAATAGCTCAATGCCAATGTCATTAGTGATGAAATTGTACATTAAAACCATGCTGAGATATCACTACATATACACTAGAATGGCCAAAATTTTTTAAAAAGGCAATACCCAGCTGACAATAACATGAAGTAAATAGAAATCTGATATATTGCTGAAAATATCTGGCAGTATTTTGTTTTGTTTTAAGAAATTAAACATATACTATCCTATGATTCAGAAAACCCATTTCTAGATATTTATCAAGAGGAATGAAGACATATTTCCATGACAAAAAAAGGAAAGGAAAACTTGTGTAACAATGTTTATAGCCATTTTAATCATAAGACCCTGAATCTGAAACAACCCAAATGTCCATTCATGGAAAACTGGATAAAGAACTCATATAACACATATGTTCATATAATGCAATATTACTAAACAATATAAAAGAAAGGACTACAAACATGCATAACAACATAGATGACTCTTGTAGACATTACACTAAGCAAAATCCACTATGTGACATTCTAGAACAGGCAAGAACTAAACAATGGTGAAAGAAAAGTAAATATTCATTGCCTTTGATGGGGCAACCATTAGGGTTTCCTAGAATAGAGTATGAAGAAACTTTCTAGAATAAAGGATATATTCTATATTTTGAAAGAAATATGTGTATATGTTTGTATGCATTTTTCAAAACTCATCAAGCTCCACACATAACACAGGTATATTTCAATATAATGTAAATTATACTTCATTAAAAATAAATAGAAAATAGTGTCATGGCCGGCACAACAATTCTAGAACAGGGGGTAAGAGAATGAGTTAAAAATAAGAGAAAAGTTAAAGGATGGGAATGGGAGGGACACTCAGAGCCATTGCAAAGCAGTGCCAATCTTATTATAAATATTCTCAAACTTATATACAAGTTTAACATGGAAAAGTGCACCATTCATATGTCATACAATCAATCACAAGTTAATCAATATTGGGAAAAGTACATGCATATACAATTGGCATATTAAAATTTAAACTAACATTCCTGTTCCCATAATTCAAGTCACCACAACTCAGGTCACCATAACCTCTTAAATTCTATACTCATTCTTCTATATCCCCTAGAAACCTATGTTCCCTAGCAACTTATTTAGTTTAGATTTGCTTCCACATATTCTGGGTTCAATCAAAGGTTATGCCTCATTTGCACCTGCTGTTTCACTGAACAACACAAGGGAGAAAATGGCTGATGGTGTACTAAGAGCAGGGCTCAACCTTCAGGGACACTTAAGAGTATCAACCCACAAGACTTAAGGCCCATCAGTCCTTATGGGGACACTTAAAAAGTATCAACCTATTTCTGGGAGCCATTGCTCAATTATTCACTCACCATGTCCCATCAGTCCTTAAGATTTAGGGATCTCCACAATAAAGGTTGTAATAACAATTTCTATAAATATATAATCTGATGAAAACAATTTTACAGATGAGTTCTCTTAAATAAGGTTTAAGGTTCTCTTAAATAAGATTTGGAGAGAATTGGAAATATTTCCAAATTCCACTTTCATAATGTCACTTGTTTGTTCGGTAATTTTACTGTAGAGTAATCTCAAACAAATTGCTTGGGATTCTAGAGCTAAAAAAATTATATAAAATTCCCTGACAGTATATGAATAGTGATGATGTTGATGAAGCAGGTTCACAGCAAAAGCAATGATTAAGTCAAACAAGTCTGTAGAGGACTCTTGCTTTCAAATGATTGAAAATTAGTGCTAAACTTACAAATGGGTGAACCAAAACCAAAACCAAAACCAAAACCAAACACATTGCCACAGAGTCAGATCCAACTCATAGTGACCGGTCCTTGGGTTTCCGAAGTGGCAGCACTACAAAAGTAGATTGCCCAACCTTCCTTGTGAGGAGTGGAGAATGTGTTTGAACCCCCAGCCTTCTGGTTAGCAGTCAAATGCCTCAGGCACTACACCACCAGAGCTCCTAAATGGATGAACAGGCATGGAAATTCTGTTTTTGTACAAAATCTAAAATATTTCAGAAATTACCATTCTGAAATGTTTTCATTCATTTTTTTGAGGACATCATGATTTGTATTATACTCTGTATAATATTGCCATCAGGTCTGGTAGTGTATTCATGACTATAAAAATGTTCCTTCTAATCTTTACATCTATGATTAAAAGTGGTTATAATATACTTATTTTCTAGGTAGTCCAATATCTGTATTGTTATCACTGAATTTAGTGGTTCCCATTCATTGAAACTATAATGAGAGCTTAACATTCACTAAAAGAATGGCTGTAAAGAATTTTTAACAGTAATACAAATTACAGATTTATAGTGATACAAGGGATGGATGGGCATAATAGGGGAAGAAGGTATCCTTTTTAGGTAGCATAGAAAACTTAGTCTGAGCCAAACCAAAACAGTCCACAATTAATAAGAATTCCTTGAGATGAAGTGTTCAGTATTCTGAAAGAGTTCTATTGATATTGTTGTGATATACCTTTGAGTTGGTCCCAACTCATAGCAATTCGATATACAACAAAAGGAAACTATGCCCAGGTCTGCACCATCCTCTTTGGTATGCTTGAATCCATCTTTGTAGCCACTGTGTCAATCCATCTCATTAAGGGTCTTCCCTTTTGTGCTGACCCTCTACTTTATCAAGTATGATATCCTTCTCCAGGAAACGGTCCTTTCAGACAACATGCCAAAGTAGGTGAGACAACTCTGACCATTCTGGTTTATAAGAAGCATTCCAGTTGCACTTCTTTCAGGACAGATTTGTTCATTCTTCTGACAGTATGTAGTATTTTCTGTATTCTTCACCAACACCACAATTCAAAGGAATCAACTCTTCTTCCCTCTTCCTTATTCATTGTCCAGCTTTCACATGCATATGAGACAATTGAAAATACCATAGCTTGGGATAGGTGCACCTTAGTCTTCAAAGAGACATCTTTCCTTCTTTACACTTTAAATGGGCCTTTTGCAGCAGATTTACCCAATGCAATGTGACACTTCTGATTTCCGGACTGCTGCTTCCATGGGTGTTGATTGTAGATCCAAGTAAATTGAAATCCCTCACAATTTAATCTTTTTTCCATTTATTGTGATGTTGCTTATTGGCCCAATTGTGAATATTTTCATTTCCTTTATGTTGAGGTGTGTTGTTGTTATTGTTAGGTACCATCGAGTAGTTTCCAACTCATAGCTACCCCATGCACAGCAGGATGAAACAGGGCCCAATCCCGTGCCAGCTCCGCTATCCCTGCTATACTTGAGCCCTTCATCGCAGCCACCATGTCAATCCATCTCATTGAAGGCCTCCCCCTCTTTCATCAACCCCCCACCCTACCAAGCATGACATCCTCCTCTAGGGTATGGTCCCTTCTGACAACATGACCAAAATAGGTGAGACGAAGTCTGGCCATTCTCGCTTCAAAGGAGCATTTCAGGTGCACTTCCTCCAGGACAGATCTGTTAGTTCTTTTAGAAGTCCATAGTACTTTCAGCATTCTTCGCCGGCACCACAACTCAAAAGCATCAACTCTTCTTCGGTCTTCTTTATTCATTGTTCAGCTCTCGCATGCATACGAGGCAATTAGAAATATCATGGCTTGTGTCAGGCACACCTTAGTCCTCAAAGAGACATCCTTGCTCTTCAACACTTGAAACAGTTCCTTCGCAGTTGACCTTCCCAATGTTACAGGTCATCTAATGTCCTGACTGCTGCTTCCATTGGCATCGATTGTAGAACCAAGCAATGTGAATTCTTTGACAATATCAATCTTCTCTCCATTTATTGTGA
>NW_006921704.1:6455955-6461466 GCF_000298275.1 Orycteropus afer afer | reverse complement strand
ACTTTATGAATAGTCCGGTTAGGTTAGAAGGCTCTGAAATAGGACTGAGAAAGAGCTGCATCATCTTAGTAAACCCAGCCTTACTCATATGGATAAGGTAAAGCTTTTGAGACCTCCATTTGCTGATGTGGCACCACTCAAATTGAAGAGAAACAGCTGCAGACATCCACTAATCATTGGAACATGGAATGTACAAAGTATAAATCTAGGAAAATTGGAAGTTGTCAAAAATGAAATGGAATGCATAAAGATTGATATCCTTAGCATTAGTGATCTGAAAAGGACTGGTTTTGGCCATTTTGAATCAGAGAACCATGTGATCTACTATGCCAGGAATGACAGTTTGAAGAGGAATGGCGTGGCATTCATCATAACAAAGTATGTTTCAAGATCTGTCCTGAAGTACAATGCTGTCAGTGATAAGATAATATCCATACGCCTACAAGGAAGACCCATTAATATGACTAGTATTCAAATTTATGCCCCAACCACCAAAGCCAAAGATGAGGAAACTGAAGAATTTTATCAACTTCTCCAGTCTGAAATTGACCGAACATGCAATCAGGATATGTTACTTTTTAACTGGAGACTGGAATGCAAAAGTTGGAAACAAAGATGAATCACTGGTTATTTGGCCTTGGTGACAGAAATAATGCTGGAACTTTCATGGTAGAATTTTGCAAAACCAATGACTTGTTCATTGCACTTTGTTGAGGTGTAGTCTATATTAATATATAATCTTCATCACTAATGCTTCAAGTAATCTTCATTTTCAGCAAAGAAGGTTGTGTCATCTGCCTATCACATGTTGTTAATGAGTCTTCCTTCAATCCTGATGCTGCATTTTTATTATATAGTCCAGATTTCTGGATTTTTTACTCAGTGTACAGATTGAATAAGTATGATGAAAAGATACAACTCTGCTGCACACTTTTTCTAATTTTAAACCATACAGCATCCTTTTGTTCTGTTCAAAAGACAGCCTCTTAGTCTATGTACAGGTTCCTCATGAGCACAATTTAAGTATTCTAGAATTCCCATTGTTTTCAATGTTATCCATGATTTGTCTTGATCCATGTAGGAGAATGCCTTTGGATTGTTAATAAAACACAGGTAAACATCTTTCTGATATTCTTTGCTTTCATCCAATATCTATCTGACACCAACCACGATATCCCTTGTTCCACATCCTCTTCTGGTTCCAGCTTGAATTTCTGTCAATATACCGCTACAATCCTTTATGAATTATCTTCAGCAAAATCTTACTTGTATGTGATATTAATAATATTGTTAGACAATATCCAGATTCTGTTGAATCACTTTTCTTTGGAATGGACATGAATATTAATCTCTTCTAGTCAGTTGACCATGTAGCTGTCTTCCAAATTTCTAGGCAATAAATGAGTAAACACCTCTAGCACTGCATCAATTTACTGAAACATCTTAATGGGATTCTGTCAGTTTCTGGAGCTTTGTTTTTCATCAATTCCTTTAGTGAAGCTTGGACTTCTTTTTTCAATATCATTGGATCTTGATTATACACTACCTCCTGAAATAGTTGAACATGGACCAATTCTTTTTTGTACAATGACTCTGGGTATTCCTTCCATCTTCTTTTGATGCTTCCTGTAATTCAATATTTTGCCCATAGAAACTTTCAATATTGCAACTCAAGGATTAAATTTTTTCTTCAGTTCTTTCAGCTTGAGAAATGCTGAGCATGTTCTTCCCTTTTAGTTTTCTAACTCCAGGTCTTTGCACATTTCATTATATACTTGACTTTGATTCTCAAGCTGCCCTTTGACATCTTCTATTCAACTCTATTGTCTTGTCATTCTTCCATTTGCTTTTGCTACTCTCATTTAAGAGCAATTTTTAGACTCTCTTCTGCCATCCATTTTGCTCTTTTCTTCATTTTCTGTCTTTTTAATGACCTCTTGCTTTCTTCATATATAATGTTCTTGATGTCATCCCAGAATTCCTCTGGTTTTCAGTAATTGGTATTCAATGGGTCAAATCTATTTTTCAGATGGTCTCTAAATTCAGGTGGGATATAATCAAGGTTGTATTTTGGCTGTCATGAACTTGCTCTAATTTTCTTCAGCTTTAACTTGAACTTGCATATGAGCAATTGATGATCTGTCCCCCAATCAGCTCCTAGCCTTGTCTTGACTGAAGATATTGAGTTTCTTCATTGTCTCTTTCCACAGTTGTAGTTGATATAATTCCTGTGGATTTCCTCTCGTGAGATCCACATGTATAGCTGTTGTTGACAAAATGTGTTGTTGATAAAAGTTATTTGTAATAAATAAATTGTTGGTTTGCGAAATTATACCATGTGATCTAACTAAAAAACCAAACAAAATTCACTGTCATTGAGTTGAATTCGACTCATACTGACCCCTTCTTGGGTTTCTGAGATGGTAGCACTACAGAAGTACATTGGCCAATCTTTCCTCTGAGGAGTGGCTGGTGAGTTTGAATTGCCAACCTTCTGGTTAGTAGTCAAATGCCTTAGGCACTACGCCATCAGAACACCTATCATGTGATCTACTAAAATCTATGCACCAACCAATAAAGCCAAAGACGAGGAAATTAAAGATTTTTAGCAACTTCTGCAGTTCTGTCAACAGTCCTTTTTTTAATTTTGATGTCTACATTTGTAGGAATTGTGCTATTGTAAAATTAATGTGTGTGTGTGTGTGTGTTAAACAAGTTTAGCGTATGTAATATGGTAAACAATATAAAATTAGGACATGATTTTCTAAATAATTGGTATTAATGTAAAAAAGTCTCATCTAAGTTGATGTGTAGTTGTTGTTGTTGTTGTTATGTGCTGTCGAGTCAGCCCTGACTCATAGCGACCCCTCCTTGGGTTTCCGAGGCAGTATCACTACGGAAGTAGGATTGCCCAACCTTCCTTCCGATGTGTAGTTGATATCAGTTCATTACTTGGAGATAAATTTTCACTTCATGTAAGAAATACATTTTGTTATTTAAACATGAAAAACATAAGAGTACCTGGAATCAACAACCCCATATTAGCCAATTTGTAATTTTAGTCACATCCTAATATCAGCAAAACTGTATTTTTATGAGGATAAGAGGTAGAATTTCAGCCATCAAAGGTTCAAATTAAGTTCAGTCTGTTACATTACTGATACAAGCCCGAGCTTCTCAATTAAAAGAAACAGAAGTCTTGATTAATAACCTTTGCAAGAGGCTATTGATTGGTTAAGGAGCTCTGGTGGTCCAGCACCTAAGGTATTTGACTGCTAACCAGAAGTTTGGTCATTCAAATCCACCAGCCACTCTGCAGAATGAAGATGGGGCAATCTACTTCTGTAAAGGTTAACCACCTCAGAAACCCAATAGGGGTCACTATGAGTTGGAATCAACTCCATGGCAGTGGGTTTCATGCTTTTTGTTTGGTGGATTGGTTAGGATACCAGACCCAAGTGAAAATTAAAGCTTACCTTAGCCAGTTTTTGTATACAAAATTAACTCAAAGAGACATCTCAGAATTTCTATCCATTAATAATTAGACTGAATTAATTTTTTGTGGGGCTAAGGGAGACCAGGAAGGAAGCAAGGAAGTGTGGCAAGTTTGGAGCAGCTAAGGGGACCCATGAAGGAAGTGAGGTGGCATGGCAGGATTGGAGTGGCTGAGGGAGACCAGGAAGTGAGTGGATGGTTTGGAACAACTAAGGGAGATGAACTTGTCTGTTCGTTTGTCACACTGTGGTGGTGGCTAAGACAGACTTGGAAGAAGGAAGAGGCCATCCACTTCTCAAAGAATTGACCAGTGAAAACTTTTTGAATAGCAATGAAACACTGTTTAATATATTACTGGAAAACTTTATGAAAAGGCCTGAAATATTGTCTGATATAGTGCTGGAAAATGAACCCCTCAATTTGTAAAACCAAAACACCAAACTCACTGCTGTCCAGTCAGATCCAACTCATGGCCACCCCTCCTTGGGTTTCTGAGGCAATATCACTACAGAAGTAGATTTCCCAACCTTTTTTCCAAGGAGTGGCTGATGGGTTTGGACTGTCAGCCTTCTGGTTAGTAGTCAAATGCCTTAGGCACTAAGCCACCAGAGCTCCTTCAGGTTGAAAGGTACTCAAAATAGGACTAGGGAAGAGCTGCCTCCTCAAAGTAAAGGAGGATGAGGATAAAGTAAAGCTTTCAGGATCTCTATTTGCTGATGTGGCGCAACTTAAAATGAGAAGAAACAGCTGAAAACATCCATTAAAAATTAAAACATGGAATGTATGAAGTATGAATCTAGGAAAATTGGAAGTTGTCAAAAAAGAAATGGAATACATAAAGATCGATATCCTAGGCATTAGTGAACTGAAATGGACTGGCTTTGGTCATTTTGAATCAGCTAATCATATGATCTACTATGCTGGGAATGACAAATTAAAGAGGAGTGGTGTAACATGCACCATCAAAAAGAATGTATGAGACCTATTTAAAATAAAAAATAATAATAAAAAAAAAACTCACTGCTGTTGAGTTGAATCTGACTCATAGCAACCCCTCATGGGTATCTAAGGTGGCATCTCTATGGAAGTAGATTGCCCAGTCTTCCTTCTGAGGAGTGGCTAGTGGGTTTGAATTGTCAGCCTTCTTCTTAGTGGTCAAATGCCTTAGGCACTATGCAGATCTATCCTGAAATATAATGCTGTCAGTGATAGGATAATATCCATATGCCTACAAGGAAGACCGTAGTGCCTAAGGCACTTGACTGCTAACCAGAAGGCTGGCAGTTCAAACCCACTAGCCACTCCTCGGAAGGAAGATGGGGCAATCTACTTCCATAGTGATACTGCCTTGGAAACCCAAGGAGGGGTCGCTATGAGTCGGGTCCAACTCGATGGCACATAACAAAAACAACAACACAAGGAAGACCAGTTAATACTAATATTACTCAAATTTATGCACCAACTACCAAAGCCAAAGATGAGAAAATTGAAAATTTTTACCAACTTTTGCTGTCTAAAATTGACCAAATGTGCAATCAAGATTTGTTGCTTATCACCGGTGACTGGAATGCAGAAGTTGGAAAGAAAAGAAGCATAACTGGTAGTTTGAAAATATGGTCTTGGTGACAGAAATAATGCTGGAGAACGCATGAGAGAATTTTGGAAGACCAATGACTTATTGATGGCAAGTACCATTTTTCAACAACATAAATGGCGATTATACACATAGACTTCACCAGCTGGAGTAGACAGGCATCAGATTGACTACATCTGTAGCTGGAAGTTATGGAGATACTAAGTATATTCAGCCAAAAACAAGGCCAGGAGCTTGTGGAACAGACCAACAACTGCTCTTATGCAAGTTCAAGTTGAAGCTGAAAGCAATTAATACAAGTCTACAAGAGCCAAAATATGACTTTGATGTTGTTGTTGTTATGTGCCATCAAGTCAGACCCGACTCATAGCAACCCCTCCTTGAGTTTCCGAGGCAGTATCACTACAGAAGTAGATTGCCCC
>NW_006921704.1:6413745-6449530 GCF_000298275.1 Orycteropus afer afer | reverse complement strand
CCTGGGATAGTATTACAGGTAGGCCACACCCCTGGGGAAACTCCCCCTAGACTGACCGGCCGCTTAGGATGCAGTCATGTGGTCCATCATGGGAACCACCACTCACAAGTGGAGTCCAGCCAAGTTGACACATCTTCAACTATCACAGCATCAAAAAAAAAAAAAAAAAAGATGTAAGGAATACATAGAGACACTGTACCAAAAAGAACTGGTCAATGTTCATCCATTTCAGAAGGTGACCTATGATCAAGAACCAGTGGTATTGAAGGAAGAAGTCAAAGCTGCCCTGAATGAACTGGTGAAGAACAAGGCTCCAGGAATTGACAGAATACCCACGGAGACATTTCAAAAAATGGATGCTGGACTGGTGGCACTAACTCATCAATGCCAAGAGATTTAGAAGACAGCTACCTGGCCAACTGACTGAAAGACATCTATATTTTTTCCCATTTCAAAGAAAAGTGATCCTACAGAATGTGGAAATTATTGAACAATATCAGTAATATCCCTGATACGTAAAATCTTGCTGAATATAATTTAAAAAAATGATTACAGCAGTATATTGACAGAGAACTTCCAGAAATCAAGCTGGATTCAGAAGAGGACATGGGATGAGGGATATCATTGCTGATGTCAAATGGATCTTGGCTCAAAGCAAAGAATACCAAAAAGATGTTTTACTTATGTTTTATTGACTATGCAAAAGCATTCAATTTTGTGTAGCATAACAAATTATGGATAACACTGAGAATAACAGGAATTCAAGAACACATAATTGTACTTATGAGGAACCTACACATTGACCAGGAGGCTGTCATTACAACAGAATAAGGTTATACTGCATGTTTAAAATCTAGAAGGGAGTATGTCATGGTTGTATCTTTTCACCATACTTACTCAATTTGTATGCTGAGCAAACAATCCAAAAAGCTGGATTACATGAAGAAGAACATGGCATCAGGATTGGAGGATAACTCATTAACAATATGCAATAAGTAGATGACACAACTTTGCTTGCTGAAAGTGAAGATGACTTGAAGCACTTACTGATGAAGATTGAGCACTCTAGTCTTCAGTATGGATTACACATCAATATAAGGAAAATAAAAATCCTCACACCTGGACCAATAAACAGCATTATGATAAATGGTGAAAAGACCGAATTTGTAAAAGACTTTGTATTACTTGGTTCTACAATCAACACCAATGGAAGCAGCATTTGAGGGATCAGACAATGTATTGGATTGGGCAAATCTGCTGCAAAAGACCTCTTTCAAGTGATGAAGAGCAAAGATGTCTCCTTTAAGACTAAGGTGTGCCTATCCCAAGCCATGGTATTTTCAATCACCTCTTATTCAAGTGAGAGCTGGACAATGAATAAGGAATATCGAAGAAGAGTTGATACTTTTGAGTTGTGGTGTTGCCAAAGAATACTGAAAGTACCATGGACTGCTAAAAGAACTAACAAATCTGTCCTGGAAGAAATTCAGCTGGAATACTCTTTGGAAGGGTGAATTGCCAAACTTTGTCTCATCTACTTTGGTCATGTTGTCAGAAGGAACCCTCCCTAGAAAAGGATATCATGCTTGGTAAAGTGGAGACTCAATGAAAAAGAGGAAAGTCCCCAATGAGATGGATTGACACAATGGCTACAATGATGGGCTCGAGTATAGCAGGGATCATGAGGCTGGCACAGGACTGGGCAGTGTTTCATTCTGTTGTGTATAAGGTTGCTATGACTCAAAGATGACTTGATGACACCTAACAACAATTTTTTATGTGCTTGTTTGGCATGTGTTTTTTTTTTTTTTTTTCCCTCTCCAGTAAGATTATTGAAAGCAAAGAAAATATTGATAATTTCAGCTTTATTTTTCTCATTTTCCTTTAAAATTTGTTTTATATTTTATCTACATAGTTTTATAGTAATTTGTATAATCAGTGCTTTTGATTTTAAAAAGTACATTGACATTTTTGATACTTCACCAGTGGGAAGTATTAGGAAGAATTTCATATTACTTAATATACTACAAAGCAAAAGAGATTATAATTCACACCCAAAAATGGGAGACAAAAATAAAAAACTACTATAGTTATAAATCTATGTGTTCATAATAAAAATTGATCATTCAACAATTTAAATTCCAATGTTTTAAAATGGGTGAAAATATAGACAACTTTATATGAACCGAACAAAAAAATATTCCAATAATACCACCATCATTCTTGTAGCCAAATTTGAACATGTCTCCAGGTACCCTGGCCACGAACCTTGGGCAAATAGAGGAAATATATTACTGTCCCCTCCCCTAACATGTTAATATATTAGTTATCAAACTTTTGTATGTTTCATTATCAGTGGGGTAAAATTTTAAAATTCCACTGTTCAGGCTGCACAATATGCCAATTAAATCAAAATTTCTTGGGTTGAGACCAGCCATGGCTCTTTTCTATTCCTAGACCTCTGAGTGATTCAGTGTATAACAAACTTTGAGATCCAGTGTGTTAATGCATTTTTTTCCCTAACTACCAAACTGTCTAAAATAGTCTCATATGCCAATTACCAATGAATAGTAATAAGAATTATAGTTGTTCACTGATCTGAGTTGGTAAGAGTCCCTAGCATTGAGTTCAAGCAAACTGTGGTTCAAATAGTGACTCCACCACTTCATAGCTATGTGACTTTAATGAACCTTATTTCTTGTCAGCAAAGTAGAAACAATAATTATCACCTCTCAAAATATTTGTGAAAAGTAATAGGAAAATCTAATATGAAGTCAAAATGTTCTAGCTTTCCAGATCTGTGATGACAGAATAAGCTCATGTCGTCATTAATTACTGTGTTCAAGTAATGGATAATTAGCTTAATGCGAGAAATGAGTGCCCACCACAAAATTCGCCCACCCCCAATATCCACCAAAATCTCTCTTAATTTTCAGGGCACTCTCTCATATATGTTCCTTAAGAATTCCCTCATGCATTTCCCTTCCTACCACATCCCCTTGCCTCCCTAAGTAGCAGCCTCTTTGTCAGTGAGTGATGCCATAACTCATATGAAAACTGCTTTCTTCCACTGGCAACCACCACTATCACCCTCAATTTGGCCTTCAGCTCAAATGTGATACTAGCTTTTCTTCTTAATTCATAATAGCACTACAGAGAACAAGCTATAACATTCAACAAGAATTCACTAAAGCTTCTAAGATGACAGACAACCTTATAACTGCTATTGGATGTTATTAAGCTCAGAGCTCATAGATCCAGTCTTGGCCTTGGGGTTCTTTACAGGCCACCATCTGTGTAGCTCTTGGTTAGCCTTCATGCACAAGGGCCAACTTATCCTACATCATTAGCATTGTTCAAACATCAGAATACTTTTGTCAAAAGTCTAGGACATTCAGTCTTGAAGAGCTGCACTAAATTCTCTCTGATCCCTTGTCCTAGTCTCTTTTCTTATGTAAGGAAAAAATCTTGCCTACATCTCATTTCTGCGGCTCCTGCCAACAGCGCTCAGTGATTTACCAACACTGATCATTCACGGCTCCCAACTCAGTGTGATTGTCATGTCTCTTCAACTTCAACCACAAATATGTCTAGATGTCATACACATTTTTGAGTTAATCACAGAGTTCATCATGAGCAGCAATACTATCTATATAAAATAGGACTAAACTGAATAAAAGAAGGTCACATCAAGAAAGAAAAGAACACATGGCTGCTCTTTTACTTGTCTCTCTAACTGTTCATGAGACTATAGCTTATATTTATAACTTCATTTTGTATTATCCATTTTGTGTTCCCATTGACCATTGTTGATACCTCAGCTGATTAGGGTTATTTTCTTTGTTGGGTGAACCAAATTTTAATTTCTAAGATGATCATAGCTGTATTAGGTTGCTTAATTTTTTCAATACCTTAATTACAGGGCAGAATAACATGATGGGGCATCCAAAGAAATTTATCATGTCCAGATATAGCCTTCCTTGTTACCTTAAACAAACCAAACCAAACCCACAGCTATCAAGTGAATTTCGACTCCTAGAAAACCTTAAGAACAAAGTAGAACTTCCCCATAGAGTTTCCAAGGCTGTAAATCTTTACTGAAATGGACTGTCTCATCTTTCTCCTGTGGAATGACTGATGGATTCAATCTGCCCACTTTTTGGTTAGTAGTCAACTTTACCTACTACACCACCAGAGCTCCTCCCTTGCTCCCTTACTGAAGCATAAATCTCATTTCTTCTTGATTATGAAGATCAGCCATCCATTTTATTGAATATTGGTGTTGTGCCACTAATCAACTGGAAATTTTAACCTACAGTTGAATAAAACCACTTTCATATCCCTGGTAGAAGCATTATTTTGGGAGATATTACTGTACACATATATATTAATTTATTTAATCCTCAGTACAAGTATTAGCCCATTTTTATAGATTAGAACACTAAAGCACAGAAATATTACAGCTTACAGGGTCATACAGCTATATAACAGTAGAACTGGGACTCAATATTAGACAATGTGGTTTAAATTTTATGCTGTTAACTGTCACCCTTTAAAGATTCTCAGTAATAGTGAAGGAGCTAATCCTAGTATCAATCCTAGACTATTTGTCCCATGCATTCTGGACATGAGAGAAAAGGTATAATGTCTCTGTTCATGGTTTATAGCAAATTCTGTGTGGCAGTTTCCCAACTTAGCAACATATTGTCTCCCAGTTCATACCAAAATTGTGTCTTTAATAGGTCATTCTGCAGTCTATTGGACCAGTCATTTCTGGGTAATTGGTTGACATCTTATAGGTCAGTGACTCGTGTGTTCAATAGCTCATTGTCCTACTTTCATTTTTTCTTGTTTGTTTGTTTTTGTAAAATAAAGTGCCTATGTCAGAGCCATTTTGTGTTGATATCATGACAATGAAAATAGTGTTCAGGGAGCAGTGATAGAAGCAGCATGGTAGGCTTGCATGACAAATCCACATAAACACTGCCAGTTCCAACAAGGACAAATCAGTACCTCCTACATAATGCACAGAGTCAAAATCTAACATCTATGGCCTTCATCCATGAAGCTGGAAGTCTCTTCTTCCATAAGAGAATGGAGTTATATTTTGGCTTAGTGCTGGCCTCTGTTGGTGGCAGATTGATCACTCAGCAGTGGGAATAACAAGAATAGTAGCCAGAAATACAGTAAAGTGAGTAAGGGGCAAGTTCATATCTGTGAGTCTTTTCCACTTTTCCATTCCCTCAAACAGAGCAAATGTTTTTCACATTCATTAAACAAGTAATTAAGTAGCTAAGGAAAGAAATTGTCATCCATGAACTAAGTCATTTGGTCTGCTTGATTATAAAATCCTTCTTAGCAAAAGACATGTTTTTCTGAGCATTCATTAGGCCTACAAATAACCTTATACTCTGGGCCTGTTCTAAGAATTCCACTAACATTTACTCAAGCCTCCTTGTCCCCAGGTATCTGATTTCTTCTTTACATATACCTAACACACCCACCAAATTGTTAGCTGCTGCCTATGTGGCAGTGTTTTCCTGCTCTTCTGGTGACATATAGTGGGCATTCAGAGATGGACTGCTCAAAGCTTTCACAGTTGAAGTAGTGCCCTTCTCCACTGTGTCAGAGACTCCCTAGAATGAGTTCTGCCAAAAGCCCAAATATTGCCATTCCAATTCTAAGTGTCACATTCATTCCCAAGAAATATCCTATCACATAAGAGACCTAATAAGAATGTGAATTCAACCAACACTGTAATTCAACATACATGGGATAAGATTCAACTTCTAATTTTCAACTGTATCAGCCCTAATATTATAATATATAAATAAATAAACTCAGGTCAGCAATAGAAATTACTATGGCTGAGTCTTGAGCTGATAATTTAAAACCTTAAAACTGTCATCTTTCATTCTTTACATTAGCTAGGGCTGTTAGAAGTGGTCAACCAAAACCATCTTCTTTGAATTTCATATGTTTGTCCCTTATGTGGAGGAGACCTTGTGGCACAATGGTTAAAAGCTCAGCTTCTAGCCAACAGGTGAGTGGTTTGAACCCATTCTTGGCTGTACAGAAGTAAGGACCAGGTGATCTGCTCCCATAAAGATAACATTCTAGGAAATCTATGGGGCACTTCTATTCTGGCCTATACACAATCTCTATGAGTTGGAACCAATTTGATGGCACACAACAACATGTCTTTTATGCTATGTATTTTTTAATGGGTCAGTCATTTACTCTGGCCAAGTCTTACTTTCAGTAGGTAGTATTTCTTTACAGATGAACACAGATAATAATTTTAGTAAATGTTTTTTCTTGCATTTCACGGAATACCAATGTTCCAACTTTTAAAGGTCACTGGAGCTTTCCTCCCCCAAAACCCAACCAAGTTAAATATTTAATCTTGGAATTTCATTTCCTTTAGGATCTGTTGCCTAAACCTGCACTTCTGAAACTAAGTATAACAAACACAGGGTTCTTTGTTGCAGACAAAAAGAATTCATTCAAATTAGTTTAAACTCAAAGGAATTTTATAGGTTAGAGATTAGTATGAAGAAATATACTGGATGCTAACTTCCAAGAATGACTCCCAAACCAAAGGAGTTGAAGTCTCTGCCATAATTAGAAAGCTGCAGAATCAGGACACTTCCATCAAAGCTTGTAACTGTAGAAAAATATAACCTCTTCCTTGATTGGGAAGGCTGCCACTTCAAGAAGGCACCTGTCCAGTAATGAATTCACAACCACAATTTCCTGCTCTAAATCATGCTACTTTGCCTTAAATACATGCCTTGTATATTATAAAAATTCATTCTTATTGTCCTACCTCTCTCTTCATTAAACTCAGTTTTAAATCAAAATCTTGCATATATACATCTAAATAGGAACCTCAACCATATCTGGAACTTGAGTTGTAAGGGAATATGAAAAATGTAGTGTTTAGTTCTCAGGTCTGCATTGTACTCAAAAAGGAATACTAGAACCAAATTAGAATGGGTGATGCATGTTAAGTGAGCTGATCCATAACCTCTGCTAGATCACACAGAACATTGTTGTAGACTTTGATTTAATCTGCCACTCAGCAGTGGTAGCTGAAGAATAGATTTTCATTTTAGAAAGAACATTCTAGAGTTTAGTTAGAGATGGATAATAATTCTGTAAGAATAAAGAATATGATAATCGTTGAATATTCTTAAAACACCCAGGAAATGATAATGAAGTTGGAAATTAAGGTAGTGGCAGATGAGGAGAAGGGATTAGCTACAAAAAATTATAAATAAATTCATGGAATATCTGGACTTATTAAATGTTGAAGGTCTTAGACAAAGATAAATAGGATAACCTTGTCCACCATTCAACTCTTTTTAGGCTTAATCATCTTTTCTGTTAAAGTATTAAAGCTACTGCTGTCGAGTAGATTCTTCCTTATTGTGATGCCCTATGACAGAGTAGAACTGCCTCAGAGTTTTCAAGGCTGTACATCTTTATGGAAGCAGACCGACTTTTTCTTCCATGGAGTGGCTGATGGGAGTGAACCACCCACTTTTTTGATTAGCAACCAAGCACTTTAACCACTGTGCCACCGAGGATCATTCAAGCATTGGGAGATAAATATTCAAAACATAGAAATTTTAAGTTTAAATATAATTGAATGCTCCATAGATTTTGGGGGAATATTATAGCTAATATCTTTCAAAATATTCAGGTTATTTATAAAGTCTTTAAAATTTCCTTTTACTATGTAGTATGGATTAAATGGGGTCCCCACAAAACATGTTATGGTGCCCAAGGCATTTGACTGCTAACCAGAAGGCTGGTGGTTCAAACCCACCAGCCACTCCTTAGAAGGAAGATTGGGCAATCTACTTCCATAGTGATACCACTTTGGAAACCCAAGGAGGAGTCACTATGAGTAGGATCCAACTCAATGGCAGTGGGTTTCGTTTGGCTTGGTTTGGTGTATCTGTGGTTATACATTTATTTGGGAATGGATTGTCTTGTAATGTTAATGAGATGATATTAATGTGGAGTGAGTTTTAAGTCAATTTCTTTTGAGATGTAGAAGAGATTAAATAAGAAATCCAAACAATCAGAGATGGAAGAAAAGAGATGTTAAGCCACATGAAGGTATCCCAGGAGCAGAAGCTCAGAAGAGACCGTTCTCCCAAGCTGACAGAGAAATATTTCTTCTAGAACCAGCACTCTGAACTAGAACTTCTACCTTCCTAAACTATTGGAAAATAAATTTCTGTTTGTTAAAGCCACCCATTTGTGGTATTTCTGTTATAGCATCTCTAGGTAACTAAGACATTATGACTGATTATTACAGTTTCCATATCTCAATATGACAGTGTTCAATGTATTTGATGCAACAGTAAGATAATTCTTACCTTTGTAAAACATGTATTTAAAATATACTTATTAGTTTTAATTTTAGACATCTCTGTTTAGTAAGTCATTGAGAACTGTATCAGTCAGACCTACATTCTTTGTACTTTTGAACAAGTAATTTATGATGTAAAGTTCTATCTGTATAACTGACACATGAACATAATGGAATGGTATTGTAGATATTTATGGAGGGATAATCCACGGCACATTGTCCCTTGATTTAACTTACCTCACTTCCTTATTACGTGATGTTTTGAAAACTGAGAGTAATCCACATCTTTCAAATCATAAGTGAGATGAAAAAAGCTTTACAAACATGCTTCATTTCAGATTTTCTTAATATTTACAAATACGTGAGTTATGTAATTTTAATCCTGTTCTTAATAGTATAATCTATTTGTTATTCTCAGATGATATTGAAATACCCTTGTGCTTAACTATACCTCATTAAGCTTTGTTTTCTCTTATTAGACCACACTGCAAATCACCTTGTCAGATTTTAAAGGCTTCTATACATTTTATTCTTTAAGAAAACTTCATAGCTTTCTGTTTCCCATAGTTTGAGTTCAGTTGGTAAGCAATTAGGCAAGTAATTAATAATGAAATAAAGAATTACTCTTGTATTCTTAAAGAAAATATGGGTATCATGTTTCTGAGTGGTTGAATTTGAACATTACATAGCCCACTAATGGTGAAGAGAGAAAAAAGTGGAGATAAAAATAGCTTATAAAGCACATCCTGTAGCTCATGAAGTCTTTCTATTAGGAAGAAGATCCTTCATATGCTACTACTTGAGAAGGAAGAAATCCAAATTATTGAACTCTAAATAAACTTACCTTCTAATATTAAATTCACTTCTACCTTTTTTTTTTTTTTTTCACCCCGGGAAGATATTAAGGCAAATTATTAGGAATTTAAAATAAGCTAGTTAGTATAAATTAAAACTTGAATGAAAGAAAACAGGAAAAGAAGGTGTGGAATAAGGTGAAATATGTGTTCTAATCACCACCTCATCCTTGCTACTAGTCACTAAAAAGTTTCACAACTTTATAACAACAAAATTTTAAGGGGAAAGCAAGTCAATCACACAGTATTCAGGGGCAAAAAGATAAAACAAGCTGTTTCATAGAAGAATAATCATTATCTGAATTAAGTCAGATGGAGTTCTTCTGGTGAGTTCTCCTGTGGAGAGCACAGTCACGTAATTGAGGAGATTCTTGATAGGGTTTTTTGAGGAGATGAGATGGCAAGTTCTAAGTAGCTCTTTTTATTCTCATCCTCATGCAAAGAGAAGGATGGTTCTGTGATGAATATGAAAGAAACTTATTTATAGTTTTAGTTCATATTGTTGTTTTTAAGTGTCCTCCAGACTTGTCTGACTCATAGCAACCCTATGTATAACTGAAGAAAACATTGTACAGTCCTAAAGCATTCTCAAAATGGCTGCTATTTTTGAGCCCATGTTTGCAACCACTGGGTGAATTCATCTCTTTCAAAATCTTTCTCTTTTTCACTGACACTCTGCTTTACCAAATATGATGTTCTTCTCCAGAGACTGGCCCCTTCCTGGTAACATACCCAAAGTAAGTGAGATGAAGAGTGGCCATCCTCGCTTCTAGGGAGTATTCTAGCTGTACTTCTTCCAAAACAGATTTGTTCATTCTTCTGGCAGGCCATAGTCTATTCAGTATCCTTCACCAGCACCATAATTCAAATGTTTCACAAGAACATAACATCAGAATAAGAGAAAGCCTCATTAACAGCCTCTGATATGCAAATGAAACAACTTTCCTTGCTGAAAGTGAAGATCAAAGACTACTGTTCTGTATGGATTGCACCTCAACATAAAGAAAACAAAAATCGTCACAATTGGACCAACTAGCAATATCATGAAAAATGGAAAAATATTAATATTGTCAAAATTTTCATTTTACTTGTATCAATAGTCGATGATCATGTAAGTTGTCAAGAAATCAAGTGACGTTGTTGTTGTTAAGTACCGTCGAGTCACCTCCCACTCATAGTGACCCTATCTACAATGGAATGAACACTGTTCAGTCCTGTGCCAGCCTCACAATCCTAGCTACACCTGAGCCCGTCATTGCAGCCACTGTATCAATCCATCTCACTAAGGGCCTTCCCCTTCTTCATTAACCCTCCACTTTACCAAGCATGACATCCTTCTCCAGGGAATCGTTCCTTCTGACAACATGATCAAAGTAGGTCAGACAAAGTCTGGTCATTCTTACTTCCAGAAAGCATTCCAGCTGCATTTCTTCCAAGACAGATTTGTTAGTTCTTTTGGCAGTCCATAGTACTTTCAGTATTCTTCATCAACACAACTCAAAAGCATCAACTCTTCTTTGATCTTCCTTATTCATTGAGTTGTGGTGCTGGTGAAGAATGCTGAAAGTACCGCGGACTGCTAAAAGAACTAACAGATCTGTCCTGGAGGAAGTGCAGCCAGAATGCTCCTTGGAAGCAAGAATGGCCAGACTTTGTCTCACCTATTTTGGTCATGTTGTAAGAAGGGACCATTCCCTGGAGAAGGATGTCATGCTTGGTAGGGTGGAGGGTCGACGAAAGAGGGGGAGGCCTTCAATGAGATGGATTGATACGGTGGCTGCAATGATGGGCTCAAGTATAGCAGGGATTGTGGGGCTGGCACAGGATCAGGCAGTGTTTCGTTCTGCTGTGCGTGGGGTCGCTATGAGTCGGAAACGACTCGACGGCACTTAACAACAATAACAACATTCATTGTCCAGGTTTCACATGCATATGAGGTGATTGCAAATACCATGGCTTGAGTTAGGCACACCTTTCTCTTCACAGAGACATCTTTGCTCTTCAGGATTTCCAACACTTCTTTTGCAGCAGATTTGCCCAGTGCAATATGTTGTCTAATGTCTTGACTGCTGTTTCCAGATTGATTGTGGAACCAAGTAGTATGAAATCTTTGACAACTTCAATCTTTTCTCCATTTATCATGATGCTTCTTATTGGTCCAGTTGTGAGGATTTTGGTTTTCTTTATGTTGGCATGTAATACATACTGTTGTTGTTGTTGTTGTTGTTGTTATGTGCCGTCGAGTCGGCCCCGACTCATAGCGACCCCTCCTTGGGTTTCCGAGGCAGTATCACTACGGAAGTAGGATTGCCCAACCTTCCTTCCGAGGAGTGGCTGGTGGGTTTGAACCGCCAGCCGTCTGGTTAGCAGGCAAGTGTCTTAGCCACTATGCTACCAGAGCTCCCGTAATACATACTATTGACTGTAATCTTTAATCTTCACCAGTAAGTGCTTCAAGTCATCCTCACTTTCAGCAAGCAAAGTTGTGTTGTCTGCGTTTACTAGGTGGTTAATGATTCTTCCTCCAATCCTGATGCCACATTCTTCTTCATATAGTCCAGCTTCTTGGATTATTTGTTCAGCATCAGATTGAATAAGTATGGTGAAAGGATACAACCCTGACACACTCTTTTCCTGATTTTAAACCGTGCAGTATTCCTTTGTTCTGTTTGAACAACAGTCTCCTGGTCTGCATGCAGGTTCCTCATGAGCACCATTAAGTGTTCTGGAATTCCCATTTTTCTCAATGTTATCCATAATTTGTTATGATCCACACAATTGAATGACATATTGCACTGGACAAATCGACAAAAGACTTCTTTAAAGTGTTAAAAAGCAAATGTGTCACTTTAATTACTAAAGTTTTTTTTCTCTTTTTTAGTTCATATCTGTTCAAATATATTAAAGAAAATATATGATCTTCTGTTCAATCTAATAGAATTTTAACACCAAGCAACTTGCCAGTATCCCCAGGCATTGCAATAAATAAGTGCCATCAGCTGATTTCTTCATTTTTCTCCCTTTTTGGGTGATTTTATTGGGAAAATATTCTGTTCCTTTATTGAGCCCACTCATGCTAATATTTTCTGATTGTCAATGTGACTTTTTTTTTCCCCACAATATTTTTTTATTGATTCTGCTCCTCTCCTCTACAACCTGGCCTCAAAACCATAAAAACAAAAAGAGCTCTGGTGGTGTAGTGCCTAAGGCATTCTTCACATTCTCTAAATTCTTACACATTTAATGGTGGCAGTGTGCTATTGTCTAATAGAATTCTTCAGGGTCCTTGGCATTCCCTGCTGCCCTACTGCTTCTGCCACTGTCATTTCTTCTTAACTTTCTGTTTTGATTTTTTTTTTTTTTTTTTTTTGAGGTCAGAAAGGAAACCCTAACTTCTTGTAACTAGTTCTATGCAAAGGACTTCCACAGCAAAACTTTTTTACACTATGATGCTCTTTCTGTCTGTGCTGTTGTTGGTGTTTGTGTTGAGCCACTTTACCTTCCTATATCTTCCATTTTCTTGGAGGGATAGAGTGGGGCACTGAGGACATATCTGTGCTCATAATCAGCGAGGCACAAATCACATGAAGAGTTTGTCTTCATCCATAATTTGTCTTTCCCTCAGGAACCCAAATTTTTTCCTATCCAGTTTGGCTTTCTATAGAGAACCCCAATCTCCAACATTCACAAAAAAAAACAAATTGCTACTGTGCACTAGATTCAAGTTCTCTCTGACAGAACTGATGGTCCCATAAGATTGCATAGTCTCTGATATTTAACAAGTCCTAGAATATTTTATAATGGAATATTGGTTGTTCTAGAATATGTAGAATCCCTCTAAGAAAGAAAAATAATGCATAATTTTATAAAACAGTATAATTATTTCAGGCCAGAACCCAGAAAACACGTTTTCTTCTTATACATGGAAAACAACTGTTCTGATCATAAATACTTTTTGTTAAGGCATTATTCTATATGAATTGTTTATCTGGTCTCTCCATTATCAGTAACCAAATATTCATTGAAATTGCTAATTGGAAGTCTCATAGACCAAATATCTCATATAAAAATTATTTTTAATGCATTTTATTGAAATATAATTTATGTTCAGTGAAATACACAAAACTAAAGTGACATGGGTCAATGCATTCTTTTTTTTATTTTTATTTTTTGCAATGTACCCTCTCCTCCCCTCCCACCCCAGGCAACCAACAAAGAAAGTTTCCCTCCATATATAAATCTTTCTTTGACCCTCCACAACAACGAACTAATACCATATTTGTCCTTCTGTGATTGACTTATATCACTCACCATAATGTCCTCCAAGTTAATCCATATTATGTGGTGTTTTGCAGACTCTACATTATTCTTTAGTGCTGCATAGCACTCCATTGTGTGCATGTACCATAGTTTGGTCACCCACTCTTCCACTGATGGGCACGTAGGTTGTTTCCATCATCTTTTTGCTCTTGTAAATAGTGCTGCGATGAACATGTGTTCATATATCTGTTCCTGTCCTGGCTCTCACCTCTCTAGGATATCTCCCTAGTAATGTGATTGCTGGGTCAAATGGTATCTCCAATTCCAGCTTTCTAAGGAATCACCATACTGCTTTCCACAGGGGTTATATCACTTCACAGTCACACTAGCAGTGTATGAGAGTCCCAATCTCTCCACATCCCTGCCAGCATTTGTTATTTTCTGTCTTGTTGAACCTTGCCATCAGTGCTAGGATGAGATGGTATCTCATTGTTGTTTTGATTTGCATATCTCTGATGGCCAATGATTGTGAGCATCTCTTTGTGTATTTGCTGGCCACCTGAATATCCTCCTTGGTAAATTGTCTTCTGCCCATTTTTCAATTGGATTGCTGACTTCTTTGGTGTTGAGGCATTGGAGTTTTCTATAAATGTTAGAGGTAAGACCCTTGCCAGATATGTAATTATAGACAAGTATGAATTTGTTGTGCCAGCACATATGGGTGAATGAAGTGGTATCCAGAGAGGGTAGGATTTGTCATGGGTAAGGGGATGGGTGATGGCAGAGAGAGAAGGAGCCAGCTTTTATATTCCAGGAAGGCTGTGGCCTGTTGAAGGGGGCATGGTGGCTCCTGGTTTTCTCCTGTTCATGCCAGCAATGATCCCCAGTCTCCTTACCTTGTACTGCCCTTTTCTTGGCTAAGTCCTGAGTATTGATGCCCTACTCAGGTGTGACTCGACGGCACATAACAACAACAACAACACTTGTTTTGCTAACACAAGATGTGATGGGATCTCGTCTTTCCCTTACTAAAATAAAAAGCAAAGCAAAACAAACTGAGAACTACAATGAAGTTAGTCCTAAGGTTTCCCCTGGCTAAGAGACAGACAGAGGTCCCCAGACCCTGGGACATGAAAGGCATTTTCTGTCCTCACCCATTTTTCAGATTTTGCTGTCTTAATTGCAAACCTCTTTCTCTTGGCCCTCACCTCTAATGTCGTGTAATCATCACAACCTCCTGGTGAGGTAGGCCCAAAGCAAACCAAACCCTCTGCCATGGAGTTGATTGTGACTCAAGTGACCCTGTAGAGACTAAGTAGAGCTGTCCCATAGGGTTTCCAAGGCTGTAATGTTTACGGAGCAGCTGGTGGGTTTGAATAGTCGATCTTTCTGTTAGTAGTAGAGTGCTTTAACCACTGCACCAGTGGTGCTCCTTGGTGAGGTAGGCAGTGGGCTTAAAAAAAAACACAAAAAGGGCCCAGCAGGTGGGATCTTAGCAAGCAGCTGAGGGAGCAGAGCATGGCCTGTGTGGCTGGTTGAGTTGCTGATAATATCTTCCCTTCCTCCAGCTCCCCAGACTGGAATACCTGCCACCTCATTCCTGTCTCCTCACTCCTGTGTAGAAAATGTCATATCTGTCACTGGCTGACACTTTGAGAGCTTTTCTTTTCTCCAAATAAATAATCCTTTGTCTCTCTTCAGGGGGCAGATCAGGGCTGGAGAGAGGCAGCAGATCAAAGGCAGCCTTGCTGACTTTGAACAAGTAGGCCAGGAAGGGGGTCTGGACAGGCAGGAGAAGGGATATTAGGAGACTAGATGTCCAGCTGAGGGGGCAGGGGTCTCGGGGACACATGCAGTCACCTCCTAAAAACACTCAACTGCATATTTCTTACCTCAGGGATGTGTGAGTGAAATACTGAGACTTAATGGAGAGTTCCTTCCTGGGAAGGGAAAGCGGGCTCCCTCTTCCTGTCCCTTTGTCTCTTGTCCCGTTTGTCCCAGCCCTTCAGCTCTGTGGGCCTCCCTTCCCCAGTGGTTCCTTCCTTTGTGCCCTGCCAGTCACTCACCAGTGAAACTTAACTTGGAGCCTGTGGCAGCCACTGAGGCCCCCATGTTCCTGCAGTCATTGCTCCCAGAAACAAAAGTAGCTAGGAGGTCCTGGCCTGGCCTTCAGTGCCATGGACTAAAAAGAACCAAACACAAAGGCCTCAAACCCCCAAAATGTAGTCAGTATTTTTTAAGTTTGGTGCTGGCTGTTGACAGCCCCTTCAGAGGGAACAGTATTGTTGAGGAGCTTGATGCTTGAGCTAGAAGGGTCTAAGGCTGCAGGTGTCTTAGATGTCTGCCTCTAAGCCCTTCTTTCTTCTGTCCTGTGTGGTTCTGGGGGCCTTTTTGGTCACTAGCTCTTTGTAAAAAACCTAGAAAAGTGAAAACTACTAAATACTAAAGTAGAAAAGAGCCAAACCCATGTTCTAGGTCGTACAGCAACCATCTTTGTTACAAGATTGTCTTAATCATCTTTACAAAAGAAAAAAAGAACCCACTGCCATTAAGTCAGTTATGACTCATGTTACTGTGTTGTTAATGTGCCATCAAGTCAGACCCGACTGATAGCGACCCCTTCTTGGGTTTCTAAGTCAGTCGTTGTTGTTGTTATGTGCTATTGAGTAGGACCTGACTCATAGTGACCCCTCCTTGGGTTTCCAAGGCAGTATCACTATGGAAGTAGATTGCCCAATCTTCCTTCCAACGAGTGGCTGATGGGTTTGAACCGCCAGCCTTCTGGTTACCAGTCAAGTACCTTAGTCACTATGCTACCAGAGCTCCCATTATGATTCATAGTGACCCTATAGTAGGGAGTAGAACTGCCTCACCTGGTTTCCAGAGTTGTAGATCTTTGCATAAGCAGATGGCTTCATCTTTTCTTCTGCAGGGAGGCTGATGGGTTTGAACTGCTGACCTTTTTGCTTGCAGCTCAGTGCTTTAACCACTGTGCCACCAGAGCTTCTTAAACAAGGGTTAGTACTTGGAATCTCCATGAGTCAGAAATTAACTTGACAGCAGCTAGCAACAATAAACACTCACAGACGGTTAAGCAAAAATTGGGGTAACGTTATTAATTTGCTGATAATATAAAAAAAGATAGGCTTGATGGACATGATTCAGTTTTTAGTAACAGCAATGGGAACTCGTGTGCCTAATTTCTGGCCAAAAGCCTGAGGGTGTAACTTCCTGAGGCAGTGTCTCTGTCAGCCAGGGTACTTGTGGAGAGCTTCATCTTGGGGCTGAAGTTTAGAGAACCTTGGAGTTGAGAGGAGGAGGAGCCCTGAAGGTACAGTGGTTAAGTGTTTAGGTGCTAACTGAAAGATTTGTTTAAACCCACGAGCTGCTTTGCTCCACAGGAGAAGGATGTGGCAGTCTGCTTCTGTAAAGACTTACAGTCTTGGGAACCCTATAGGGCAGTTCTACTCATTACTATATGGCAGTGGTTTTTTTTGTTTGTTTAGAGTTGAGAGAATTGAGCGATGTAGGTCGGTCAAGTGAGTGTGGATTTGTACCTTGATAGGCAGGGCAGAACTGTGGTCAATATGGCTTCGTTGTTGCTGGAAGTATTTTTTCCTACTTAAAGTATTTAACTTATTATTTTAATTTAACATGTTTAAAGTCATGTTATAGGAGATAACATGCAAATTTAGAAATACTTTATTCTACCCTCAACTGCCATGAAAAATTATTCCAGGTTTTTATATGCATTTTTGGCATCAGTATCTTCACCAAAGCCAATTTTTGTTTTCTAACCTGCCTTTCCAGCACATAACACCATCGCTCCATCCAAGTTGTTTGAGATATATTATTTTTAAAATTCATGTTTGATGCTGTCTCTAGAAATTTTATTCCAAGCCACAGGGACTCATAACTTTAGGAGAGTTAGATTTATGAAACTTTCCTCCTTGTCTGTTGCTAGACCCCTGGTCTGATGCTAGAGAATAGGGCGAGGCAATGTCCTTCCTGAGCATTAAGCGCCTGGCCTCTGTTGTCCTACCATTTGCCACTTGAATGACCCTGATGTTTCTTAGAGCCTCAGTTTCTCATCTGTGAAAAGCAGATGACAGTTGTGCCTAAGGCTCACTTTTCAGAGTTCAGTGAACAGTATGAAACTCAGAACAGTGCCCGGTATACAGCAAGCACTCAGGAGATATACTGTTGGAGATTTGACTGGTTGAAGCACTCAGTCTCTTTTGGTTTGCGGAGTGACCTTGAGAGCCTCAGACTAGGCCAGAGACAGACTTTGTGGGGAAGGCCAAGACCACAATGAGTTTCGCTTTTGGAGTGGGAAAACCAATCCAGGGTATAGGGGTTGCATGTTCAGCCCACTGGAAACCCAGTAATGAGGCGAGGTGAGGCCTGTGGCCTGAAACCATTTATTGATTGCCCCTCTTTAAAAGTAATGTGGGTAGACCACTGGCATTCCCAGAGTTGAATGTTTTAAATACTCTTGGTTTGAGGACTGTGTTCCCAGGAGATGAGACGGGAAGACTGACCAGTTTGTGGATAAGACTTATTTAGGTTTTGTTGGTTAACAACTTTTATTTGAGTGAAGTCTTCATTGAAGCTGGTAAAAGCTTAACTGGCCTTGTAACCAAAGCCCCAAATTTCTGTGTATGCCTGCAGATAACTTCCCATTATCTTGATCATTTTTGTTTCTTATCTATAGGGGAGGGTGTTGGGTGACCTGGTGATACTCACTTCCCTGTTGTTCTCAGTTTGAGTGAAAACTCCAGGGATGAGCAGTGGTCTGTGCTGGGACTTGGATGTCTAGATTTAAGATGCCAATTTGCATTACCGTTTGTAAATAAGTGGTGCTTTGAATATCCACCCTTGATTGCTGGTGGAGGAGCTGGGATTCCCAATTTAGATGGCTGATGTAATTTGAAACTGAATCAAAAGTATATCTCATGAAGAAGGAAGAATGAGGGGGTGTGGTAAAAGCCCTCTGCCAGAGTCCTCACTTGGCTGAGATAGTTTGAGGTGTAGATCACTGGGCTGTCCAGACTGACCACAAGTCATGGCCACTGCCTCAAAAGCTGTTTATCCTTCACTGTATTTCATTGAGATAATTAGCAAAATGAAATGGAAATAGCAGTATGTTCAGTTAACTCTGTGATGCTTGAAACGATGTACCCTCCTTCCAGTTGTGAAATCCATCCCTTGATTAACCATTGCTCGCCACATGATGAGAACTGTGTTAAGGGGTTAGCAGGCACAGGCTGGCATGGTTGGCAGTGTTAAAATAAAAGGTAAAATATATTAAAATGGATGGAAGCATTATTGCTTGAATGGGCAAGGCCCCGGGAACCCTGTGCCCGTGAGAGTGTATGCATGTGCAATGGAGAGACCCAGAGGGAGGGTTGGGAGTGGCAGGAGTGGTGGATTGCTGGACCTTGGGGGGAGGGGTCACTATTTGCATAACCGATTGTTGCCCGGGGGGATTGTAGTGGGGGAAGGGAGGCCAGCACAAAGGCTCTTTCCCTTCCTCCCCACCCCCCTCCTGCCCTGCTTTCTCCTTTCCTCTCCCTTCCCTCTCTTTTTTTCTTTTAAATCCCTTTCACTTTCTGATCTTTTTTCTTCTTTTTCCTTCTCTTCATCCCTTTCTCCTTTTCCATGCCAGGCAACTGAGCTTGTCAACACCACCTTGTGGCCCCGTATAGCCTGTCACCCTGCTGCCACTATGCCCACCTCAGGCCAGCTAATGGCACAAGGTTGGCCTTGGCCTTGTTCTGGGACACAGAGTTTTCCATTTTCTGGCCTCCAGTTGCAGGTAGGGCCACGCCAGCCTCCTGCAGTGTCAAGATAAAGGTATCTGGCAGTGTGTCCCTGTTTAAACACTGGTACTTTATAACAATGGTTTTTGTGTGAACTCTAAAGTGTTTGCTCCTGCTTGGAGACTGGAGGTTTCTGGAGAGAGACTATAGCTGGTGTTCTCTCAAAGGTGGCTTTCTGGGACCTTTCTCCTGTGACCTATGACTTGAAACTTTTGGAGATTCACCCAAGTACGGGGCCAATGATGGTGGCTGAGGTGACCTGAAGCACCACCAACAAAACTCCCAAACAGAACTAAGTACCAGCTTGGCATCCACCTCCAGGTAACCCAGGAGCTGTTCCTATGTGTCCACCACTGACTTGGGGAGCCACCTCCCTGACTGATCTTTAATTTCCTTGTCTGCTCTGGTAACGTAGTGCCTAAGGCATTTAACTGCTAACCAGAAGGCTGGTCAAACCCACCAGCCACTCCTGGGAAGGAAGGTTGGGCAATCTACTTCTGTAGTGATACTGTCTCAGAAACCCAAGGAGAGGTCGCTATGAGTCAGGTCTGACTCAACAGCACATAACAACAACATGAATTTTTTGCTGTCATTTTTGTTATGTGCTTTTTCATGGTGTTGATTTCTTTGTTGCATATAATTTTCTGCACTGAGCTCATTTTGTTTATGAATTGTGTTATCACTTCCTTTGTTGCTATCATTTTAGGATTTGCTAAATATTTGTGCTGGTCCTCTTTTTTATTTTGATATGAAAGTTTTTCATTTTTCTTTGAGGTTATCCTGTGATTTATAGTTTCTTCCTAAGTTTAGAACAGTCCATTGTATCTTTTAGTTGTCTTGACTTCCCTATCATTTAGAAGTTCTGTAACTACACATTTTTCCCCTATTTTAGGTTTTAGTTGTCTTCATTTGTCAATTGATGTCTCTGGTTTCCTGTTTAAAATCTTCTAGGCTTATTTACTTTGGATATTTCCATAGCTGGGTTGGTTTCTGCTTTATGTCATCATATGTGTTAATATTAGGTCAGTTGTTACTTGCTGCCATTGCTTCTCTGTCCAAAGGACTCCCTTTAGCATCTCTTATAAGGTTGGTCTGCTTTTAACAAATTCCCTTAATGTCTGCTTATCTGGAAATGTACTAATTTCACCATCATATTTGAGGGACAATTTTGCTGGGTATATAATTCTTGGTTGGCAATTTTTCTCTTGCAGGGTCTTATATATACCATCCCATTGTCTTCTCACCGCATGATTTTTGCCAAGAAATCTAAGCTTAGTCTTATTGGTTGCCCCTTGTAGGTAACTTTTTGTTTTTCCCATGCTGCTTTTAGGATTCTTTCTTTTTCTTTCGTTTTAGTGATTTGATGATGATATGTCTTGGTGATTTTCTTTTGGGGTCTATCCTGTTTGGGGTTCATCAGGCTTCTTGAATGAACATATTCTCATTTTCCATCATACCGGGAAAATTCTCTTCCAAAAAATCTACAATTTTTTCTGTGGTTTTATTTGTCTCTTCCTGTTCTGAAATTCCAATTACACATAGGTTATTCCTTTTGATGGTATCCCACCCGACCCTTAGGATTTCTTCATTTTGTTTTGATCTTTTTTATGATAGATCACTTTCTAAAGAGGTATTGAGATATTTGTCTTCAATCTCACTAATTCTATCTTCTATTGATTCAATTCTACTCCTTTGCCCATTCAATGTCTTATCTATTTCTGAAAATTTAGTATTAATCTTCTGGATTTCTATGAGTAGATTTTGTATCATTTCTAATTTTTCACTTATTTTGTCATTTTTTTCTTGTATTGTCTTTTGAAATAGTTCTAGGATTTTCTCTGTGTTTTCCTCAATTTTGTCAGTGTTTTCCTTGATCTCTTAATTCATTGGAGATACCTAAATATATTTCTTTTGAATTCCTTACCAGAGAGTTTCAGTGCTGCACCTTCCTCAGTGATGTGTTTTGTTTCTGAATCCTGGTCCCTTGTTTCTCTTGCTTTATCTTGCTTCTTTGTGTGAACTGTGATGCTCTGTTCTCTCTGAGCCATTATGATGTTTTTGTGTTTATATTTAATTGGAGATTGTATGTTGAAGTGACTTGCCCAAGATTTTTGTTTTCTTTGTTTCGTTTTCTACATAAGCAGGGTACTGTGCAGTGCTCCTCTATCCACTAGTTGACAGCACTTATACACTCACCACCTGTCTCCTTTACCTTTGTCAGCCTCCCATATTTCCCTGCTGCCCTTGGTAAACAGAGCCTATGCTTAGATCCCTGGAATCTGTATGAGAATGCTGTCACTTTAAAATCCAAAATGGCCACCACTTGTAAAGATTCAAAATGGCTGCACCCTCAGTCACTTTAAATAACCAAAATGGCTCATACTTGTAAGCAATCAAAATGGCTGCAACCTCTGGACAGCTTAAAGTCCACAGATCAGGTGTCTCTCTCCTTCTTATTTCCCTTTCTATTCATAAGCCCCAGCACAGTCATCCCTGCAGCCCTTGGAAACCAGGGCTGATCTTTAGGTCAATTCTCAGGTTCCAACATCACTTGGAAATATTCATGCTGTTGGTCCCATCAGAGTAGCTGGAAGTCCACTGCTAGACCATCTCTATACTCACTGTTTTTGTTCAGGTTTTTCTACTAGTCAGTGCCTAATCCACTTCTGTATCCTTCCTTTCAAATCTCAGGGCTCCAAGATTATCTTCTGTATCTCTGTCAATTGGTTTCTCTTTTCTTTGTTGGAGAGGGTCTGTGTAGCTTGTCTGCATATTCCTCCATCTTGCCCTAAAAATTCTTAAAAGAGTTTCCTTAGTTTGTATACCAGTGGTAGTTGAGTAAATTCCAGCTCATGGCAACCTGATGTGTTTCAGAGTAGAACTTACTACAGTGGGTTTTCAGTGGCTGATTTTTCAGAAATAGATTGCCAGGTCTTTCTTTCAAGGTGAACTCAAACTTTTAATCTTTGAGTTAGCAGCTAAGAGCATTAACTTTTTGCACTACCCAGGGACTCCGTAGTTCATATAGAGAATTAAAAATATAACTTCAGAAATCCTTAGTTTACACCCTGAAGATTCATATTCAATGCCTTCATGGAAACCTAGAGTAATTAATTAATAGTATAAAACATCCCATTTTTGTTGATATTTTTGCTTAGCAATTAGTGTATCTTCTCTAAGTCTCTACAAATTAAAAATCTTTACATGGCATTCCTCATTGGCAATTTTAAGTTTGGAGGGGTAATTCTTCATCCCACTGATTAACAAGTAAATTGCTCATGAATAAATTTATATTAGCTTCCTTTAGGAAGAATGTTTAGAGGCTTACTTACCTTCATTGACCCCAATTTATCTACTCTTCAATTCTAGAACATTAGCTGAATGATATAAAGGCCTGACCTTGCCAGGTGACACATATGTCTTCTGAGCCTTCAAGGACTTGGAGAGCAAGTCTGCTTAATTCTTGGGGTCAGTGAACAAATTGATTATCCCTTACTTCAAGACTGGTCTTTAAAACTGGTGTTGAAAAGTAACAAAGATGATAGCTACACTTCTATCTACCTCATCTTATTTTTCACAGAACTCAGGAGAAAAGAGATGCCAACTTTAGGGAGAGATGAATTGTAATATGCAGTAATGATGTAGAGGAGGACAGACAGTGATATATTAGTGAAGATTCAGCATTGACCACTCTGTCCTCACTGCCCTACCCCTATGAATGTCTTTGTATTGGCATCACCAGCAGACTTAGCCCTCAACAACTTCCTAACCTCATCTTCATCTCAATTCCTTAAAGAAAGCAATGTTGCTGTTGTTGATAGGTACCGTTGAGTTGTCTCCAACTCATAGCAAACTTACGTACAACAGAACAAAACACTGCCTGGTCCTGTGCCATCCCCACAATGCTTGCTATACCTGAGCCCATCATTGCAGCCATCTCAATCCATCTCATTGAGAGTCTTCCCATTTTTCAGTGACCCTCCTGTATACCAAGCATGACATTCTTCTCCAGGGAATGGTTCCTTCTGACAGCATGACCAAAGTAGGTAAGACTAAGTCTGGCCATTCTTGCTTCCAAGAAGCATTCTTGCTGAGCTTTTTCTAGGATAAATTTGTTATTTCTTTTAGCAGTCCATGGTACTCTCAGCATTCTTCACCAACAGCACAATTCAAAAACATCCATCAACTCTTCTTTAGTCTTCCTTATTCATTGTGCAGCTCTCATATACATAAGAGGAAATTGAAAATACCATGGTTTTGGTTACATGCACCTTAGTCTTCAAAGAGACATCTTTGCTCTTCATCACTTGAAAGAGGTGTTTTACAGCAGATTTGTCCTGTGCAATACATTGACTGATATCTTCACTACTGCTTCTATTGGTGTTGAATGTAGAACAAAGTAATATGAAGTCCTTGACAACTTCAATCTTTTCTCCATTTATCATGATGCTGCCTATGCTTATATTTATGCATGTGATCTACTATGCTGGGAATGACAGATTGAAGAGGAATAGCATGACATTCATCATCACAAAGAATGTTTCAAGACTGATCCTGAAGTACAATGCTGTCAGTGATAGGATGGTATCCATAAGCCTGCAAGCATGACCAGTTAATATGACTATTATTCAAATATATGCACCAACCACCAAAGCCAAAGATGAGGAAACAGAAGATTTTTAACAGCTTCTGCAGTCTGAAATTAACTGAACATGCAACCAAGATGTGTTGATTATCAATGGTGATTGGAATGCAGAAGTTGGAAACAAAGAAGAATCACCAGTAGTTGGAAAATATGGCTTTGGTGATAGAAATGATGCTGGAGATCACATGATAGTATTTTGCAAGACCAACAATTTATTCATTGCAAATACGTTTTTTGAACAACACAAATGTGGACTTTACCAGATGGAGTACACAGGAATCTGATTGACTACATCTGTGGAAAGAGACAATGGAGAAGCTCAATATCTTAAGCCAAAACAAAACCAGGAGCTGATTGTGGAACAGACCATCAACTGCTCATATGCAAGTTCCAGTTTAAGTTGAAGTCAATTAAAACAAGTCCATAAGAGCCAACATATGACCTTGATTATGTCCCTCCTGATTTAGAGACCATGTAAGAATAGATTTGATACATTGAACACCAATAATCAAAACCCAGAGGAATTGTGGGATGACATCCAGAACATCATCCATGAAGAAAGAAAGAGGTCATAAAAAAAGAAGGAAAAAAATAAAAGACCAAAATGGATGTCAGAAGAGACTCTGAAACTTGCCTTTGAACAGAGAGTAGCTAAAGCAAATGGAAGAAATGACAAGATTAAAAAGGTGAACAGAAGATTTCAAAGAGTAGCTCTAGAAGCAAAGTCAGTAATTATAGTGAAATGTGCAAAGGCCTGGATTTAGAAAACTAAAAGGGAAGAAGATGCTTGGCATTTCTTAAACTGAAAGAATTGAAGAAAAAATTTAAGCCTCGAGTTGCAATATTGAAAGATTCTATGGGAAATATAGAAGCTCTGGTAGCATAGTGCCAAGGCATTTGACTGCTAACCAGAAGGCTGGAGGTTCAAACCCACCAGCCACTCCTCCGAAGGAAGACTGGGCTATCTACTTCTGTAGTGATAATCTCTCAGAAACCCAAGAAGGGGTCACTATGAGTCAGATATGACTTGATTGCAGTGAGTTTTTTATGGGGAATATATTGAATGATGCAGGAAACATAAAAAAAAAAAAAAAAAGAAGAAGAAATGCACAGAGTCACTGTACCATAAAGAATTGGTCAATGTCCATCCATTTCAGGAGGTGGCATATGATCAAGAAACAATGGTATTGAGGGAAGAAGTCGAAGTTGCACTAGGAATTGGCAAAGAACAAAGCTCTAGGAATTGATGGAATACGCATTGAGATGTTTCAACAAAAAGATGCCACACTGGAGGCACTCCCTTGGTTATGCCAAGAGATTTAGAAGACAGCTGCCCAGCCAACTGACTGGAAAAGATCCATATTTGTACCCAGTCTAAAGAAAGGTGATCTCACAGCATGTGAAAATTATCAAACAATATCATTAATCCACATGCAAGTAAAATCTTACTGAAGAAAGAAATACTAGTGAAAAAGTAAAGGTCAAGAAGGGAAAATAACTAGTTCAGTTGTGAACGGTTTAAATTTGGGCTGTTTCTAGACATCCAGCTGTAGATCGAGCAATGAAGCCCTTGATAAAAGATCAGTATTGAATATTTAATATGCTCATCCTCAAAACATAGTCCTGGGAATGTGGGGATCATCAGAGATGACGATATGAGCTGAGGAAGGGTAACTCACGAGCAAGTTTGAAAAGAAATGGGTGGTTGGGGGAGATGTAGTACAATTGAGTCAAGCATAAACAATAAGTTCCTAGGTGGATGGAGGGGCAAGAGGTGTTAAATTTCACCTAGAAGTTCAGAACACACTAGATTTGATCAATTGGACCTTAATGGTGATCTCTGCCAGATGTATTTTGGTGAAGTGTTTGGGATAGAACCCTAATTGTGGAAGGCTAAGGAGTAAATAAGAGCTAATGAAGAAAAATTGTTCAGGAAGCTGGGATATGAAAATATGGAGAAAGAAAAGACACAGGCCAGAGGAGTTCAAGTAGCTAGGAATGGAGGTTTTTGTTTGTTTGTTTTATTTTTTAGGTGTCAAAGCCTTGACAAAGTTACTTAGGGTAGGGAGTTCATAAAGTGTAGGAAGGAAATAGTTCAGAGGTATCCAGGAAAAGAGTAACTGATGGAGCTAGTTCCAATTAGGATCAAAAACAGATACACTGGTCTTGAAGAAAAAAAAATAAAACCTCATTATTTGGAAGTACAGGAATGGAGATAAGTAGAGATGCTAGAATGTTTCATTTGGTATATTACTTTGTGAATGTTTTTATTTTGTTGTGTAACCACTGAAATAACCAGACCATTGAAATGACATAAACTAACAGATCCTGGAGAGATCTATGAGAAGAAAAGGCCCATAGAAAGACACACATACACACACATATACATATATGGAGCTCTGGTGGCACAGGGGTTAAAGCATCTAGCTATTAAACAAAAGGTTAGCAGGTTCAATCCCCCCAAGCAGTGTGTGGGAGAAAGATGAGACAAACTGCTTCCAAAAAGATTTACAGCCTTGGAAACTCTGTGGGGGCAGTTCTACTCTGTCCTATAGGGTCACTATGAGTCAGAATCATCCTGACGACAGTGGGATACATATATATTTGTTGGGTGCCATTGGATTTCTAACTCATAACAACCCTATGTACAAAGACTGAAACACTGTCCAGTCTTGCACCAATCTCACAATAATTGCTATGTTTGAGTCCATTGTTGAAATCACTGTGCCAATATATCTCATTGACCCTCTTTTTTTGCTGACCATCGACTTTACCAAGTATGATTTCTTTGTCCATGGGGTGGTCCCTCCTGATAACATATCAAAGTATGTGAGATGATACCCTTGCCATCCTCCCTTCTAAGGGACATTGTGGCTGTACTTCTTACAAGACAGATTTGTTCATTCATCTTGCAGTCTATTGCATATTCAATATTCTTTGCCAACACTGTAATTCAAAGGTATCAGGTTTTCTTCAGTCTTCCTTATTAATTAATTGTCCAGCTTTCACATGCATATAAACTCACTGTCATCAAGTCAGTCCTGACTCATACCGACCCTTCCTTGGGTTTCCAAGGCAGTATCACTACGAAAGTAGGTTGCCCAACCTTTCTTCCAAGGAGTGGCTGGTGGGTTTGAACCGCAAGCCTTCTGGTTAGCAGTCAAATGCTTTAGGCACTATGCCACCAGAGACACCTGCATATAAGGTGACTGAAAATAGTATGGCTTGAGTAATATGTACCTTAGTTCTCAAAGTGATATCTTTGCTTTATAAGACTTTAAAGAGGTCTCTTGAAACAGATTTGCCCAGTGCAATATGGCATCTAATTTCTTGACTGCTGCTTCCATGGATGTTGATTGTGGATCCAAGTAAAATGAACTCTTTGACAAATTCAGCATTTCCTGCATTTATCACGATGTTGCTTCTGGTCCAGTTGTGAGGATTTTTGTTTGACACTAAAGTTAAGGCATTGGGTTGCCAACCTAAATGTCAGCAGTTTCACCACATCAGTCACTCTGCAGAAGAAAGGTGAAGCAGTCTGCTCACATAAAGATTCACAGCCTTAAAAACCCTATGTGGGTCACTATGAGTCAGAATTGACTGGATGGCAGTGGGTTGGAGATTATGTTGAAGTATAAACAAAATGAAGGCTGCAGTCTTTGATCTTGATAAGCAAGTGTTTCAAATTCTCTTCACTTTCAGTAAGCAAAGTTGTGTTGCCTATATAAGATCTCCTCCAATCCTGATGCTGCATTCTTCATATAATCCAGCTTCTCAGATTATTTGCTCAGCATCCAGATTGAGTAAATTTGGTGAAAGTACAACACTGACACATACCTTTCTTGATTTTAAACCACGCAGTATCCCCTTGTTCTAGTCACACAACTCTCTCTTGGTCTTTGTAACAGTTCCACATGAGCACAATGAAAGGTTCTGGAATTCCTATTATTCACAATGGTATATATAAATTCTTATGATCCATCAAGTCAAATGTCTTTCCATAGTCAACAAAACACAAGTAAGCATTTTTCTAATATTTTCTGAGCTTAGCCGAAATCCATCTGACATCAACAATGATATTCCTCATTCCACATCCTCTTCTGAATCCAGGTGTGTGCGTGTGTGTGTATTCAACCCTACAAAAACTACAATAGCTGTCTCTCTGTATATTGAGGTCCAAACAAAAAGTTTTCAAAGGTAAATAGGATATATGACCCAAGACCACATGTATGTTCCCAATTCTGGATTTTAAAGTCTCTTTTAATTGAAGGCAGAACCTGTTGAGTAGGTTAGAAGTCATGAGCCAAAAAAAGAGCAATGTCTTCTTACTATTTAAACATTTTGGACTTAAAAGGTTTACACTGAGTTTAAGAAATTCATCATAATTGGAGAGAAAGGTGAAACTATTAGTATTGCTGGATTGAAGACAGAAATGCACATCCATTCTCTTCCTGATAAATTATGAAGCCCTACTTTAAATAATTTAAAATATAGAAAACTTATGTAATAGTGTTTTATGGTTTCCACTAACATATTGTCATCTTATATTTCTTCAGAGCAAAGTACCAGGCATTTTATTCAGCCTGTAGACACTGTTTCCTCAGCAGCATGTTTGCACTCACAGATTTTCTCCTGTGGCTCTTTGTCTTACATGGCTTGCCCTGCAGGCATCCTTCCCGTCCCCATTGAATTTACTCTTTTCCCATACTGTCAAATTTTCTGTCTGTCTTAGACTTGTTCTATAAAATATCAGCCATATCTTTTCATTTGTTGGTATCCACATCACCCTAGTTTGAAATGGTGATATTTAGAATTATTGACTGTAACCTGCCAATGAATCATCTGGGCACCCAGTGCTGTCAAGTCTATCACATCTGTTCTCTGCACATTCATCTCACTGCTACAGTCTCTGACATGGACTCTGAAGTTGCCTCACTACAAATGCTTTTATCTACCTCCTTGGGATATATCCTCCATACTCTCTTCTAAATGATATACCTAAAATGCAGTGATGAAGATGATGATGATGATGATGATACATTGCCAGAAACTGTTAAAACTTTATACATGGATGATTATATTCACCCAATTCTGAAATTCAGTAAAGGAAGAACTTTATTAATGCTCTATTACAGATAAGGAACTAAGATTCAAAGTAGTTACCTAATTTACCCCAGGACACACATGGCTGTTTATCTGATATATCTGATACTCAAGTTTGATCCCAAAACCTGCAGCCTGAACTTCTGCTATGCATTCTCCATTCATCCCTGAAAATCTTCTTTAGGTTTTCTATGTAAATAGCCCTGAGAAAACCTTTCACAGTCTTTAACCCCCAAATTCTTGCTAGTCTACTTTAGAATTATCTTGCCTCTGTATAATCTAAGTTGCAATCATTTTAAACTAATTGCTGTTTTCCAAATGACCTATTAGTTTCTGGACCCTTGTGATGATGTTATTTCAGTTTCTCCCAATATTCCATCTGAAAAACTCATATGTATTACTTTAGATGTTACTATACCTTATTAATTATATAAATTTAATTATATTATAATGAACCTTGTTAAAGTCAGGAATGTTTCTTCTGCCTTTTCTTGTTTACTAAACCCTGTGATTTCTTAATTCAATCTTTCAAATTGGGTTTAATGCTAATTCAGATTCAAGAGTAAAACAAGTTCTAACACAAGTTTATTTGACTTTATTTAGTAAATTTTCTAGAATTACTGAAACTGAGTTGTGGTGTTTTCTTTTTTATCCATAATATCACTATATAGAATGTAATTACTATTATAATTACTGGAAGTATTTACCCAGCTACATTATTTGTCAAGTTTGATACTCCTTTAAAAAAAAAAAAATGGCTCTTTTGAGATCTAATTCACCAAGCATCAATAAAAAATAGAAACAATTATAAATTGAATTTCCATGCAAATGTGGCCTTTTTCCTATTCTGCACAAATACACATTCATCAAACCACTATGCATTATTGTTGACAAAGTACTAGTGAAATAACCAAGAAATAACTATGTTCTAATTGTGTTTCTAGTTATCAAGGTCAAGATTCATTTTTCTCTAAGAAAGTTTAGAAAGGTCATTAGAGTTTAATGAAATTTTGGATTTCCTACTTATCTAAAAATTAGAAAGTAACTAATTCCCATAAACATTCAATTAGGTCTTTCAGGAAACAGATTCGTATTTCTATCAACTACAGAGAGAGCTATCACTAAATTTCTCACTCCCAAGGACTAAAGCAATTATGATATTTGAAATAATTATTCCAGTAATTCATTATAATGAAAAATTAAGTGCTATGGTAATGTGCAAGAAACATTAGGTAATCATCTCATTATTCTCAATCTTGATCTATTCCTCTCCACAGTACTTGCCTGTTTCAGTTTCTTAGAGAAAGGGTATTGCAGAGATTCAGGACAGAAAATGTTAAGTGAGTTAATTGTTCGAAGTCCTCAAGAATGCCAGGGAGTGTGTGTGTATATGCGTATTTTAAAAAATGCAAAACCTTTTGTTCAGCTATTTTACCATAATTTTGCGCTGTTCAAACTCTAATTTCAAGACTTCTGCCAATAACATCTAGTGTAGATAAACCAATAAGATTGGTAGGAATATTAATGTTCACATTAGTATTTCTTAATTAAGTGACCAAAGTAATAGACACAGCTTCCTTTTCATTTAAATGGAGGTTTCTCACAGCACTTTTCATATTCATTGTGCAGAATATAACATCTCTAACGAGAATTGGCTCTGAAAAAAAAAAGATTTTCATTTTCTTTATTTTATATATAACAATTATTTCCTGTTTCAATTAGGTTTAGACTTAGTGTTCTAATGATCTCAGACTATAACTGCAATAGATTGACAAAAAAAAAAATGGATTTGTAAGAGGCTGAAAACCCGTGAAGCAATTACTAAAGGAAAAGTACAAAAACAACTAATGCATCTTGTAATATTTTCATTAGTTTAAAATCCATTTATGTGATATAGTCCTAACTTCAAATCCTGAAAAATTAATTAGCAAAGACGTAACTAGAATATGTCATAAGACAATTTATGCATTCATATGATTATTTGCTATAAATTTCTCTCTTTCTCCTTAAAAAAAGTAATACAGGTAATTAGAATCAGAGATTAGATAACCAGCACATTATCTTTATTAAGAAATTTAAAAACAACAAAAGACAAATGCTTTGATAAGCAAACAGAATATGTAAAAAATAAGAGTAGTGCAGAATAAGTTGTAAAGGAGAAAAAAGCTAACAACAATACAAATTTAAAGATTTTTTAACAAAAAGAACATAAAAATACCTAAAAATCTACAAGCTCAGATTTCATTCTTAGGGATACATCCAACAGACATAAGTAACTGCTGAACACCAGGGAAGAAACTGCCTGAATAGATCTACCTTCTATGACTTTTATTTAAAATATGTTACTGTTCTTATTTCATGCCCTTAAAATGATTCCAACTCAAAAAGACCTTATGTACAACTTAAACCACCGCTCAGTTCTGGTCATCCTGCCAACCATTGCTATTTTGGAGTCCATTGTTGCAGCCATTGTGTCAGTCCATCTTGTTGAAGGTCTTCCTCTTTTTCACTGACTCTCTACTTTACTAAGCATGATATCCTTCTCCAGGGATAGACCCATCCAATGTAAGTGAGATGAAGACTCACCATCCTTGCTTCTAAAGAGCATTCTGGCTGCACTTTTTCCAAGACAAGTTCATCCCTCTGGCAGGCCATGGTATGGTCAATATTCTTCACCAACACTATAATTCAAAGTTATCAATTCTGATTCAGGCTGGCTTATACGTTGACCACCTTTCTCATGCATATGAGGCAATTGAAAATACCATAGCTTGCATCAGGAACACTTTAGTCCTCAAAATGACATTTTTGCTTTGCTTTTTACATCTTAAAGAGGCCTTAGGCAGCAGATTTGTCTACTACATTGTTTGATTTCTTGACTGCTGTTCCCATGGGCATTGATCTTGGATCTAAACAAAATGAAATTCTTGACAACTTCAGTGTTTTCTCTGTTTATCATGATGCCACTTACGTCCATAGTGAGTATTTTTGTTTTCTTTATATTGACATATAATCCATACTGAAGATTGTAGACTTTGTTCTTCATCAGTAAGTGCTTTAAGCCTTCTTCTCTTTCAGCAAGCAAGATTGTGCCATCTGCGTATCACAGGTTGTTAATAAGCCTTCCTTCAATCCTGATGCCACATTCTTCTTCATATAGTCCAGTTTCCTGGAATATTTGCTCATTATACATATTGATTAAGTATGGATACAACTTGGGTGTACAACTTTTCTCATTTTAAATCATGCAGTTCAAATGACTGCGTGTTGGTGAAATACACATTTTCTAATGAAAATAATGAAGTGTTCTGGAATTCCCATTTTTCCCAATGTCATCTGTAATTTGTTATGATCCACACAGTCAAATGCCTTTGCATAGACAATAAAATACATGTGAACATCTTTCTGGTATTCTCTGCTTTCAGCCATGATCCATCTGACATCAGCAATGATATCCATGTTCCCATGCCCTCTTCTGAATCCAGCTTGAATTTCTGGTGGTTCCCTGTTTATGTAACTGGGCAATCTACTTCCATAGAGATACCACCTCGAAAACCCAAGATGGGGTCGCTATGAGTCAGAACAGACTCGACAGCAGTGAGGTATTTTTTTTTTTTTTTTTTGGTACTGCATTGAGTGCTTTTGATTTATCTTTTGAAAAACTTTACTTGCATGTGATATTAATGATATTCTTCTTCAATTTCCACACTCTATTGGATCTCCTTTCTTTAGAATGGGCACAAATATAGATCTCTTCCAATCAGCTGACCAGGTAGCTTTCTTCCAAATTTATTGGCAGAGACAAGTAAGTGTTTCCAGCATTTCATCTATTTATTGAAATATCTTAATTGGCATTATGTCAATTCCTGGATTCTTGCTTTTCACCAATGCCTTCAGTGAAGCTTGAACTTCTTTCTACAATATTTTTGGTTGTTAATCATGTGCTACCTTCTGAAATGGATGAATGTTGACCAATTAGTTTTGTTACAGTGATTCTTTGACTTCCTTCCATCTTCTTTTGATATTTCATGCATTGTTCAAAATTTTGCCCATAGAATCTTTCAATACTGCAACTCGAGGAATGAATTTTTTCTTCAGTTCTTTCAGCTTTGAGAAATGTCAAACATGTTCTTCCTTTTTGGTTGTATAACTTCAGGTCTTAGCACATTTCATTATAATACTTCATTTTATCTTCCTGAGCCACCCTTTGTAACCCATTCAGCATTTCTACTTCATCATTCCTTTCATTTGCTTCACCTACTCTCCATTCAACAGAAAGTTTCAAAGTTGCTTCTGACATCCATTTTTCTTTTCTTTCTTTCCTGTCTTTTAAATGAGCGTTTGCTTTCTTTGTGTATGATGTCTATGATGTCATCCCATAACTCATCTAGTCTCCAGTCACTAGTGTTCAGTGTATCAGATCTATATTTCAGATGGTCTCTAAATTCAGGAGAAATATACACATGGACTTGTTTTAATTTTCTTCAGCTTTAACTTGAACTTTCGTATAAGCAATTAATAGTTTCTTCTGCAGTCAGCTCCTAGCCTTCTTCTGACTAGTTATACTGTGCTTCTCTATTGTCTCTTTAACTTAATAATATCTAGTGGTGGTCCATGTGTATAGTTGGTGTTTATGTTGTTGAAAAAAAAAGTATTTGCAACAAATAAGTTGTTGGTCTTGAAAATTTCTGCCATGTAATCTCTGACATTATTTCTATCACTAAGGCCATATTTTCCAGTTATAGATACTTCTTCATTTCCAACTTTCACATTATAATCACCAATAAATATCAATGCATCCTGATTTCATTTTTGGTCAGTTTCAGACTGTAGAACTTGGCAAAAATCTTCAATTTATTCTTCTTTAGCATTAGTGTTTAGTGTTTAAACTTGAATAGTAATATCCTTGCAGTTGTTTGGATATTACCACATCACTGACAGTGTTGTAGTTCTGTATAGATCTTGAAATATTCTTTTTGATAATGATTGTGACACTATTCCTCTTCAATTTGTGCTTCTCAGCATATGTTTGTCAAATTCTTAATGGCCAATACCAATCCATTTCCGCTCACTAATGCCTAAGATATCAATCTTTACTTTTTTTCCTTTTCATTTTTTGACAACTTTCAATTTTCCTAGATTCCTACTTTGTACTTTCCATGTTCTCATTCTTAATGAATGTGTGCACCTGTTTCTTCTCATTTTTAGTCATGCTACATCAGCAAATGAAGGTCCTAAAAGCTTTACTCCAAGTCATTAAGGTCAACTCTACTTTGAGGATCTACTTTTAGCATATAAAATATATAGAACTGTTAATATCATATATCTATTTCTGGTAATTTGCAATTATATTCTCAAAAATGCATATTCTTAAACATGTATATGCACATGCATGAGCACACACACAATTGAATAAAAAGTCTCCTGTGCTTCCTAGATAGTTGTATTTATGAAAGGACAAGATATTTAGAGCGGTTATCATCTCTGTGCACACCCATAGGCCACTTAAATGCAGACTCAGATGTGGGAAGTAAAAAGCCATAGTAGATCCTTCACCTTGCAAATGCAGGCCTGCCTTCATGGTCTGTTCATGATATGGATTGTGTATACTACTGTTAATTAATTCCAGAAGTATTTTCAAAGTTGTATTTAAATTTAGCACAACATTTACTCTTTTTTATTTTCAAGTGTTTATCCATTTGTAGTAATTTTTCCCTATTGAGACCATTGTTCTGATAATAATAACAAACTAAAATAAACAGACCCTGGCTATGAAGTTTATTCCTTCTCATGGTGTGATAGTTAAATTTGTGTTTCAACTTGGCTGGGCCTGTTTGAGTGGCTGGACAGCTGGATGTAGTATTCCCCATGATGAGACTGGTAATCAACTCCATGATGGAATCTACCATGAGCAGCTGAGTAGCTGCCTTAGGGAAGTGGTCTGCTTCCTGTATATAAGGAGAAGGCTTGGGGAATGTTCACTAACTTAAGGCATGCTTGAACCCTGCATGTACCCCTGTCATTGTTCAGCAGCCTGCCGTGCTCTCCCAACCTTGGGATGTTCAATGGACTTGAATTAATGTCCTGCCATGTAGTTTGGTAACATTGGGACTATGCCTTTTTACTTGTAAACCTTGGGCTTGTCAGCCTCAGCAGCCAGCAGCTGAGTGAAGAAAAGCCTCCAGATTCAGTGGACCAGGAGCAGGAGGCAGAGCTGAAGCCCAAGGTTGAGGGGCTTTCATCCATTCCCTAGAGCCTGGCACTTTGAACTTGGACTTAAGACCTCCAAACTGTAAGAGAATAAACTTCTGTTTGTTAAAGCCATCCCATTTATGGTATATTCTTTCAGAGGGCACAAGGTAACTGAAACACGTGGTGATCTCATGTGTTACAGAATAGAATTTATTTATAGGGTTTCCTTGGCTGTAATTTTATGGACACAGATCACTGGTCCTTTCTCTGTTGCACTGTTGGGTGGGTTTGAACTATCAACCTTTAAAACACAAAATGCAACCATTGCCCTGGAGTCACATCCAACTCATAATGACCCCTCCTTGGGTTTCCGAGGCGGTATCACTTCAGAAGTAAATTGCCCAACTTTCCTTCCAAGGAGAGGGACCTTATGACTACCACTACCCACCAGCCACTCCTCGGAAGGAAGGTTGGGCAATCCTACTTCCGTAGTGATACTGCCTCGGAAACCCAAGGAGGGGTC
>NW_006921704.1:6407276-6410881 GCF_000298275.1 Orycteropus afer afer | reverse complement strand
TCCCTCTCGGTAGGGTAACAAGGGAACGTGTTCAGTGCAGATCAGTGAGTAAGCACAAGCCCGCCTTGTTTCAGTACCTATGCTTAAACTGCCCCCTGGCTGAACACTCTTCTCTTTGGCTCCCTAACAACAACAACAACAACTCTATGTAGATAATGCATACCCATCAACAATCCTTATTGGTTATACAATATGGCCCTATTTGGAGAGACAAGGATACTAACTCACAGAGGTTAAGAAAACTGCCCTTGGTCACTTGGCTGGCAAGAGCTACAGACATAATTTGAGAAAAGATGTGCATGACTCCAAACCCATTAGCTATCCACACATTCTTTCTGCCTCCCTGCTGCTCTGAGTGTGTCCCATCCTGCTATGAAATCTGACTCTTCTGTATTTTAAAAAAGCCTCAGCTTATTATTACATTTTCTAATATTTTGGCTGCTGCATTGTCACTATTGCCAAAATTTGATTTGTTACTTTAATTTGATATGTTTCTGAAATGCATTTCCAGCTGAGTATTTCTCTATTACAACTTTTTAAGTGGTAGCATGTTTTGTCACTCTATTTCAGCCAGTATTCGATTTAGAAACTACTTCTGAATTCAATGACTTGGCACTTCAGACTTTTGCCATCTATACTGTTGTGATTTGTTAGATGCTGTGATGTGGATTACATCACTGAATTCTTTTCAGTTATAAAAAAAATCTGTTTTAAGGTAATGCAATGTTGTTGGTTTGGGGTTTTCACAAAAGTTACTAGGATTCGTGGCCTCTACTTTCAGTGCTTCATTCCATTTTATTTCATCATTTCAGAGAAGCAATTTTCCTTTCTAATGTACTCTTGGATTCCAAAAACGCTGACATGAAGTGTAGCTATTGGAAATGAATTTTGTAGTGGCAGAAGTATGTTAAGATAGGCTTCTTGGGCAAAGGACTGAATGTTCTTTTATGTACTGACCTAGTTTTTAGTATCCTTCTCAACTACTCACATGGTTCTTTAGCAAATATATGTCATCATCAATTATTTGCATCTGTTCTTAACTGCCTTCATGTCAACCTCAGACTCATAGGAACCCCATTCACAATGGAATTAAACTTACACTATTTTCATCATAGGAGCTCTGGTAGCATAGTGTCTAAGGCACTTGACTGCTAACCAGAAGGCTGGTGGTTCAAACCCACTTTTTTCACTTCCACTTCTTGGAAGGAAGGTTGGGCAATCCTACTTCTGTAGTGATACCACCTCGGAAAACCAAGGAGGGGTCGCTATGAGTCGGGGCCGACTCGATGGCAAATAACAACAACAACAATTTTCATCATTGACTGTGAATCTGATTATTGTGTATCTGATTATTGTGTGTATGTTTTCTACCCTCAACACAACAGATTGAAGTAGCAGCTGCAACAGTGAGCTCAAGTATGGCAAAAATTGTGAGAATGGTGCAGGACCAGGCAGTGTTTCATTCTACTTTACATAGGGTCACTATGAGTCAGAACTAACTCGACAGCACCTAACAACAACAACAATTTCCAGAAGTAGATCACAAGGTCTTTCTTCATAGTCAGCCTTAGTCTGGAAGCTCCGCTGAAGCCTACCAATTATACAATGACTTAAATCTAAGAAAACATAAAATTGTCCATTGTAATTGTGCCAAACCAAATTTACAACCATCTGACCTTTTTTTTTTTTTTTGGTACATCTTTTACTTTTTTTTTTTTTTTTTACTTATTTTACTTATTTTTTACTTATATAAGTGTTCTTGTTCCAGAATATTTAAAAAAGAAGTAATGGATGGTTATTTTGTTAAATGTTCTTTCTTTTATAATGATAAATTTATGTTCTTATGACCTTACATCTAGATTACATGTATAGTGTATACAATTGTTAATTAATTCCAATAATCTAGATATTGTCTACACCAAACTCAAACCAAACAATGAAACTAAACCAAAAAACCAAACTCACTGCCATCAAGTCAGATCCGACTCATAGTGACCTCTCCTTGGGTTTCCGAATCAGTATCACTACGGAAGTAGATTTCCCAATTAGTTGATATCTTAATTTGAAACTTTCAGATATGCATTTGTTAGATGTTTAATAGTAATATGATGTCATGTGATTCCCATTTTAAGTGCTTTAGGTAATTTTTAGTGACATATTTTTAAAGGTACTCCTTGGATTATTGGTTTAGCAACTCTTGAAGTCAATTTGCCATTAATATTTTAGAAATCATAAACAAATAAACTAGCTCAGTGAACATGAAAATAAAAAAGGACATGTCTTAATTTCTTAGTGCTACTGTCACAGAAATGCTACAAGTAGGTGATTTTAACAAATACAAATTCATTGTCTCACAATTTAGGGGACTAGAAGTCTGAATGGAGGGTACCATCTCTAGGTGAAAGCTTTCTCTGCTGTAAGGGAAGGTCCTTGTCGCTTTTCAGCTTCTGTTGTTCAGTTTCTTAGTGATCTTTTTATTTTCCCCCCTTCTTTTTTATTGTACTTTGATTGACAGTTTACAGAATACATTAGTTTTCCATTCAACAATTTATACACATTTTATTTTGTGACATTAGTTGTGATACCTTCAAGGTATCAGCACTCTTCCCACTTCCTCCCTGGGTTCCTTGTTTCCATTTATCTTTCTTTCCTTCCTCTTCCTGTCTTCTGAACTTTGTTTTTGCAGAAATGCTGCCCTTTTGGTCTCATGTAGTACATTGTCCTGAGTATGTTCCTCATTGGTGTTATTGTTCACTTTATAGGCCTGTCTATTGTTTGACTGAAAGGGGATCCCAAGGAGTGTGTTCAGCTCCAGTTTTGAAGGGTGTCTGAGGGCCATCCATGGACTCAGGGATTCTACTGCTCTTTGTCAGAACAATAAGTCTTTCTTTACGATTTCAAATTTTCCCATTCTGTACCGGAACATCTACTGGGATACCAAAGTAACCAGTCAGGCACCATCTAGTTCTTCTGGTCTCAAAGTGGGGGAGGCTATGTTTCACAAGGTTCATTAATCTTTGGGACTAATTATTTCCTAGAATCTTTGATTTTCTTCACTCTTCTTTGCTCTGGACAAGAGGAGATCAATAGTTACATATTAGGTGGCTGCTTCCAACTTTTAAGACCCAGTCATTACTCACCAAAGTAGGATATAGAACAATGTCTTTGTGGACAACGTTATGCCAATTGACCCAGATGTCCCCCAACTCCTTGATGATCTTCATGTGGGAAAACATCTGTCTTCTCTCATTTATGTTTCCTTGCTTCTGCACTTAATTTACTTTTTATAACTGGAAAGTAATTGGTTTAAGACACATCATGCATGGCCTCATTAATGTAGCAAAGAAGGATTCTGTCTCCAAATGAGATTATATCCACTGGGACAGGGGTTAGTAATCCAACACATATTTTAGAGGACACAGTTTAATCCTTAACAGGATTGTCGTTGTTGTTCTTGTTAAGTGCCATCGAGTCATTTCCGACTCATAGTGACCCCTGCACAGCAGAATGAAACACTGCCCGATCCCGCGCCAGCCCCACAATCCCTGCTATACTTGAGCCCATCATCAAAACCACTGTGTTAATCCATCTCGTTGAAGGCCTCC
>NW_006921704.1:6389876-6404471 GCF_000298275.1 Orycteropus afer afer | reverse complement strand
AGTCTATAAGCTGGGCTGTTACCTGTGCCCCAGGTGCATTTCTCTGGGTTTTAAACACCAGAGGCTCAGCCTCAAAACTCACGTCTACATGTCACCACAATAGGACAAACCGACAGACAAGTTTGTCTTGCTGTTGGAGACCTGTCATATCACCCCCACCTGGGTCCCTGTGGCTGACTGTTCCTCTGTCTGTCTTCCTGGCTTTTAATCACCTTTCTCCTGCTTAACAGGATATTCTATAGAAATTCATTTACTACCATTGAATATTATACTTTTACTTGCTTATATATTATAGCCTATAAGAGTTAAACCTAATTTAACTTCTTACTCATAGTAACAGGCAATGTAATTTGGATATTCCAGTTATTTTATTCTATAGTTTTATAGAGAAAATTTCAAACAGAACATTTTCTTTAGCATCAGTTTGTTATTATTTATTTTTACCAACTCCTGACATATTGAATAAACTCCTCCCTTTATATTCCTATCGCTAAAGCTAAAGAGTGATGTTTATGAAAGATTGTCATATTACCTACTAAGTGTTCCTTTTCAAGGATTTATACATTTGGCTCTGGTTTTCCCTTTACAAAGTTTTATTCAGTACCTGCACCACTTTTGTTCACCACCATGAGATATTCTATTTTCCTAATACTATTAAAGTCTAGTATAATATTTTCAGATAATGGGTTCTGAAAATTCAATCAATAAGTATTAATAAATTACCAGCAGAAAGGAAAAAACAGCAATGATTTGTGAATTTGATAAGTGCATACAGTTGATCTATATAATTCATATCCACCACAAATAACCCTTTTCTCAAAGCAAACATATCTTATTGAAATCAATAGTCTTTATTCCAGGTTTTTTTTAAGTATTAAAGATAATCAAAACAAATGTCATTCACTTAATTCATCAGATTATTCATATTTTATATGTTCAAGGCCTCTGTAATAGTCAATTTGATGATCTCATAACTGTACTCTCCTATATGATTAGCATTTCATTTCCTCTTCTCCAGGCTTATGTCTTCTTCTTCTACTTTTATTGCTATACCTTTCATTTTATTTGACCTGCCTCAAATTCTTCTTAGAAAATGATGGATCAATGAACATGTAATTATGTGAAATATGACATCAATTGTATTATGTAGTAACTTCCTATTCTAACGGCTTCATTCCATGACTATCATATAATAAAAAGCTCAGAGCAAGAAAGAATTGGATCCTGGAGAACAGGGTTAGGCACTTGGCTAAAAAGAGGTATTTTCGTTTATGACTATAACTGAAGACAGTATATATTCCACTAAGTATTTTTCAGAAAGAAGTTTGGGCAATCTACTTCCATAGAGATACTGCCTTAGAAACCCAAGGAAAGTTCGCTATGAGTTGGAATTAACTTGATGGCAGTGAGTTGTTTTTTTTTTTTTAATGATACCCTTGCTCCCAAAAATTGTTTCATGCAAATGAAGAAGAAAAACTCAAAAGAATTATGCAATTTACCCAGAGCCATGTATTTCATAAATGGTAGAATGAGCTTGGAAATAAAGATAGTCTGAACTTCAATCTCATGCAAAGAATAGAGGAAAGAGCTAGCAATCAAGAAAGCCTAGGTTATTAAGCTCCATTATTTATTACAAATAGATACCCTAATCTGTCTGAGTTTTATCTTTCTTATCTGTGAAGGGAATAATAACACGTGTTTATCAGAATTGTTCAGCGAGTGAAATAAGAGACTGTACCCAGAAACAGTTAGTAGAGTAGCTGATTAAATTAAAAAACAAAACAACAACAACAAAAAAAAAAAAACACCACTGCCAACAAATGGATTCTGACTCATAGTGACACTATAAGGACAGTGTAGAACTACATCATAGAGTTCCCATGGCAGTAAAATCTTTATGGAAGCAGACTGTCTCACTTTCTTCTACAGAGCAGCTGGTGGACTTGAACTGCCATCTTTTTGGTTAGCAGCCCAATGTTTCAACAACAGCACCACCAGAGCTCCTAGAGTACCTGCTACACTCTAGGTATTCGGTAAATAAGCCAACCCATTTCCACAAGTCATTTTTGACTCACAGTGAACCTATAGGACAGAGTAGAACTGTTTCATAGGGTTTCCATGGCTGTAAGTTTTTACAACAGCAAGCTGCAACATCTTTCTCCCATGGAACAGCTAGTGGTTTTGAACCACTGACCTATTTGTTAGCAGTCAAGCACTTTAAATACTGCACTACCAGGGGTGCTTATTCAGTAAATAGTTTCTAGTACACTTATTCCTCACTTATCAATATAACAACACACACATACACACACACACTGCCATGGAGTTGGATCCGACTCATAGTGACCACTCCTTGGGTTTCCAAGGCAATATCACTTTGGAAGTAGATTGCCCAACCTTCCTTCCAAGGAGTGGCTAGTGGGTTTGAACAGCCAGCCTTCTGGTTAACAGTCTAATGCCTTAGGCGTTATTCCACCAGAGCTCCTACTTATCAATATGGTTATATGAAAATTGGTGTTATGCAAAAATAGAGGATGACCACATCAAATCACAAAATGGTAGATGACTACATTATAACTGCCAAATTGCATCATTACATAACTACCTAACACTGAGAATCATGGCCCAGTCAAGGGTGATATTAACCATGAAAACCAGCATTTCTCTCACCTGGCACCTCAGCATTTGTTACTGCTACAGGTACATTGTTAATGTGTAAAATAGCTGAATAGTAGAATTTTTTTGACAGAAGATTGGGCAATCTACTTCTGTAGTGATACTGCCTTAGAAACCCAAGGAGGGGTCTCTATGAGTTGGGTATGATTCGACAGCAGTGCATTGCATTACATATTGTTATAAATGTGAAATATCAGGTAACAAGACAGTCGATAGGAAAAGAATAGATTTTATTACTTAATACTGTTACTAAGATGAAGTTTAATGAAGAAACTATTGTCCAAAAAGATTTTGGAAAAAAATTTCATTAGGCACACCAACACAACTCCAGTGAGGAAAAAACTTTTTACACAGAAATTGGAAGGGATTATTTGCCAATATAGATTTTCCAGATCAGAAGTTCCTTGTTATCTGAATATGTACTGAGAGCTGGATTTGAAGACATAACTTGAGCAAACCAGAAAACCACTGCAATCTGTCAGTCACAGGAGTTGGACCTGTAATGACCTCCAGGCACTGTCTGGAAAGGATGGCAGGACCAGAGGAGGTCACCACAGTGAGTAGGACTTACTCACTTGGTCACTATAGGATCCTGTCCAAACAGCTGAGCCATTAAGTTAAATTCATTGTCCTGAGCCAACTTAAAGTATTGTTTATTAAATATTTTAATGTATCTGCCCAAGCATATACAGTACTACTGCCACAGTAAAAATAAATTTGGATAACTTTCACCATGTTTTTAAAATAGTTTCTGAGAATAAATTAAGAGATCAAAAAATTTGGTGATGGAGACTCAAAAACCAAAATACATGGAATTATTTATTAGTTTGTTTTCTTCGTATTTTTCTTCATCCATCCCCAAAACAACAATCTAGTTAACATGAACTTATTTATAATTTCAGAAAATTGGTGTACATAGTATTAATTTATAATACATGAACATTTCCTTTAAACTTGGAGATCCCTAGAGATCTAATCCCTTTTAACAATCCAGTTTTGTTCTTGTTTTCCACTGTGCACTCTCTGGCATCATTGCTCCTTGGTCTGTTAACACCCATCTTTCCTAGAAGTTACTCCTGGTGGCTGTTTACACAGCTCTTGAAGGATGCTTTATTAAATGGCTCCTGTTGTTTCTTGTGTGACCCAAGCAAAGGCAGGTTGCCACTGCATTCTGTGCCATTCTCAACTTAGAAGAATACCAGTATCCAATGAGTCAATTCCAACTCATGGTGACCCCATGTATGTCAGAATAGAACTGTGCTCTATAGGATATGTAAAGGCTGATTTTTCAGAAATACGTTTCCAGGCAGTCCTTCTGAGGAACCTCTGTTTGGACTCAAACCTCCAAACTTTTGGTGAGCAGTCAAGCAATTAACCATTTACAACACCTTGTGAAAGCCACAGGCACTCAGTAATTTCATTCTCATCTCATGATTTCAAATTCTCCCAGATTACTATACATATAGAAGGGTCAGAAAATGTAATAAGCAAGATAAGCACCAACAATTTTTTCCAATAACAATAGAAAGAATAGTAATGAAACAACAACAAACAAGTATATAAGAACCTACTCACTCACAAAAAATAACTGCTGTCGAGTCAGATCCAACCCACAGCAATGCCCCCTTGAGTTTCCCAGGCAATATCACTACAGAAATAAATTGCCAACCTTCCTCCTGAGGAGTGACTGGTGGGTTTGAACTGCCAGCCTTCTAGTTAGCAGTCAAATGTCTTATGCATTACGTCACCAGAGCTCCTAATACATTGCTTTCATAGAGTCTTAGATAAAGAGAAAGTGTAGCACAGGTAGTGATGATGATGATAATAAAAATACCTCACAATTTTATTGAGCTTTATACCTCCCAAAGTAGCCCTGGTGGTATTGTGGTGAAAGCATGCAGCTGCTAACCAAAAGTTTGGCAGTTTGAATTCACCAGCTGCTCTGCAAGAGAAAGATGAGGCAGTTGGCTTCTGTAAAGATTTGGAGCCTTGGAAATTCTATAGGGCAATTCTTCTCTGCCCTAAAGGGTCACTATGAGTTAGAATCTACTAGATGGCAGTGGTTTGCTGGTGGATTTACTTTTCAAAGTACTCTGATATATGGTATCACTTTGAACATATATTTCTAAAAGATCAGTACTGAAACTGAGAAGTAATGGTAATGTAGAGAATTGTTTCCTTCCTTCATTCAGTGCTATAACCAAAACCAAACCAAATCCTTTGCCTTCTAGCCAATTCTGATTCATAGCAGACATGAATGATAAAGTAGAACTGCCCCAAATGGTTCCCAGGTTATAATTCTTCACAGGAGCAGACTGACACATCTTTTTCTCCTGGAGAGGCTGGTGGATTCACACTCTGATCTCCCTGTTAGCAGCCAATTGCTTAATCACTGTGCCACCAAGGCTCCTCATTGAATACATTGTCTGATGTCATAGGATAGCTTATTTTGTTTTACAAGGAAAAAAGAATAATTTCACACAAAATCTAAAGATGATTTTATTGCTAGTGCCTTTTCATTTGTGAAAGTAGTAATAACCATGCTACTGCTAAATTATCAGCTCTTTAAATAATTGGATCTTTTTTACCACATTGTATTTCAAATTTGCAGGGCCAATTTGAGTACGGAATCTTTTTATTCAGAATGTACTGTAAGAAAAATACACAGAGCACATTGTTCTTCAGCATCAGCTTTCTTGTCTTCAAAATCAATTTACATTACGGTACTAGAACACCCAATATATAATTAAATATGTATTTTATTACTTTAGTTTTTGTTAATTACCAAATAAACAGAGTTCTACAGAAAGGGAATGTTTTTGACTATTGCCTGAAGGACATTTCCTCAACATTTGTACAATACAAGGGGCAACTTGGGTGGTATTTATATAAGAAATATTTCTATGAGATTTGTTCTGAACAAGAGATGATTTACTGATTAATTTGATGATCCATTTCCCTCTGACACTCCATGGCTTCACAAAAACTCCGTCAAGAGTAAAGTTTTGAACTTTTTTGCTTGTCCTTATGTGCCATCGAGTCGGACCCGACTCATAGCAACCCCTCCTTGGGTTTCTGAGGCAGTATCATTATGGAAGTAGATTGCCCCATCTTCCTTCCGAGGAGTGGCTGGTGGGTTTGAACCGCCAGCCTTCTGGTTAGCAGTCAAGTACCTTAGCCACTATGCTACCAGAGATGTTAAATAAATTATACTGTAAATTAGTCTACTTTTATGTTCCCATTTATCCGATATATATATGGGAAGAGTCTTTGCCTTTTCCCCTATGGATATAGGTATATATTAACGATGAAGACTTCATATCTGCATGAGCCTTTTCTCTTACTTAAGGCACATGATGAGTGAGGTTTTGAAGCAATGTGACTACAATTATCTCCTTGAATAATAGAGAGCTCATACAGACCCACATTAACATTCTCCAGGGAGGCTGCTGCTGAGTTGCTTTACATCCAACTTTAGATAATCAGCTGACTTGAACGATGACAATCTGATGTTGAAAAACTAACAACTAGCATCTTCGAAGAAACATTGATTAGAAAATACAACTTTCCATGACTCAGAAAATTTTAACATCAGCAAATTAGGTACTGTGCAGCGGCAGCAGAATTCTAGGTTTGTGCACTGATATTGAGAAGTTGTGCTGATGTTTCCTATGTAGGTACCCTGGTGATGCAGCAATTAAGTGCTTGACTGGCAACTAAAGGTTCAGTGATTCAAACCCACTAGCCACTTCATGGAAGAAAGATGAGGCAGTCTGCTTCTGTAAAGATTTAGTCTTGGAAATCTTATTGGGCAGTTCTACTTTGTCCTATAGGATCACTATGAGTCAGAGTCAACTCCGTAGGTTGGTTTTTGGGTTTTAACTAGCACATGTCACAGCAGATTTTCCCAGTGCAATACAACATCTGATTTCCTGACTGCTGCTTCCATGGATGCTGACTATGGATCCAGGAAAACTGAAATCCTTGACAATTTCAATCTTTTCTCCATGATATTGCTTATTGGTCTAGTTGTTAAGATTTTCATTTTCTTTATGGTAAAGTGTAATCCATACTGAACACTGTAGTCTTTGCTCTTTATCAGTAAGTGAGTGCTTCAAGTCCTCTTCACTTTCAGCAAGCAAAGTTGTATCATCTGCATATCGCAGGTTGTTAATGGTTCTTCCTCCAATCCTGATATTGTGTTCTTCATATAATCCTACTTCTCAGATTATTTGCTCAGCATACAGATTGAATAAGCATGATGAAAGGATACAACCTTGACACACTACTTTTCTGATTTTAAACCATGCGGTACCACTTTGTTCTGTTCAAATGACAGCCTCTTGGTCTTGTGCAGGTTTCTCATGAAAACAATTAAGTTTTCTGGAATTTTCATTCTTTGCAACATTATCTATCGTTTCTTATGATCCACACAGTTGAATGCCTTTGCAAAGTCAATAAAACACAGACAGACATCTTTTTGGTATTCTTTGCTTTCAGCTAAGATCTGTGTTACATTAGCAATAATATCACTCGTTCCACATCCTCTTTTGAATCCACCTTCCATTTCTGGAAGTTCCTGGTGAATATAATGCTGCAACTGTTTTTGTAAAAATTATTTTCAATAAAATTTTACTTTTGTGTGATATCAATGATATTGTTAGATAATTTCCACATTCTGTTGAATCACCTTTCTTTGGAAAGGGCACTGATACAGATCTCTCCCAGTCAGTTGGCCATGTACCTGCCTTCCAAATCTCTTGGCATAAATTAATAAGAGCCTCCAGTGCTGGATCCATTTGTTGAAACATCTCAATGGGTATTCCATCAATTATTGGAGCCTTGTTTTTGTTTTTGTTTTTGCCAATTCTTTCAGTGCAGTTTGGACTTCTTCCTTCAATACCATTGGTTCTTGATCACATGCTATCTCCTAAAATAGTTGTATATCAACCAATTCTTTTTGATACAGTGACCTGTTTTCCTTCCATCTTTTTCTTCTTTTTTAATTTTTTGTGCTTTGGGTGCAAATTTACAAAGCAAATTTGTTTTACACTCAACAGTTCATGCATATTTGATTTCATACCCTGATTACCATCCCCAGCCATAACAAATTCTCCTCCCCTCCCATCCCTATGCTTATGCCCTCTCTGTGCCCTTCTTAACTATGCATTCCTGTTTATCCAGCTTTTCCCTCCATGTGAATGCTGCCCCTCTGGTGTCTCATGGCTGATTGATCTATGGGGTACATCTCCCTACAGTATATGGGTACATTACCCAGGATAGGTGGTCTGCATGTAGGTCTTTCTACTGTTATGCTGAGAGCCAATCCATGGAAGTGAGTCCATTTCTAGGCCCAAAGGATAACCCAGGGCCATAGTCTCAGTTTCCACCAGACTTTATCCAACCAGTAATTATGGTCATTTTTCTATTTTTGAATTTTGTTCCACATTTTTCCTCCCACTCTATTCAGGATCTCCAGTTTGATCCCTTTCCAAGTGGTTGGAAATGGTGGCCAGGCATGATCTAGTTCTTCTGATCTCAGGGTCATGAAGGCTGAGGTCCTCATGGTCCATCTAATCCTTGAACTACATGTTTCCAGATGCCTTTGATTTTCTTTACTCTTCCCTGATTCAGATGAGAAGAGACCAATAGTTGCATCTTAGGTGGCTGCTCAAAAGCTGTTCAGACCCCAGGTGCTACTCATCAAAGTAGGTTATAGAACAAGATTTTTATGTACTACATTGTTTCAATGGAGCATGATGTCCCCAAGACTACAGTCCAAGTCAGTAGTCCTGGTGATTCTCTCTCAAGGTGAATCTTCTTTTGCCCCTTCCTACACCATTCAATGTTTTGTCCATAGAATCCTTGAGTATTGAAACTCAAGTCTTGAATTTTTTTTTCAGTTCTTTCAGCTTGAGAAATGTTGAGTGTGTTCATTCCTTTAAGTGTCCTAACTCCAAGTCTTTGTACATTTCATTATAATACTTTACTTTGTCTTCTTGAGCTGTCCTTTGAAATCTTCTTCTCAATTATTTTATTTCAGCATCTCTTCAATTTGTTTTAGCTACTCTATATTCAATAGCAAGTTTCAGAGTCTCTTCTGACATCCATTTTTGTCTTTTCTTCCTTTCCTATCCTTTTAATGATTGCTTTCTTCATGTATGATGATGGCCTTGTTTTGATGAATGATACTGAGTTTCTCCATAGCCTCTTTCCACAGATGTAGTTGATCTTACTTTTGTTTTCTAACTGGTGAGGTCCACGTATATAGACACTGTTTATGCTGTTAAAAAAGGTATTTGCATGAATAACTCATCAGTCTTCCAAAAATCTGTCATATGATCTCTGGCATCATTTCTATCACCAAGGCCATATTTTCCAACCACCTATAATTCTTCTTTGTTTCCAACTTTCACATTCCAATCACCAATAATTATCAATACATCTTGATTGCATGTTTGATCATTTTCAGATGACAGAAGTTGGTAAAAATCCTCAATTTCTTCTTCTTTGGTTTTAGTATTTGGTAGGTAAATTTGAATAATGTTGTTGTTGCTGTTTGCCATCGAGTCGGCCCCAACTCATAGCGACCCCTCCTTGGGTTACCAGAGCTCTGGTAGCATAGTGGCTAAGACACTTGCCTGCTAACCAAACGGCTGGCAGTTCAAACCCACCAGCCACTCCTCAGAAGGAAGGTTGGGCAATCCTACTTCCGTAGTGATACTGCCTCAGAAACCCAAGGAGGGGTCGCTATGAGTCGGGGCCGACTTGACGGCACATAACAACAATTTGAATAATAGTGGTATTAAATGGTCTTCCATGTAGGACTATGGATATCATTCTATCACTGACAGCAATGTACTTCAGGATAGATCTTGAAGTGTTCCTCTTCAATTTATCATTTCTCGTGTAGTATGTTGTGTGATTGTCTAATTCAAAATGGCCAATACCAGTCCATTTGGCTCACTAATGCCTTGATATCGATCTTTATCCATTCCATTTCATTTTTGACAACTTCCAATTTTCCTACATTCATATCTTATACATTCCATGTTTTGATTATCAATGAATGTCTGCAACTGTTTCTTCCCATTTTGAGTCTGTCCCATCAGGATATGAAGGTCACAAAAGCTTTACTCCATCCATGTCATTATATGGTAGACAGCTCTCCCCTAGTTGTATTTTGAGTGTCTTCCAACTTGAACAAATCATCTTCAGGCACTATGTCAGACAATGTTTCATAGGTGTTTATAAAGTTTCCCAGCAATATGTCAGTGTTTCACTACTATACATTAGATATTCATTTGTCAGGTTTTTCAGAAGTATCCAAGAAGGACTCATCCTTCTTCCCAGTCTGTCTTCATCTGGAAGCTCTGATGAAACCTTTGCTAAAGATGAAAATGTCACTTGGAAGACTAAGGTGCACCTGACCCAAGCCATGATTATTTCAATAGCCTCACATGCATGTGAAAGCTAAGCAATGACTAAGGAAGGCCATAGATGAGTTGATGACTTTGAATTGTGGTGTTGGCAAAGAATACTGAAAATACCATGGGCTGCCAGAAGAACAAACAGATCTGTCCTGGGAAAAATGCAGCTGGAATACTCCTTGGAAACAAGAATGTCCAAACTTCATCCCTCCTACTTTGGTCATGTTGTGAGAAGAGGCTATTCCCTGGAGAAGGATATCATGCTTGCTAACGTAGAGGGTCAGTGAAGAAGAGGAAGACTCTCAATGAGATGGATTCCCCCCAGTGGCTGCAATGATGGGCTCAAACATAGCAAGGACTGTGAGGATGGTGCGACAGAGCAGTGTTTCATTCTGTTGTACATAGGGTTGTTGTGAGTTGGAGCTGACTCAGTGACACCTAACAATGACAACAACAACACATTTTTAGTACTTACTTCACACTAGTAGTTTTATATATTGGAGATTCATTTTATATTAAAAAAATTTCAACTTAACAAGTATTTTTCCCCATTTCTGGTGATAGTTCAAACTAAATAGTCAGAAAAATCTTTCCTGATGTCAATTGGTTGCCATGGAATTGATTCCAACTCAGTGGTGATCTACTCTGTGTCAGAGTACAATGCACTCAATAGATCTTTCTGTAGCTAAGTGCCTAAGGCATGTGACTGCTAACCAGAAGCCTGGTGGTTCAAACCCACCAGCCACTCCTCAGAAGGAAGTTTGGGCAATCTACTTCTGTAGTGATACCACTTTGGAAACCCAAGAAAGGGTTACTGTGAGTCAGATCTGACTCCACGGCAGTGGGTTTGGTTTGGTTTTGTTTAAATTTTCAGAAGTATATCCCCAGGCCTTTCTTTCAAGATGCCTCTTAGGTAGATTAGAACCTCCAACCTTCAGTTAGCAGCCTGATGTATTAATCGTTTACACCACCCAAAGACACATATACCTAAGACACATTTACCTAAAATACTGAATATATCTATTTCTTTATCTGTTTATCTATCGATTGATTGATTGATTGATTGATTGATTTTTCCATAGGATGACTCTTGTGTGTGCCTTCAAGTCGATTTCAACTTATAGCAATTCTATATGACAGAGTAGAAATGCCCCATAGGGTCTCCTACAATGTACTCTTACAGGAAAAGATTGACAAGTCTTTTCTCCCAAGAAGCAACTGGTAGGTTCAAACAAATGACAGTTTGGTTAGCAACCAAGGACTTAACCATTGCCAGGGCTCCTCATAGAATGACTGATGGTAAATAATGGTTCAACTTTCCACTCAGTAAGAATTGTTCTGGAGGTCAAGTTTACTTTAAAGCCTTTTTATTTTTCTGTTTTTCCAAAATTTTAGTTTTGTACCTGTCATTAAGAGTATACACAGGAAAACATACACCAATTCAACAATTTCTACATGTACAATTTAGAGACATTGATTACATTCTTTGAGTTGTGCAACCATTCTCACCTTCTTTTTCTGAGTTCCTGTCTTAGTGACATAAACTCATTGCCCTTAAGTTTCCTATCTAATCTTTTGAGTTGCTGTTGTCAGTTTGATCCCATATCGATAGTTCTTAAAAGAGCACAGTGCTCAAGGCAGACTGTTTTCACTAGCTAAGCTAAACTATTCAGTTTTAAGAAGACTTCAGAGGATATTCTTGGTTTCAAGTTTAAAGATTAACTCAAGGCAATAATTTCAGGGCTTCATCTAACCTCCTTGGCTCCAGAAAGTCTAAAGTCCATGAAAGTTTGAACTTCTGTTCTTCATTTCCTCTCTTTTGATCAGGATTCTTCTATGGAATCTTTGATTAAAATGTTCAGTAGTAGTAGCCAGGCACCATCTGGTACTTCTGGTCTTATGGCACAGGAAGCAGTTCTTCCTGGAGGCAAGTAGCCACACATTTCATATCCTCCTCCCCTTATTCCTGACTCTCCTTCTTACTCTGTTGCTCAGGGTGAATAGAGACCAATTGTGACTTGGCCGCTTCAAGTTCTTAAGATCCCAGGCACTGTGCAGTGAACTAGAAGATAGAACAGAAGCACTAAACATATTATTAAGCCAATTAATTGGGATGTCCCATGAAATCGTGACCCTAAACCTCCACACCAAGGAACTAAATTTCATGAGGTGTTTGCCTGTATAGAAGCAGTCTCAGCAGCTACTCTTTTTGTTGTTGTTGTTGTTGTAAATATCACACAACTTTTTCTAATTCAACTTTTTACAGGTGTACTACTTATTGAAAGCAATAGAATAATTGACTGTGCAACCCTACCTTTAAACAGTGTGATTTTTCCATCACCATTAACTTCCATTTTCCCTCCCCCTCCTACCCTTGTAACCAGAAATAAACTTTGGTCTCTGTATATTTGTCTTTTCTTATCTTTTGATATAAGTGATGTCATACAATATTTGTCTTTTTTTGTTGGCTCATTTCACTCAGTTCCATTCATACTGAAGTATATATCAAGACATAATTTCTCCCACTGGATGAATAGTATGCAATCACCACATTTTCTTTATCCATTCATTTGTTGATGGGCATTTAGATTATTTCCACAGTTTAGTTATTGTGAATAGTGTTGCAGTAAACATTGGTGTACAAATCTCTTTTTGAAAATACAAAGACTATTTTCAAGTCTTTGGGGTATATAGCTAGACGTAGAATTGCTGGGTCATATAGTAGTTCTATTTTTAGGGTTTTGAAGAACTGCCTCACTGTTTTCCACAATGCCTGTACCATTTTGTATTCTTATCGGCAATGGATAATAGTTTCCATTTCCCCACATCTTCACCAACATTTGTTATTTTCTGTTTTATTTTTTATCTTAGCTAGCCTGTCACTCACTGCCATCAAGTTGAATCCAACTCATAGTGACCCCTCCTTGGGTTTCTGAGGCATATATCTATGGAAGTAGATTGCCCAGTCTTCCTTCCAAGTAGTGGCCTGGTGGGTCTAGTGGGAGTTAAATGATATGTCAAAGTGGTTTTCATTTGCATCTCTCAGATGGCTAATGACATTAAATATCTTTTCATGTGTCCGGTGGCATTCTGAGTGTTCTCTTTGGTGAAATATCCATTCAAATCCTTTGGCTATTTTATAATTGGGTTATTTGTCTTATTATTGTAAAGTTGTCAAAGTTTTATATGTATTCTGATTATTAGATTTTTAATGTATAAATGTATATATGGTTTGCAAAGATTTTCTCCAAGTCAGTAGCTTGTTTTTTTCACTTTTTTTGGCAGTCTTTTGAAGAACAAAAAATGTTAATTTGTATGAAGTCCCATTTGTTTATTTTGCCTTTTGTTATTTGTGCTTTTGGTGTTATACTAGATAATCCATTGTTAAAAATTAGGCCTGACAGGGTTGTCCCTGAATTTTCCTCTAAGAATTTTGTAGTTTTAGTTTGCACATTTACATTCTTAATCCATTTTGAATTTACTTTTGTGGATGGTGTGAGGCATGGGTCCTGTTTCATTTTTCTATATGTGGAAATCCAATTTTCTCAATACTGTTTATTGAAGATACTCTCCTTTTCCAATCAAATGGACTTGGGACCTTATCAAAAATCAGTTGACCACAGATGTGTGAGTTTATTTCTGGATTCTCATTCTATTCTACTGGTTTATGTCTATTGTTATACCATTTCCAGGATGGGTTGATTACTGTAGCTTCGTAGCATATTTTAAAATCAGGAAGTATGCATACTCCTACTTTGTTCTTCTCTTTCAATATTGCTTTAGTTATTCAAGGACCCTTGCCATTACATATAAAGTTGAAGATTGGTTTTTCTGTTTTGGTAAAGAAAGCTATTGAAATTTTGTTGGGATTTCATTAAATCTGTAGGTTGTTTTGTGTACTGTTAACATCTTAACAATTTTAACTCTTCTAATTCATGAACATGGAACCTTTTTCAGCAATGTTTTCTAGTTTTCATTGTATAAGTCCTTCACATCCTTAGTTGTATTTCATTCTCTGAAATGCTATTGTAAGTGGAATTGTTTCCCTAATTTCTCTTTCATATCTCTCATTGTTGGTGTATAGAAACCCAAATGATTTTTGTTTACTGACCTTGAAACCTGCAACTTTGTTAAATTCTTCTATTAGCTGTAGATGTTTTCTTGTGGATTCTTTAAGATTTTCTATATATAGGATCATATCGTCCATGAATAATGATGATTTTTCTGCTTCTATTCCAATCTAAATACCTTTTTTTTGTTCTTCACTTATTGCTCTGGCTGGGTCTTCTAACACAAAATTGAAAGAAGTGGTGAGACCAAGCACCCTTGTCTTGTTCTTGATTTCAAGAAGAATCCTCTCATATTTCTCTATTAACTATATATTGGCAGTTGGCTTTTTATATATGTCCTGATTCATACTGAGGGATTTCCCTTCTATTCTAATCATCTCATCAAGAAAAGATATTAGATTTTTTATTTTTTTTTTTTT
>NW_006921704.1:6370751-6378408 GCF_000298275.1 Orycteropus afer afer | reverse complement strand
TCCCACCCCGGTAACCTTCAAAGAAAGTTTCTTTCTGCCTATCAACCTTTCCTTGACATTTTATAATAGTGATCACATACAATATTTGTTCTTTTGTGATTGACTAATTTCACCCAGCATAATGTCCTCTAAGTCCATCCATGTTATGAGATATTTTTCAGACTCATTGTTACTCTTTAACATTGCATAGTATTCCATTATGTGTATGTACTATAGGTTTGTTCCTTTCTGGAATACTTTCATTGACTACAACAAAAATAATCCTTTTTCCTCCCCTCTTTACAATGAGTTTAATAATTTTAATAGTTTTAATAGCATAACCTTTCCCTTTTTTTCATTTATTTCAAGGAAAATGAATTTTCCTATACTATAAAGAAGAAGAAGTTTATTAGAATAGCATTTCTACCTGAAAATTAGATCCTATATAATACCATCTAAGCTTCACATATCAGCCCATTGTATTTTTGAATAAGGACTTGGGGATTTGAGGGTTCTCCTCTTCTTGGGGAAGTGTGCGTGGTTTAATGGTTAAATACTCAGCTACTAACAGAAAAAAACAATAAACACCAAACTCACTGCCATCCAGTCGATTCCAACTCATAATGACCTGCATTGGGTTTCTGAGGCAGTAAATCTTTACAGAAGTAAATTGCACCATCTTCCTTCTGGAGAGAGGTTGGTGGGTTTGAACTGCCAAACTTCTGGTTAGCAGTCAAATGCCTTAGGCATTGCACCACCAAAGCTCCTTACTAACAGAAGATTGGTGGTTTTAACCTACCCACTGGCTCCATGGGAGAAAAGAGCTGGTGACCTGATTCTGTAAAGACTACAGAATCAAGAAAACCCTATAGGGCTGTTCTACTCCGTCATGTGGGGTCACATGTGTTGGAATAGACTTGAACTTAACAACACAACATCCACTTCTTTTGGTGGCATAAAAACCTACCCAAAGAGGAAACAAAGTTCCTCAGACATTGGATAATTTCCCATTTCTTCTTTTCTTTTCTTTTGCTAGTTTCAAGCTTTCAGTTCATTTTTAATCCTTCTGTGAGTATGCCACATATCTATTCCCTAGATTCCTCTTGGAATCTCATGATATTCCCCTTCCTTATTGTTCTCTAAAGATGCTTTGGGACCTAACAGCTCTTTGATTTCAAGACTTTTGCAGATTATGATTAAGAATAAACATAGAACATACAAATAAATTATTTAATTTTAGGAGGTTTTGATCTATATACAACTTGTATCAAACCAGACCTTGTTAGAAAGATTAACAGACACATAAAATGTGACACAAATAAGACATTGGTTGGAAATTAGAAGGAATAAAGCCAAGGACAGAAAAGAAGATGAATGTTAAAATATGCGTCAAAGGCAAAGTGTAGCACAAGTCTATTCAAGATCATCCTTTTCATTCTTACATTGTCCTTCTCACACACAGTGTGGATGCTCACTGTGTACTTTCTGCTTTGATAAATTTGTCTTGACTTCTTCCTGGGAATCCATATATTTGGTTGTTGCTGTTGTTGATAATTGGTGTCAAGTCATTCCCCCAACTCACAGCAACCCCATGCACAATGGAGTCAGACTATTGTAATCCATAGGGTTTTCATTGACTTCTTTTCAGAAGTAGATCACCAGGCCTTTCTTCCTAATCTGTCTTAGTCTGGAAGCTCTACTGAAACTTGTTTAGTATCATAACAACATGAAACTCTCCACTGACAGACAGGAAGTGACTACTCTTGAGGTTCACTAGCCAGAAATTAAACCCAGGAGTCCCAAATAGAAACAAAAATTCTATCACTGAACCATCACTGCCCTCAAACCGTTTGCTGCTGAATCAGTTCTGACTCACAGAGGCCCCATGCATGTCACAATAGAATTATGTTCCTTCAGGTTTTCAATGGCCATTATTTTTTGGAAACAGACCACCAGGATTTTCTTCTGAGGCACACTGGCTAACAACTAAGTGGTTAACTGATTATGCCGTGCAAGGTTCCTTGGTACTTTCACTTATAAAATTCCCTCTTTCCAACTTTCTCCAAATGTTCTCTGACTCACGATTTCTCTGAAGCCTAGTCCTTGACTCTATTATAGCAAGATGATGTTCTGGTTCATCCTCATGTAAATAACACCTACCACTCTATATTAGCCCTTTCTCGGTCCACCAGTTATCCTTCTCATCTTCTAAATTCCTTCAAGCTCCCTATTTAATCCCTTTTTGTCTATCATGCCTCCCTTTTCAGATTTTTATCTATTTTCTTGATGCAACCAAACATCACCTAAGTCATTCCTATTTGTTTCATACACTTCCAGCAGTTTTTCATCCTCAGCTTGATGCCATCCCCTTTTCCATGCATTATCTCTTTTCCATCTGAGACTAACCTTTCATATCTGCTTTCTGAATTTTTTGTGAGATAGCCAAGGAAATGTTTTCCAACTGGACTAGAGAAGTCTGGGAATCCCATACCACCTCCAAAAAAAAAATACCAAACCCAAACCCACTGCCATCAAGTTGATTCCAACTCACAGCCACCCCCATCAGGTTTCCAAGGCTGTATATCTTTACAGAAGTAGACTGCCTCATCTTCCTCCCATGGAGAGGCTGGTGGGCTGGACCAACTACCTTTTGGTTAGCAACCCATTCCCTTAACCACAGCACCACCAGAGCTCCTTCATACCACCTCCAACCTAGGGAAATAGAGAAATTGATGCTTCCTTCTGTGCTATGACACAAGTGACTGATCCTCAGACTAGAATCTGGATAGATCCAGAGTTAGGGAAATTTTTTTCTTTGTTGTTATTATTTTTGTATGTGTATGTGAATTTCCCTGCCTGTGAAGATAAGTTTTGCTCTCAAATGTCTAAACTTAGAAAGCTCTACTGAGTTCAATCCAAAAGTCTTGCAGGTAGTATATATTTGGGAGTAGAAATAATAAGAGAAATACTTTCCTTAGAATTGGCTGTCAGCAAGTAGCTCTTGATTTAAAGTGAGTATTTGACCCAGAAGTGAACATAAGGGCCTATCTGTGACAGGCAGATAATAACACATGGTAAAGATGTGGGGCTTGATTACAGAGAAGCAGTATACTTCAATGGTAAAGTGCATAAATCCTGAATTTATAATGTCTTTTCAAACTTCACCTAAAGAAAGCATGAGAGAATATACTCACTGAGTTTCAGGGTTGAAATGGAACCCAATTCAAATCTCAGCTATGTTCATTTAATAACTATGTGACACTACTGAAACTATCTGTGCCCCAGTTTGCCTGTCTATAAAGTAGAGATGTTGTTGTTGTTATGTGCCATCGAGTTGGACCCAACTCATAATGACCGCTCCTGGGTTTCCGAGGCAGTTTCACTATGGAAATAGATTGCAGAGGTAATAACAATAACTGTCCCCTGCCTTCTTACAAGGATTAAGCAGTCTACTAACAATATTGCCTATTATGTGGTAGATACTATATTAATGTTTCTTATTAATATTTTTTGGGGGTGAAAATAATGAAGAAATGACTGAAATTTGAAAGCATTGCCATAGACTCCTATTGCTCATGGGAGGAAACACAAACATTAAAAATCCTGAGTTCTCCCTTTGATTTCCTTGATTCCTGACTCTATAACTAAGATTATGATTAGATACCTGTTTTGGTTACTTCATGCAAGTCTAACAGAAATACCACAGGTAGATGGCTTTAACAAACAGGAATTTATTCTTTTACAGTCTTGGATGCTGAAAGTCTACCTTCAAAATGCCAGGTTATAGGGGCTGGGTGAAAGCCCCTTGACACTGAGTTTCAGTCCTACCTCTTGCACGCAGTCTACTGGAACTAGAGGTGTCTCTTCACTCAGGAAACTTCTGGCTGCTGAGGCTAACAAGCCCAAGGTAGACAAATAAAATAGCACAGTCCCAATATTACCAAACAACACACAGGCCACTAGTTGAAGTCCAGAGATAGTCCCAAGATCAGCAGGAAACATGGCAGGCTATTAAACAAAGACTCAGCTACATTTTGGGTCCAAAGTGCCATAAAGCTGCAGACCATTCCCAAAGCTTCTCCTTATACAATGGAAGCAGACCACATCCCTAAAGCAGCTACTCAGCTGCTCACAGCAGTTTCCACTGTGGAGCTGATTGCCAGTCTCATTATAGGGAATAACTACCACCAGCTGCCCAGCCACTCAAAACCAGGCCCAGAAAATTTGACATATAACCTAAACTACCACACTACCCTCTCACTTATATTCTGAGGTCACCTTAACAAAAGCAAAGGTCAACCTCCTGCAACATTTTTTTATGCCATTATAAAAAAGTCATTTGATAGATTATGTTAATTCCTTTTTTAAAGAAATATTATCTCAACAAAAATTCCACTTGCAATTAAGGTGATATAGTGTCTAGGTTGAAGCCACAGAAAAATTATTTACTTTTTTAAAATTATCCACTCTAGATAAAACATATCCCAAAACCCACTGCCAATGAGTTGATTCGGATTCATAGCAACCCCTTTAAGACAAAGCAGAACTGCCACAGAGTTTCCAAGGCTATAAATTGTTATGGAAACAGATTGCCACATCTTTCTGCCATGGAGCAGCTGCTGAGTTTGAACCCTGACCTTTTGGTTAGTAGCTGAATGCTTTAATCATTACACCACCAAAGCTTCTTGATAAAGTACATATCTCTGGGCATATGCTCTATAGAATGAATTTTCCCAAGAAGCATTTCCTAGCAAAGCCTACCCTTCCCACAACACACACATATATACATACAAACTTCATCTAAAGAAAGCGTGAGAGAAAATACTCACTGAGTTTCAGGGTTGAAAAGGAACCGAATTTAAAGTGGAAGCCCTGTACCTGCTATAATTCTTAAACACCTAGTGAGAAGAATTCTTATAGCTAGCAATATTTCATATTAAGTCTTTGTTAACAAAGGTATCAATTTTTCTTTAACATACATAGAATTAGTGTTTTCTATGTGCCATGCTCCAGCAGAATGGAAGAGATTCATATTTGTGTCCATTCAAAAAAAAAAAAAAAAATGACCCAACAGAATGCAACCATTATCAAATAAGATCATTAAATCAGATGCAAGTAAAAAATTGCTAAAGATAATTAAAAAATGGTTGCAGGAGTACATCAACAGGAAATTGCCAGAAACTCAAGCTGGATTCAGAAGAGAACATGGAACAAGGGATATCATTGCTGATGTCAGATGGATCTTGGCTAAAAGCAAAGAACACCAGAAAGATATTTACCTATGTTTTATTGACTGTTCTAAGGCATTTGACTGCATTGATAATAACAAATTATGAATAATATTATGAAGAATGAGAATTCCAGAACACTCAAGTGTGGCCATGAAGAACATATACATAGACAAAGAGACAGCCCTTTGAACAGAACAAGTGGATACTAAGTGGTTAAAAAATCAGGAAAGATGTGCATCAGGGTTGTATCCTTTCACCATATTTGTTCAATCTGCAGGTTGAGGAAATAATTTGAGAAACTGAACCATATAGAGAAAATGACACCAGAATTAGAAGAAGACTTATTAACAACCTGCAATATATAGATGACACAACCTTACTCCCTGAAAGTGAAGAAGACATGAAGCACTTACTCTGAAGTTTAAAGACTACACCCTTCAGTATAGATTACACTTCAAAACAGTAAAGAAAACAAAATGTATTCACAACTGGACTAATAAGCAATGCCATGATAAATGGAGAGAAAAATTGAAGTTGTCAAGGATTTCATTTATTTGGATTCACAATCAATGCCATGGAAGCGATAGTCAAGAGATCAAATGACATACTGCATTGGTCAAATTGGCTGCAAAAGACCTCTTTCAAGTGTTTTTAAGAAACAATGATGTCACTTTGAGGACTAAGATGAGCCTGATCAAAGCCATGGTATTTTCAATCACGCACTACACATGAAAGGAGTTCTGGTAGTGTAGTGCCTAAGGCATTTAACTATGAAATCCACCAGCCACTCCTCAGAAGAAAGGTTGGGCAATCTACTTCTGTAGTGATACTGCCTTGGAAACCCAAGGAGGGGTCGCTATGAGTCAGGTCTGACTCGATGGCAAAAACAACAACAGCAATACACATGCAAAAGCTGGACAATGAATATGGAAGACTGAAGAAGAAGTGATGATTTTGAATTATGTTGTAGGCAAAGGATATTGAATATAGACAGCATGGACTGCCAGAAGAAAGAACAAATCAGTCTTGGAAGAAGTACAGCCAGAATGCTCCTTAGGAGCAAGTATCGCAAAACTTCATCTCAATTATTTTAGCCATGTTATCAGCAGGGGCCAGTCGGTAGAGACGGGTATCACACTTGATAAAGCAGAGAGTCAGTGAAAAAGAGGAAGACCCTTAACAAGATGACTCACCACAATGGCCACAACAATGGGCTCAAACATAGCAATAAGTGTGAGGATGGCACAAAACCAGGCAGTGTTTCATTCTGTTGTACATGGGGTTGCTATGGATCAGAACAGTTCAAGGGTACCTAACAAAAACAACAACACATGCCTGACTGATAATTCAAACTGAATAAAGTAGCTATTATTTCAGTTCCATAAAAAGTCTATGTAGTAAGTATTATTATGTCCAGGGTACATATAAGTGACGTGTGTAAAGTTACAGAGCTAACAAATTGAGAAGCAGAAACTTAAACACATAACTCTTTCCAAAACTTATGTATTAAACCACTGGATATTGTAACTAAAAAAAAAAAAAAAAAAAAACCTGAGGAGCTAAAGGAGCTCTGGAGGCACTGTGCCTAAGGCATTTGATTGCTAAACAAAAGGTTGGTGGTTCAAACACACCAGCCACTCTGTGGAAGGAAGATGGGGCAATCTACTTCCATAATGATTACCACATCGGAAACCCAATGGGGGTTGCTATGAGTCAGAATTGACTGGATGGCAGTGAGTTTGGTTTTTTCGTTATAACAGTATACTGCTGTACACTATTGTATATACTACATTCTGAGCAGAACAGTATATGTTTTAAAAATAACTGATAGTAGGCAGTGTGACACATTGTAAAGAGTGGAGGATTTGCAGTCCTTTGACTCTGAATTCATTTACCCATTTGCTTAATTATTAGTGTAATAAATACTTGCTGAAGATTGAATTTGTGTAACACACCAGCATAAAGGAGAAAGTAAGACATTACTGATGATATATACATACACACACACACACACACACACACATCACTCGTCTATCTGTCATACTGTGGTGGCTTACATGTTGCTGTGAGGCTGGAGGCTATGCTACCAGTATTTTAAATGCCAACAAGGTCTCCTATGGTGAACAGGTTTCAGCAGAGCTTCCAGACTGAGACAGACTTGGAAGAAGGAAGGGGCCATCCAATTCTCAATGAATTGGCCAGTGAAAACCTTATGAATAGCAGTGAAACACTGTCTGATATCAAAAACAATATCAACTAGATGGTAAACTCACTACCACCTAGTTGATTCTGACTAATAGCAACCCTCTTTGGGTTTCTGAGGTGGTAAATCTTTATGGGAATAGATTGCCCAGCCCAGTCCTCCTTCCCAGAAGTGGCTGGTGGGTTTGAAGAGCCAATCTTTGGGATTAGCAGTCAAATGCCTTAGGCACCACACCACCAGAGTT